>NC_081562.1:74105120-74216250 GCF_022355385.1 Mustela nigripes
GGGGGGAGGGGGTTTGGGAGAAGGGGGTGGTATTATGGACATTGGGGAGGGTATGTGTTTTGGTGAGTGCTGTGAAGTGTGTAAACCTGGTGATTCACAGACCTGTACCCCTGGGGATAAAAATATATGTTTATAAAAAATAAAAAATTATATTAAAAAAAAAAAGAACATTTAGATGGAAGACTAATAAGGAAGTAGAGGACTTAAACAGCAATATAACATAACTGAATTTAACAGACATATATATGTAACACTGTATCCAAAAACATCAGAATACAAATTCTTCCACGTGCACATGGAACATTGTCCAGGATACATGATATAAAAGCTGCAGGTATCAAAACAGACATGCAGTAGATGGAAGACAATTCGAAGTCCTGAATTCAACCCATACATTTGTGTGCAATTGGTTTTTAGAGTAAGCTCTATGCCAACATGACATTTGAACTCATGATCAAGGCTTGCAAGCTCTATTGACAGAGTCAACCAGTCACCTCTGTATGCAATTGATTTTTGATAAGGGTGACAAGTCCATTCAGTAAGGAAATAGTGGTGTTTTTTTTTAACAAACGGTGATGTCATGAGTAGATATTCACATGCAAAAGAATGAAGTTAATGCTTACTTCACATGATGCAAAAAAGCTAACTCAAACTGGATCAGTTATGTGAAAATAAGAGCTAAAGCTATAAAACTCTTATAAGAAAGCATAGTGATACATCTTCATGATGTTGGACTTGGCAGTGGGTTCTTCAATATAACACTGAAGCATAAGCAACACAAGAAAAAATAGATATATTGGACTACATAAAATTTTAAAACTTTTGTGCACCAAGGGACATTATCAAGAAAGTAAGAAGACAACCTAAACAATAGGAGAAAATATTTGTAAATTGTATATCTGATAAAAGTCCATTATCCAGAATATATAAAAAATTCTTCCAGCTCAGCACAATGACATCCAACCTAATGAAAATGAGCAAAGGACTTGAATAGATATTTTTTCAGAGCAAATATATAATGGCCAACAAACATAAGATGCTCAACATCATTCAGGAAATCCAAATTAGAGCTGCAGTGAGCTACTGTTTCACACCCAGTAGGATGGCTATAATGTAAAAAAATGAAAAATAATAAATTGCAAGAATGTGGAGAAACTGAAACCGTGTACATTGGTGCAGCCCCCATGGAAAACAGTTTGGTGGTTCGTTGAAAAGTTTAAACAGAATTATATGGCTAGTATTGGAACTCATGGGTATATACGCCAAAGAATAAAAAACAGAGATGCAGACCAATTCTTGTATATGAATATTCATACTGGCACTATTTACAATAGATAAAAGATATAAATAACTCAATTTTTTTCAATAGCTTAATGGATAAACAAATGTGGTGTATAATAGAATGAAATGTTACCCTAAAAAGTAATATAGTACTGATACATGCCTCCATGTAGATGAAGCTTGAAAATATGTGAATGACGCCAGGTAGAAAAGGTCACATATATTCCATTTATATGAGATCATCAGCATAGGTAAACCTATAAAGACAGAAAGAAGATTGGTGATTTCTAGGAATGAGGCAAAGGAGAATGGAGAGTGACCACTTAATAAGAATAGGGTTTTCTTTTGAGATGATAACAATATCTTGGAACTAGATAGAGGTATGTGATGGTTGAGCAATATTGTGAATGCATTAAATGCACTGAGTTACATACTTTTAAGTGGTTAATTTCATATTAAATAAATTACACCTCAATAAGAAAATATATAACCCACTACATTCTGGTATGTTTTATTTTGTTTTTATTTTTGTTTTTATTATTTTTAAAAAAGATTTTATTTATCTGATTGAGAGAGTGAGAATGAATTAGAGAGCAAATGCATGAGCAGGGGGAGGGGGAGTGGAACAGGAAGAAGGAGGCTCCCCACTGAGCAGGGAGTCCCGTGCAGTCCCATGCAGGATCCCAGGTCCCTGGGATCATGACCTGAACTGAAGGCAGATGCCTAACCAACTGAGCCACCCAGCCACTCCCTTTTCTTTTGTTTTTAAATCTTGGGAAGAAACTAAAAGTTGTACTAGTCAGGGTCCAGTCAAGAGAGAGAAACTACATAGTAATTTTAGCAGGGAAGGTTTAATGTAAAGAATTATCATAGATCACTTACCAAAATAAAGAATACAAGAAGAGCAGATATAAGGAAGAGCCCCTACCTTTTTGGCTGAGAAAGAGCAGTAAAGAAAGGAACAATTATGGAGAACCTTCTTATCAATGCTGAGACCTAGACCTAGTGAGAGAAAGTATAAGCAATACCTTATACAATGGTGAAAATGTTTGCTGAGGTCCTGGTCTATGGAACTTACTGGTAGTCCTCCTGCAAGGATGTTAATTGGGAAGCCTGCTGCAGGAAGCTGCCCAGAGGTGCTGTTGGCTGTTGTGCACTGCAGTTTACCTCAAAGAGCATTCTGAAACCAAGAAAAGACCCTTCCTGCTGCTGCGTCCTTGCAGCACTCTGCTCTAACAAAGTTTATCGTGAGCCAACTGACAAAGGAAAATGTTTAAAAGGCTACATTAGGGGCGCCTGGGTGGCTCAGTGGGTTAAGCCACTGCTTTCGGCTCAGGTCATGATCTCAGGGTCCTGGGATCGAGCCCCGCATTGGGCTCTCTGCTTGGCGGAGAGCCTGCTTCCTCCTCTCTCTCTGCCTGCTTGTCATCTCTCTCTGTCAAATAAATAAATAAAATCTTTTAAAATAAATAAATAAATAAATTTTTAAAAAGCTACATTATTATTTCCACTATTGCACTGTAGGAAGGAAAAGAGAGCTTTCAGCTGAGAAACAATAAATTTTTAACTGGCACAAAATTATTTTAACAAAGTAAGTTTGGATCAAATAAGGTACACCAAGGTCTCTATCTTGGCAATAGCCTCCAATATTAATTCATGAGTCATGTAATAATTCATATGTGATTACTTACTTGTCATTTGGGTTTGTGATATTACTTCTCATCATTTGGGAATTGGAAAGTTACATTCCTTAGAAAAAATGTAAGTTAAAAAACAGGCATATTAAACTATAATATTCAACTGAAGGTATTAGATAAAAATATAACAATGAATTTAAAAGCATCAGTTAAGTCATGCTTACTGATAATAAATTAGCACATAATTTTTCCATTTAGTCTCTCAGATGCTAATCATTATTTTTAAGTAGAGTTTATCCAGAATACCTGTGTAAGAAGTAAAATGGTAACCAGCTGTGCTGGAAAATACACTAAAAGAGATATTTCTGAATTGTTAAAAATAAAGAAGCTAAATTTTGATCAATGCATATAACTACAACATTAAATATAATAACAAATAACTGTCAGGACACAATTATAACATCTCCATTATAAAATAATTGCTTTTCTAAAACTTTTTAGAGAAAGGTATAATGTATCCAAAATAAATTATTGCAATACAACATTGTTTAAAGGTTATTATTTTATGAGATAAAAATTCCCATCTCAACTTTGACATTTGTTTTTGAAAAATGGGTTCCATTTCAACATTTATATAGCAGCAGGAGCCCGTTATCTTGTGACAACACTTCATTGCATTGACATTATCTGTTAATTATCTTTGCCACCACTAATTTCAAGCCTGGTGTGCTGTATATGCTGGCTCTTACCAGTTCTATGATTGCTCTTTCTTTCCTCATTGATGAGTCTGAAAAATATACAAAGCTGAATTAAAAGTGAAACTCAGACAAAGGTTATATTTTGCACAATCATAAAACACAGAAAATGAAAAACAGTATAGCTTAATAAATAATTTTTTATTTAATAGGGACTATGCTCTTACCTTTTTCTAATATTATAAAGTGATCATATGAGCTGCATGAATATTTTAAATCTAAAAACTAAAGGAAAACATTTAATTCTTGATATACAAAACACTTAGCAAAGGAGAAAAATTTTGTAAGTACAGTCATAAAACATATAAGAAGTATGAAAAGAGATTTATTCTTGTAGACAAGTAGATCAATAAAATTCTGGAAATTTACTGTTGTCAGTTACTGTTATTATTAAATTGCCCTTTTATCAGTATGTTCATTACTTGGAAATATTTTTAAAGAAAAAATTGTTGGTTTTTTGTGTGTGTATGTGTACATGTGTGTGCATTATTTTTTTTACAAAAAAGCTACCTATTGAAGTCTTACGTTTCACCCTTATGATTCACATGCCTTTAGTGCAGTATTACAAGACAGGTTTTGTGGGTTTTTTTGTTTTTTAACTTAACAAAGGCTTCTCTTCTGCCCCTCAGAAAAACTCACAGAAGAGGGTATTTCTAATAAATTTATAACACCAAAAAGCAACTCAAAAAATAAATTGATACTACGGTGTTTTTTAAAAGATGTACAAATTGGGGCAAAGGTAAAACCAAATAACCTGTTTAAGTATACACCCTGAGATTATGCATGCACGATGCAGTTTATTGCCTGACACGTGGCAAAAATCACCAGATCATGGGAGCTATTGAAAGGAACCAAATACATACAAATCTACTCAACATTTGACCAAAAACGTGACTTTTCTGATATTTAACCAAAATATGAATAGATCCTTTTTTGCTTTTTTTGAGATATTTTTAATGGTGTTTTTATGCATATCTTACTGGGTTTGTATCTGTTTCTGTTACTACCTGATATATATTCTTGGTTCAGTGGAAAAGGGGAAGATACAAAAGAGTCTGACATTTGAGAATATAATATTTACAGTGAGAAAATAATCTCTTTTCTGCTCTTAAATAAAACATAGGTGTAGTCTCTCCTAGTCAGGTGTTATATAAGGCTTAACCCAGTGAATAGGTGAGAATAAGTTAATATAACTTAATATTATGTGTTTTTAATTGCTAAAATAATATTTGTATCATTATGTCAATACAAAATATATTTTATAGCAAAGGCTGTTAAGGAAAGGTCAGAATATAATTTCAACATGTTCAGGTCTCCATGAACATAATTTACTTTGGAACATTAAGTTTGTAATAACATAATCTCAGGTTATATGAGAAAAAATTCAAATAACTATAAACATTGGTGGGAAAATTAACCATCATCAGGTGATTTCAACATACCTATCAATAACTGATGGATCAAGCACACATTAATAAGGATATAGAACAAAATTAATAAGTTTGATAAAGTGGATACAATGTAATTAAAATTTGAACAACTCAATCATTCTTCAAACTTTTTTTTTAAATCATCCTTTTTTCTTTTTTTAAAATGTTTTATTTATTTATTTGACAGAGAGAGATCACAAGTAGGCAGAGAGGCAGGCAGAGAGAAGGGGAGCAGGCTCCCTGCTGAGCAGAGAGCCCAATGTGGGGCTCAATCCCAGGACCCTGGGATCATGACCTGAGCCGAAGGCAGAGGCTTAACCCACTGAACCACCCAGGCATCCTGAAACTTTTTTTTTTTTTTTTTTAGGGAGAGTACACACGCATGTGTTCACTCGAGCGGCAAGAGGGGAAGGGTGAAGGGAAAGGGAGAGAGAGAGAATCTCAAGCAGACTTCCCACTGAGTGGGGAGCCCTATGTGAGATCATGACCTGAGCCTGAAATCAAGAGTCAGATACTTACCTGACTGAGCCACCCAAGTGCCCCATAAACAACTCATATCTTTCTTAAGCATTCATGAAATATTTACCAAATTGAACAATTAATATGACATTAATATGACATAACTGAAGCCTCAAGAATTCTCCAGAATTAACTATACTAATCAGAGTTCATTCTTACAGCCTCCCTTTTGAAGTTTTCTATCAGGGCAAAAGCCCCACGAGAAGTATGAAGTTTTATCTTACCTCACCAAAGGCAGAGTATCTGCTGTTTTCCAAATTATTTGGACTCTTCTGTATGGGAGAATACTTCTGTATGAGAGATTCATCTTTTCTCTTCCATTTACCTATTGAATCACTTATATCAGTATGGATTCAGGGGGACTTATTTTATACTGTTATAACCCCAAACTATTTTATTTTGTTGCAGAAAATATTCCAGTGTTGGGCCACTGGGTACTACTTCATTTGGTTTCTATGTCCCTTTGACATATCACTATCATTATGTTTTTTCACTTCATTTCTAAATTGTATTTTTATTGGCTATTGAGTTTTGGCATAGACATTTTTTCCCCCCAGCACTTTCACAATGTTGTTATCTTTTGTCTTGCACTGTTTTTACTGTTAATCTTTGCTTTTCTGAATGTAATGTCCTTTTCTTGCTTCACTTTATCTTTGGCTTTTCAGCAGTTTTACAATGATGGCCACATGTGTTTTTTCAATATTTGTTTTTTAATTTTAAATTTTTTATTTAAAAATTTAAAAAATAACTTGTTAATTAAAGAAAGTGTGCACAAGCTCAGAGAGAGGCAGAGGAAGAGAGAGAATCTCAAGGAAACTCTGCTCAGAGTGTGGAGTCTGCTCTGGGGCTCAATCTCATGACTCTGTGATCATGAGCTGAACCAAAATCAAGAGGTGGAGGCTTAATTGATTGAGCCATCCAGGCACACTGGCTGTGTGTTTTCTTAATCCTGTAGCAGGTTTCCTGAATTTCTTGAAGATTTGGAGCTTGCTATCTTTCATCAGTTTTGGAAAATAATCTGTCTTATTTCTTCTGATATTTCTTCTACTTTATTTTCCCTCAGTTTTTTCTTCTGGATCTCTAATTATATTTATATCACACTTTTGGATAACATTCCATTGTTCTCTGGTGTTCTGGGTTTTCATTCCTTTTTTTTCTTTTTGTGTTTCATTTTGGATAATTTCTATTGAGTTATCTTAGAATTATTGGTCCTTCTTTAGCTCTTAACTCATTCAATGAATTAAACATATTAAATTTTATTTTAATATAATTTAAAGCTTACAAAAAATGGGAAGAACAGAATAATCAACTTCAAAAAGACTTGTTGTAGAGTAAGTTGCTGACATGATGCCCTATCATGCCCCAATATTTTAGTATGTGTTTTCTATAAAAGGACTTTCTCCTAAAAAGACACAATACACCCATATAAAATCAGGAAAATAGTATTTACTTGTTATTACCATCCAGTTTTTTTCTGTTCAACTTTTCCCACACTCTTAGCAAAAGTCTACTGGAGAGAATCAGTGGGCTGTTGGAACTAGCTGGGTGTTTTCAGTTTCTACAAATTCCAGTTCATCCCACCAACTTACACTGTCATTAAAAACTCTGCTAGTAATTCCTTAATTCAGTAGAGTATCTCAGCTTTGCAGGAATGTCAGTTCTCTGCTCTCCATATTATTAGGCAATATTACTAATGAAGGGAATAGATACTAAATTTTAGTCATTTAGGAAGGTCTTTTGTCTCTTTGTAATAAAATTTCTTTAGATTTCTTTGCTTAGGAAATGTTTTTTTGTTTGTTTGTTTTGTTTTTCTAAAAAAACTGCCATTTCTTTATTTTAATCTGCTACAGTGGGAACAATGGTTTATCTTATCCTAATTTTGCTAGAAGTAAAGCTTATGCTTCTGTGGATTGCTTTTCTACTTTTTTCACCCTTTTGAACTGATGGTGTAGTTTATTCTTGTCATTTTTATTCTTTAACCAATTTTGAAGTTACATATTTTCTTGTTATTATTTTCTTAACTATAATAGAAGTTAAAACATATATACTTGTTAAAGTCTAAAGTTTCTCCTTTACCTTCCACTGAAAGGATCAAGTTAATTATTTCATTAACTCCTCTCAAATGTCAAATTATTGCATACCAAATTATTGGTATGCATCTTAATTAGATATCTTTAATCCCACAAAATATTATTGTGTTATACAATGTTCATTTAATTTTACTTACATATATATAAGCTTATAAATCATTATTATTTTTTTTTAAGATTTTATTTATTTATTTGACAGAGAGAAATCACAAGTAGATGGAGAGGCAGGCAGAGAGAAAGAGAGGGAAGCAGGCTCCCCGCTGAGCAGAGAGCCTGATTCGGGACTTGATCCCAGGACCCTGATATCATGACTTGATCCGAAGGCAGCGGCTTAACCTACTGAGCCACCCAGGCACCCCTCATTATTTTTTTCTTATAGCTCAGACTGTTAGCCCTTTGTTCTGCTGTAGTAAACTCTTAAGAATTTGTTTTGGTCAAATTGTTATGATAAAAAATTCTTATGGCTTGATTTTTCTTGAGCTATAATCACTATACTGTGATTTTGAGTGGAGTTCCATGACTTCTCATAAGCACATGCTGCCATATTTCACCACCAACATTAAGATATGAAACATTGCCAACACCCCCAAAGAATTTCCTCTTATCATTTTTTAGTAAGTTCCTCTCTCATCTCCTTCTCCTGGAATCTAGTGATCTGTTTTTCTGTTCCTATAGTCTTGTCTTTTCTGGAATGATAGTATGCAGGTCTTTTGAGTTTCCCTTCTTTCACCTAGCTTAATGATTTTGTGACTCGTCCATGCTGTTGTATATAATTCATTCCTTTTTACTGATGACTAGTATTCCATTGAATGAGGTACCACAGTTTATTTAACCATTCACTAGCTGAAGTACATTAGGTTGTTTTTAATTTCTGGCAATTATGAATAAAACAGCTATAAACATTCACATACAGTTTTTTTACATGTACATACATTTCATTTTACTTCAATAAATACATTAGAATGGTATTGTAAGATTATACTGTAGTGATATGCTTAACTTTACAGGAAATTGCCAAATACTTCCATTTGACTGTATCATTTTGCATTATCACCCATAATTCATGAAAATTCCAGCTGTTTAGCACCCTTATCATTTCAACCATTCTAATAGATGTATAGTGGTATCTCCTTGATCACTAATAATGTTTAACATTATTACATGTGTTTGTTTTCCATCTGTATATCATCTTTGGTGATGTATATATTCAAACCTATTTTTTAATTTGTTGGTTGTTTTCCTATTATTGAATTCTTTATATATTTTGGATAAAATCCTTTGTCAGATGTGTTTTGGAAGTATTTCCTCTCAGTCTGTGGCTTGACATATTCTTTTCTTTATTAAAAATTTTTTTTAATTTAAATTCAATTTAGTTAACATATACTGTCTTATTAGTTTCAGAGGTAAAATTTAGTGATTCATCAGTTGTATATAACACCCAGTGTGCATTACATCAAGTACCCTCCTTAAGGCTCAACACCAATTACCCCATGCTCCCCGCACCTTCGCTCCAGCAACTCTCAATTTGTTTCCTAGAGTAAAGAGTCTATTACGGTTTGCTTCTCTCTCTATTTTTATCTTATTTTATTTTTCCTTCCCTTCCCCTATGTTCATCTGTTTTGTTTCTTAAATTCCACATATGAGTGAAACCATGGTATTTCTCTTTCTGACTTATTTTGCTTAACATAATTTTATGTTCTTAATGGTGTCTTCCAAAGAGAAGGGGGTTTTTAACAGAAAACTTCCAATTTATCTATGTTTTGAATGGATTGTGCCCTTGGTGCCAAGGAAGCTAAGAAATGTTTGCCTAAACTGAGGTCTGGAAGATCTTTCCTATGTCTTCTTCTAAATTATTTATACTTTTGGTTTTATACATATGTTTGTGATCCATTTTGAGTTAATTTTTGTATATGTAGAGAGGTATGAATTGAAGCCCAATTTATATATTTATTTATTCATATGTATATCCAATTGTTTCAGTACTTTAAAAAAAGATTATATATTCTCTATTGAAATAGTTTTGTTCTTTGTCTAAAATTAATTGACATACACCTGTTGATTTATTTATTTTATTTCAGTTGTGTTTTATTGATCTAGCCCTTTACCTTGATTTAAAGCTTTGTAGTAAGAGTTGAAATCAGAATCTACATTCTTCTCTTCACTCCTGGGAGATCTGGGGAGGTAATCTTGAGCAGAATAAGATGTTTATCAAACAAGATAAATATCAGTGCAACACACATATCAGGCTTAGAACAATATTCACATGCAGAAGATCACTGAGAATAGAACAGTAGCAAATATAGAGATCTTTTCTGTCTATTGCGCTCAGGAGCAGAGCACACTTATGTAGTCAAGTAGTATGTTATGCTATTCAAAGAGGGACTCTGACTTTTATAATATGGAGTGTAAAAGCTTAACCAATTCAGAAACAATAGAATCTTCCCTGGCATAGGCGAGGGCTTTGAATTATGTCTCCTTTGCTCCCTGAGATCACCAAGACTAAAGCCCACATTTTCCTAAGGTTGAAGAATCTCTTCTTGATCCTGCATCATCAAATGATCTTAGTCAGAGTTGCAAATTGGTTGGCATTATTTCCTACATGTGGTATAATTCACCAGTAAAGGCATCTTATCCTCGACTTTCTTTTTATGAGGTTTTTGATTACTGATTCCGTGTTTGAAATTATGGGTAATTGATCTGATCATATTTTCTATTTCTTCATGATTCTATCTTGGTAGCTTGTATGTTTTTAGGAATTTTTTCTTTCTTTCTTTTTTTTTTAAAGATATTATTTATTTATTTGACAGACAGAGATCACAAGTAGGCAGAGAGGCAGACAGAGAGAGAGGAAGGGAAGCAGGCTCCCTGCTGAGCAGAGAGCCAGATGCGGGGCTCCATCCCAGAGGAATTTTTTATTTTTTATAAGTTGTCCAATTTTTCAGTGCTGTAATTGTTCATAATAGTCTCTTATGTTTTTTTATTTATATATTATCAGCTCTAGTGTCTTTTCTTTCATTTCTAATTTATTTATTTGAATTCTCTTTTTTTCTTGGTAAATCCAACTAAAGGTGGTCAATTTTGTTTATGTTTTCAGAACACTAGCTCTTCGTTTTGATTTTTTTTTCTATTGTCTCTTTAGTTTCTATTTCATTTGTTTCCCCTATAATCTTTATTCCTTCCCTCTTTCTACTAACTTTGACCTTCATTTGATCTTTTTTTTTTTTCTAACCCCTTGAGGTGTAAAGTTAGCTTTTTAAGAAAAAATTTTCAGATTTTTTTCTTAATGTAAGTATTTATTGCTATGAACTTCCCCCTCAGAGCTGCTTTTGCTGCATTTTGTAAGTTTTGGTGTGTTGTCTTTTCATTTCCTTTTGTCTCAAGATATTTTTGATTTGTCTTTTGATTGTTTCTAAATTCATTTTACTAGACCACTGTTATTTTGGGACCAAAACCAGACAAGGATATTATAAGCAAATAAATAAACAAAAAAGCCCCTACATACCATATCCCTGATGAGCACAGATGCAAAAATCTTCAACAAAATATTAACAAGCAAATTCAACAATGCATTTAAAGGATCATATACTATGATCAAGTGAGATTTATTGCAGGCATGCAAGAATAACTCATCACTTACAAATCAATCAATGTACTATACTACATCAATAAAATGAAGGACATTTTAATGTGCAGAAAATGCATTTGACAAAATTCAATATCCCTCCATAATAAAAACTTTAAAAAAACTGGGTATAGTGGGAAATTACCTTAACATAATAAAAGCCATATATGATAAATCCACAGCTAACATCATTCTCAAAAGTGAAATGATGAAAGCTTTTCCTCTCAGATCAGGAATAATGTAAGGATGTCCATTCTTATCACTTTTATTCAACATAATACTGGAATTTCTAGACAGTAATGGGCAAGAAAAAATAGAAAAAGACATAAAAATCAGAAGGGAATAAGAAAACTATCTCTATTGGCAGATGATATAACCCTAAAGATTCCATAAAAGAAAAAAAAATTGTTAGAACTAAAAAATGAATTCAGTGAAGTATAGAATACAAAATTAATGTACAAAAATCAATTGTGTATGTATACAGTAACAATGAAGTATAAAAAATAGAAATTAAGAAAACAGTCCCATTTACAAATGCATTGAACATAATAAAATACCTAGGAATGAATTTAGCCAAGTAGGTGAAAAACTTGTATACTGAAAACTACGATGCTGATGAAAGAAACTGAAGAAGACACATGGAAAATATTCTGTGTTTATGACTGGAAGAATTAATATGTTAAAATGCCCATATTACCCAAAGTAATCTAAAGGTTCAGTATAATCCGTATTAAAATTTCAATGGCAGGGGCACCTGGGTGGCTCAGTGGGTTAAAGCCTCTGCCTTTGGCTCAGGTCATGATCCCAGGTCCTGGGATCGAGCCCCACATTGGGCTCTCTGCTCGAAGAGCCTGCTTCTCCTTTTCTCTCTGACTGCCTCTCTGCCTACTTGTGATTTCTGTCTGTTAAAAAAATAAATAAAATCTTTTTTTTTTTTTTAAAGATTTTATTTATTTATTTGACAGACAGAGACCACAAGTAAGCAGAGAGGCAGGCAGAGAGAGAGGAGGAAGCAGGCTCCCTGCTGAGCAGAGAGCCTGATGTGGGGCTCGATCCCAGGACGCTGGGATCATGACCCGAGCCGAAGGCAGAGGCTTTAACCCACTGAGCCACCCAGGCGCCCCCAAAAAATAAATAAAATCTTAAAAAAAAAATTTCAACGGCATTTCTCATAGAAATAAGAAGAAATCCCAAAATTTGTGTGGGACAAGAAAAGATCCCAAATAGCTGAAGTAACCTTAAGAAAGTACAACAGAGCTAGAAGTATCACACTTTCTGTTTTCAAACTATAGCTTTAGTAATGAAAACTGTATAGTAGTAGCATAAAATACACACAAAAATTAGTGGGACATAATAGAGAATCCAGGAAGAGGCAAGATGGGGACCTTGTTTCATCTGGTCCCTTGAATTTAGCTAGATAACTGTGAAACCATTCTAAACATCCATGAATTTAGCCTGAGATATAAGAAAAAAACACCTAGAATTTTACAAGTAGAAAAGTGACTGCTTTTTGCAAGGTAGGAGATACAGAGATGTGAATCTGAAGGGAGATATCAGAAGAGAAACAGGGGCGGGGGGCAGGGGGAGGAACCTCCACAAGCCAGCTACTGGAAAGTGATAGAGCCCCAGAGGGCAAAACCAGAACCCTTAGAAATCTGCTCCAGTGAGAGACATCCCTGTCTGAAAGAGGCTCAGGGGATAAATGGGCAGATATCCAGGTGGGTTACTGTGTTCTCAGAATCCCAGGAGTCACAGAACTAAGGTAAGTACCTGAGCCAGTAGAGTTCCCAAGCAGTGGATTAGGGAAACTAGTTACGGTTAGCGAGCCTAGAAGGGGGTGCTCAGCTTGGATCACCATAAACCCCGAGCTGGCTGGATTGGATGATAGCTTTCTGCCTGGGCACCCTGCAATGGACTGGACCATAGGGACCATCTGCCATCCCCTTGGAGTGGAGGGGCGAGTAAGTGCATGATCCCGTGACTGGTTGCTGCACCAGGGTCCTACAAATGGCAGTACCAGGGACCTTTGGACTCCCCCTGGGAGGATCACTGTTGCATGCACCACAGGAGTCTGTGGACTTTGGCACACAGAAGTGAGGATGCTTTGTCCCAGAGGGTGTATTGAAGAGGAAGGACAGGACTTTGGGGTCTGGAGCTAGAGATCAGGCATGGCCATTTTTATTTTGATCCTCTAAAGACATAGGGATAGCTTTCAGGAAACAAAATCCACACAGAGGACCAGTTTACACAGAGCCCAGCCGCCTGGGAAGGGGTGGTGCAACTCTGCCCAAGCAAAGACACTCAAGAGGCAACAGAGCAGGCTCCTCTCCCAGAATACCAGCTCAAAGATCAGGTGCACAAGAATCCCACAAGACTAAAACTCCAGCACTAGAAGAAAATAGTATATAGAACTCGAGCTTTTTTTTCATAATTCTTTTATCTTTCAGTCTAAAATTTTCTACTTTTTTTCCTTTTACCTTTTGAACTAGTTTCTTATTTTATCAATGATTTAAGTAGCTTTTTAAGTTTTATTTTTTACATCTATACTTTATAAATATATGCTTCATTTTTAACCTTTTTTTCCCACTCTATTCAGTTTTATTTTTGTGTATATATGTTTTGCAATTTTGTGATTAACACACAGAGCAAAATTCACTCAGAAACAAGTGGTTCATCCTGTTTTGTCCACCCTGTGAAATTATATTCTTTCCCTCCTCCTTTTGTTTTGTTTTTATTTTGTTTGCTTTTCTGTTCTGGTTTCCAGCCTCTTTGGATTTCTCTGGTGTGTATTTGCTTAGGTCATGGTTGATAATTTTGATTTTGCTCACTCACTCATCCATTCTTCTCTGGGCAAAATGACTAGAAGGAGGAATTCACAACAAAAGAAAGAACCAGAGGTAATATTCTTTGACACAGATCTAACTGATATGGATTTAAGTCAGATGTCAGAGATGGAATTCAGGTTAACAATTAGAAGGTTAATAGCTGGACTTGAAAAAAGCATAAAAGACACTAGAAAATCTATTGGTGGAGAAATGAGATCTAATCAGGCTGAAATTAAAAATTTTCTGAGATACAGTCTAAATTGGATTCTCTAACAGCTAGGGTAAATGAGTCAGAAGAATGAGTAAGTGATCTAGAAGACAGGTTGATGGAAAGGATTGAAGCTGAGGAAAAGAGAGAAAAACAACTAAAAACCCATCAAAAGAAGCTTGGAGAAATCAGTGATGTCATGAAACATACCAATATCATAGTTATTGTCTGAAGAGGACAAAGAAAGAGTGGGCCAGAAGGTTTATTTGAGGAAATCATAGCTGAGAACTTTCCTAATCTGGGGAAGGAAACAAGCATTCATATCCAAGAGGTAGAGAGGACTCCTCTCCAAATCAATAAAATAGATCAACAACCTGACATGTGAAGGTGAAGTTTGCAAATTTTAGAGAAAGAGAAAAAATCCTGAAAGCAGCTCAAAACAAAAGGCTCCTTACCTACAGAGGGAGAAACATCAGACAAACATCAGACCCATCCATAGAAACGTGGTAGGCCAGAAAAGACTGGCATGATATATTCAGAGTACTAAATAAGAAGAACATACAGCAAAGAACACTTTGTCCAGCAAGGCTGTTATTCAGAATGGAAGCAGGAATAGAGATCTTCCACGACAGACAGAAACTGAAAGAATATGTGACCACCAAGCCAGTCCTGCAAGAAATATTAAGGGAATCCTGTAAGCAAATGGAGATCTCAAAAGTAACATTGACCAGAAAGAAACAGATACATTATACAGAAAAAACAGGGACTTTACAAGCAATACAATGGCACTAAACTCGTATCTTTCAATAGTTACTATGAATATAAATGAGCTAAATGCTCCAGTCAAAGGACCCAGGTTATCAGAGTGGATAAAAAGGCAAGACCCATCCATATGCTATTTACAGAGACTTATTTTAGACCAAAGTTTCCTCCAGACTGAAAGTAAGAGGATGGAAAACAATTTATCATTCTAATGGACCTCAAAAGATAGCTGGGGTAGCAATCCTTGTGTTAGATAAATTAGATTTTAAACCAAAAATTTAAAATTTATAATTTAAGGGATGAGAAGGGATATTACATCATACTTAAAAAGTATATCCATCAAGAAGATATAACAGTTGTAAATATTTATGTCTCCAACGTGGGAGCCATCAATTATATAAACTAATTAGTAACCAAAGTAAAGAAACACACTTATAACAATACATTAATAGTATGGGACTTCAGCACCCCACTTACAGCAGTGGGCAGATCATCTAAGTGGATCAACGAAGAAATGTAGGCTTTCAATGACACACAGGACCAGATGGACTTCACAGATAAATACAGAACATACCATCCTAAAACAACAGAATACTCATTCTTCTTGAGTGCACATGGAGGTTTTTCCAGAATAGATCATATACTGTGTCACAAATCAGGTCTCAATTGATACTAAAAGACAGGGATTATTTCCTGTATATTTTCAGAGCACAATACTTTGAAACTTTAACTCAACCACAAAAGGAAATTTGGAAGGAACTCAAACACTTGGAGGTTAAAGAACATCCTACTAAGGAATGAATGGGTCAACCAAGAAATTAAGGAAGAATTTTAAAAATTCATGGAAACTAATGAGAATGAAAACACATCTGTTCAAAACCTTTGGGATACTGCAACAGTGATCCTAAGAGGGAAGTACATTTCAATGCAAGCCTTATTCAAAAAATTAGAGAAATCTCAAATACACAAGCTAATCTTATACCCAAAGAAGCTAGAGAAAGAACAGTATATAAAACCTAAACCAAGGGGCACCTGGGTGGCTCAGTGGGTTAAAGCCTCCACCTTCGGCTCAGGTCATGATCCCAGGGTTCTGGGATTGAACCCCACATCGGGCTCTCTGCTTGGTGGGGAGCCTGCTTCCCTTCCTTTCTCTCTGCCTGCCTCTGTGCCTACTTGTGATCTCTGTCTGTCAAATAAATAAATAAAATCTTTAAACCAAGCAGGAGAAGAGAAATGATAAAGATTAGAGCAGAAGTAAATGAAATAGAAGACAGAAGAATAGTAGAAAAGATAAATGTAACTAGAAACCGGTTCTTTGAAAGAATTAATACAATCAATAAACCTCTAGCCAAACTTACCAAAAGAAAAGAGAAAGGACCCAACTTCAGAAAATCTTGAGTGAAAGCAGAGATATCATGACCAACACCAAGGAAATACAAACAATTTTAAGAACATATAATGAGCAACTATATGTCAACAAATTAGGCAATCTGGAAGAAAAGGATGCATTCTTAGGAATTTATAAACTACTAAAACTAAAATAGGAAGAAACAGACAATGTGAAAAGGCAAATAGCCAGTAAGGAAATTGAAGCGGAAATCAAAAACCTCCCAAAAAATTAGAGTCCAGTACCAGATGGCTTCCCAGGGAAATTCTACCAAACATTTAAAGAAAAAATATACCTATTTTACTGAAGCTGTTTAAAAAAATAGACATGGAAGGAAAACTTTGAAGTTCGTTCTATGAGGTCCAGCGTTACCTTGATCCAAAAACCAGGCAAAGACCCATCAAAAAGAAAAATTATAGACCAATATCCCTGATGAACATGGATGTTAAAATTCTCACCAAGATATTAGCCAAAAGGATCCAATAGTACATTAAAAGAATTTTTCACCACGACTACATGGAATTTATCCCTTGGGTGCAAGGGTGGTTTGCAAATCAATCAACGTGATAGATCACATTAATAAAAGAAAGATCAAGAACCATATGATCCTTTCAATTGATGCAGAAAAAGCATTTGACAAAATAAAGCATCCTTTCTTGATTAAAATTCCCCAGAGTGTAGGGATAGAGGGAACATACCTCAATATCATAAAAGTCATCTACGAAAAGCCCACAGTGAATATCATTCTCAATGATCAGGAATATGACAGGGTTGCCCACTCTAGGTTGTTCAGCATAGTACTAGAAGTCCTGGCCTCAGCAATCAGACAACACAAAAGGATAAAAGGCATTCAAATTGGCAAAGAAGAGATCAAACTCTGACTCCACAGATGACATGACACTTTATGTGGAAAACCCAAAAGACTCCACCCCCAAATTGCTAGGACTTATTCAGGAATTCAGCAATGTGGCAGGGATACAAAATCAATGCACAAAAATCATTTGCATTTCTATACCCTAACAATGTGACTGAAGAAAGAGAAATTAAGGAATCAATCCCATTTACAACTGCACCAAAATCCATGATACCTAGGGATAAACCTAACCAAAGAGGTAAAGGATCTAATCTCTAAAAACTACAGAGCACTTACGAAAGAAATTGAGGAAGACTCAAAGAGATGGAAAAATATTAAATGCTCACGGATTGGAAGAATAAATATTGTTAGACTGTCTAGCCTACCCAGAGCAATCTACACATCCAATGAAATCCCTATGAAAATACCATCAACATTTTTCACAGATCTGGTACAAACAATCCTTGAACTTGTATAGAACAAGAAAAGACTCCAACTAGCTAGAAGAATGTTGAAAAAGAAAACCAAAACTGGAGGCATCACAATGCCTGACTTCAAGCTATATTACAAAGCTGTAATCATCAAGTTAACATAGTACTGGCACAAAAACAGATTCATAGATCAATGGAACAGAATAGAGAACCCAGAATTAGACCCTCAACTCTATTGTCAACTAATCTTTTACAAAGCAGGAATGAATATTCAGTAGAAAAAAAGACAGTCTCTTCAATAAATGGTGCTGGGAAAATTAGACAGCCACATGCAGAAGAATGAAACTGGACCATTCTCTTAAACCATACACAAAGGTAAACTCAAAATGGATGAAAGACCTAAGCACGAGACAGAAGTCCATCAAAATCCTAGAGGAGAACTGAGGCAGTGACCTCTTTCACCTCGGCCACAACTTCTTGCAAGACACATCTCTAAGGGCAAGGGAAACAAAAGCAAAAGTGAACTATTATCCATTAAGATAAGTAACTTTTGCGCACAGTAAAGGAAATAGTCAACAAAACTAAAAGGCAACCTATGGAATGGGAGAAGATATTTGCAAATGACATATTAGTTAAAGGGCTGGTATCCAATATCTATAAAGAACTTATCAAACTCAGTACCCCCCAAAAGGAATAATCCAGTCAAGAAATGGGCAGAAAAGACATGAACAGACATTTCTTCAAAGAAAATATTCAAATGGCCAACAGACACATGAAAAAATGCTCAACATCATTTGTCATCAGGAAAATACAAATCAATACCACAATGAGATGTACCTTTCACCAGTTAGAATGGTTAAAATTAATAAGACAGTAAACAACAAATGGTGAGCATGCAGAGAAAGGGGAACCCTCTTACACTGTTGGTGGGAATGCAAACTGGTATAGCCACTCTGGAAAACAGTATGGAAATACCTCAAATGGTTAAAAATAGAACAACCCTACAACCCAGCAATGGCACTACTGTGTATTTACACCAAAGATACAGAGGTAGTGAAATGAAGGAGCATCTACATCCCAATGTTTATAGCAGGAATGTCCACAATAACCAAGCTGTGGGAGGAGCCAAGATGTCCTTGAACAGATGAATGGGTAAAGAAGATGTGGATCTTATATACAATGGAGTATTTACTCAGTTATCAGAAAGGATGAATACTACAATTTACATCAATGTGGCTGG
The DNA here is from genome assembly GCF_022355385.1 of Mustela nigripes. NCBI lineage: Eukaryota > Metazoa > Chordata > Mammalia > Carnivora > Mustelidae > Mustela > Mustela nigripes. The sequence goes on from NC_081562.1 coordinate 74,124,161, forward strand.
AACTGGAGGGTATTATGCTAAGTTAAGTAAGCCAATCAGAGAAAGACAGTTATCATATGGTTTCACTCATATGTGTAATACGAGTGAAATAATGCAGAGGATTATAGAGATAAGGAGGGAAAACTGAATGGGAAGAAATCAGAGAGGGTGACAAGCCACAAGAGACTCTTGAATCTAGGAAACAAATTGAGGGTTGCTGAAGGGGAAGTGGGGAGATGAGGCAGCTGGGTGATGGGCATTAAAGACGGCACTTGAGGGGTGCCTGAGTGGCTCAGTCAGTCAAGCAGCTGCCTTCAGCTCAGATCACGATTCTAGGGTCCTGGGATTGAGTCTTGCATCGGGCTCCCTGCTCAGTGGGGAGCCTACTTCTCCCTCTCCCTCTGCCTGCTGCTCCCCCTGCTAGTGCAAGCTCCCTTTCTCTTTGTCAAATAAATCTTATTTAAAAAAAAAAAGGAGGGCACTTGAAGTGATGAGCACTGGGTGTTATATGCAACTGATGAATTATTGAACACAACATCTGAAACTAATGACGTATTATTGTTAGCTAATTGAATTTAAACAACAACAACAACAAAAAAGAATAGAGAGTCTAGATAAACCCATGCATATAGGTCAACTAATTTACATCAAAGAAGCCAAGAATACACTATGAGGAAATGATAGACTTCGATAAATGGTCTTGGGAAAGCTGATCAGCTGCATGCAAAGGAATGAAACTGGATCTTTATCTTACACCATAAACAAAAATCTACTTGAAATGGATTAAAGATGTTCACATAGCTCCTGAAACCATTAGAACACCAGAAGAAAACATCAACAGTAACCTCCTTGACGTCTGTTTTGGTAATGACCTTTTTGGTTTTGATGATCAAAGCAAAGGCAACAAAAGCAAAAGTGAATGGTGGGTCTACCATTAAATTAAAAAGCTTCTGCATAGCAAAGGAAACCATCAACAAAGTGAAAAGGTAACCTATGTGTGAGAGAAAATGTTTGCAAATCATATATGTGATAAGTGCCTAGTATCTAAAATATGTAATGAACTCATACAACACAGCAGTGAAAAACAATCTGAATAAAATATAGGTAGAGGATTTGAACAGACGTTTTTCCAAAGAAGACATACATATAGGCAACAGATACATGAACAGGTGCTCAGCTTCACTTAGTTATCAGAGAAATGCAAATCAAAATCACAACAAGATATTACCTCATACTTGTTACAATGGCTATCATCAAAAAGATAATAGATAACAAGTGTTGGTGAGGATGTAGCCAATAGGGAATCCTTGCACACTGTTGGTTGTAATTTAAATTGGTGTGGAAAATAGTGTGGAGAGTCCTCAAAAATTAAAAGTAGAACTACTATATGAGCCAACAATTTCACTTTTAGGTATATATTTGAGGGAACAATATTACTAGCTTTAAATGATGTCCACATGTTCAGTGCAGCATTATTTACATTAGCCAAGACATGAAAGCAACCTAAGTATCATTGATGGAAGAATGGACAAAGAAAATATTTTATATATAGCCATGAAAAACAAGGAAATCCTGCGACTTGTCACAAAAGGATGAACCCTGACAGCATTATGCTAAGTAAAAAAAGTCAAATGGGGAAAGACAAATACTGTATGATCTAACTTATATGTGGAATGAAAAAAAAAAAACTGAATTCATAAACACAGAGAACAGATTGGTTTTTGCCAGATATGGAGGAAGGTCAGGGGACAAAATTGGTGAAGATGGTCAAAGGGTATGTATGAACTTTCAATTAGAAGATAAGTAAGTTCTTGGGATGGAATATGCAACGTGATGACTAAACTTAGCAATAGTATATTATATATATGAAAATCCTAAGAGAATAAATCTTAGAAGTTCTTATCACAAAAAATAAAATTTGTAGCCGTGTGTGGTGGATGTTAACTAAACTTATTTTGGTAATCATTTTGCCATATACATCTATCAAATCATTATGTTGTATACTTTCAGTTAACACACTGTTATACATCATTATTTCTCAATAAAACTAGAAAAAGTGTTTTTTTTTTCCTAAGTAGTAGGATTATTTTTTTAATGGGACTAAATAAGGCTCTTCACTGATCAACATTTTGTAATTTTGTAATTTTTCTATGATTATGAATAAATAAGATACAATAGTTTTCAAGATTTTCCCATTCCTGAAGGCCCACATAAAAGCCACCTGTTTTAACATTTTGCAATTTTCTGCCCTCTACACATAGCAATGATTCACAGTTTCCTCTGAGTTCCCACATCATGTTAGTTATTCCAATCTATAGCACTGAAAGAAAAAAAAAAGATCTTGGTCAATCTTAGCTTTGGTGCTCTGCAATTTCAATTTTTGCTCTAGGGTCCTAAGTTTTCTTATATGTTGGTCTGGTCATTCTTTATTATTCTGTTAGCTCATTAATGTTTGAAGGAGTCTTGATAATGTTTTATGAAGTATTTTGTTGTTTTTATAACAAGATTGATCTATACAAGCTAGCTCATCACTAATAGGTTTGAATTATCTCTCACCATTTTAAAGTACTTTTTCCATTTACATAATATGTATTAAATTATTGTTTTGTGTGTAAAAATATAACCTATTTTCTTAAAAAACTACATATAATATTAATAAGAACAATCTAGAAAAATCAACATCTTTTTTATAACTAAAGTATACTAATAACTAATACTATACTAAGCACCTTTCTATATATAGAAATAAGACAGAAAATATTTCTTTCATTAATATATCTTGCCAGGTATCTTGCAAAGAAATGTAAAAAATTGGGTTGAAATTCTGTGCATTGTTATTTTCTACTATGTTCCTGTAGGATTTTTTTAGCCGAATATTGGTAGAATGATGATCCTGGTGGTAGGTATTATAGAGGGCACATATTGCATGGAGCACTGGGTGTGATACATAAACAATGAAAAGAAATTTAAAAAATAAAAAAAATTAATTAAAAAAAGAGGACCTAAAGTTTTTAAACACCCATGTACCTATAATTATACCAAAAACTTAATGGTTTTAACAGTAATATTATTTTAATAATGCATCAAAGAATAAGTATACAATGTATTTAGAGTAGAAGCAGCACTATTTCCTTTGTCCTTAACATAGGTAGTACTTTCTCAGGCTAGAAGGAAGCAGGCAGACCAAAAGATTACAGAATTTCAATGTCTAATATTTTATATCAAGCTCAAGAAGTGTTGCATTATCTGAAACTGGTAAGATCACTTTGGTACTTAGATTGAATAATCTATGATATGTATTTTAAAGTAAATCGATACATGATTAAACAGGAACTGCTGTCAGGATCATAAATGATAATTCTCAGAAGCTTGTTAAATCTTGTCTCTATGGGGATTGAATTTCTGTATTTGTGTGAATTGAAAATGTTATATCTTACTCATTTGTTATTTCATTGATATTTGTATTCTTGCATTCACTTATTTTCTCAACAAGGATTTAAATATCATCTGGTAAAAGGTGTATTTACTTTGATAAATGACTAGTAGAATTAAAGACCAACATTCAAGTTTTACCACAACAGATGACATTAAAGGAGAGAAAATTTGACTTTGTAAATCTCTGAGGTCCTTGTTCTATAATTCTATATATATTACAAATTTATATAATACAAATGTTGTCATTTACAACATATTAAAGAGATAAGAAAATGAGGTATTATGTTAGGACACCTGCAAATAGCTTTAAAAAGTGTTACTCAAAACTTAAAACAATTCGATTTATTAGTTAATGTGTTCAAATGCAGAGACATTTTGGTGTGTAATGTAGAATGTCAATTTCCAATGACACAAATGATTCTCAGTTAATCATCTTGGACAGTGTATTCCTTACACTAGAATTTTAGAGAAACTACATGGGTAGCTAAACTATTAGTAGGATTTTCTTTTAGGAGATTCACATAGGATCCAAGCAATGAGAGCTACATTGACATTTGCAAGTGCCAACTTTAATTACCCTGCTGACTTCTTATTATGGTATGCAGCCAAGAGGTATAGGTGGTATTTTATTAATAGAAAAAATATATATTATTGCTTATTATTTTGCTTTTAAAAGAACAATAGGTTGTTTAAGAGATGGGCTACAATTAAGGATACAATTTGTAAGACTAACATTCAAGGAAATAATTTATAATGTTTTAAATATTCTAATTTAGACATTACATTTAAGTGTTATATTAAATAGATCAAAGTAAATTTGATATTGTTCATATGGAAAATTTTAATGAGAACTATTTTATTATTTGTTTTTATGCATGGCTATTTAGAATTCATGTAGAAAATAATTGGATAATTCAAATATGATCCATACATTTTCTGCTCTCCTTTCTTTGTGTCCAGTACAAATGTAATATGCCTGAAAACAATTGGTGCTCATGATAGCTATCCAAAACAATATAGAATTACCTCTTTCAAGGGGAGTGAATAATATTATACTTCATACTGTAGTTTTATGGTATTATTTGTGAGAGGATTATTTTTTATCTAATTTTTCCCTCAAGATTTCTCTGTGGTAGATATTCACAAGCTCTGTATTTGCTTTGCAGTATAAGATATTGGAGACATTTTCCAGTTATGTGTAGAACTAAATAAAACATGCATGCCATGTCTGTTTTCTAGATGAAACAACAGAATTTTAAATAAATACTAAAATAAAAATACTTAGTATAGAACTATTAAAAAAACAATGCATTAATAATTCATAACAAGGATAACAGCTCTCACTACTTTTATTCAATATAGTACTGGAAGTTCAAGCCACAGTAATTAGTCAAGAAAAAGTTAGGGGGGAAGTCAACCAAATTGGAAAGGAAGAAATAAAACTGTCGCTAATACTATATGTAGAAAAATCCTAAAAACTCCTCTAAAAAACTATTAGAACTAATAAATGAATTTACTAAAGTCACAGTACACAAAATCTATGTACAGAAATCTGTGGTATTCCTATACACTAATAAGAGACTATCAGAGTGAGAAATCAAGAAAATAATCCTATTGTAATTTCACCTAAAAGCATAAAATACCTAGGAATAAAGTTAACCAAGGGAGTGAAAGAACTGGACACTGAAAATGATGACACTGTGAAAGAAATCCAAGACAAAAGTAAACAGAATGATACTCAGTGCTCATGGATTAGAAAAATTAATATTATTAAAATGTCTGAACTACCCAAAGCACTCTACAGATTCAATGTACTCTCTAATACCCATAGTATTTTTCACTAAACTAGAATAAATAATTCTAAAATTTGTATGGAGCCAGAAAAGATCCCAAAGGAATCTTGAATCTTGAGAAAGAACAACAAACTTGAAGGTATCATATCTCATGATTTCAAATTTGAAATCATAGTTTGTGCTAGTATAGTACTAGCACAAAAACAGACACACAGATCAATGGAATGGAATAGAGAGCCCAGAAATAAACCCACACACATATGGATGACAAAGGAACCAAGAACATACAATAAAGTGCAATCTCTTCAATAAATGGTGATGAGAAAATTCATATCAACCACATGCCAGACAATGAAACTAGACCACCATGTTACACCATACACAAAAATTAACTCCAAGTGGATTAAAGACTTGAATGTATGACCTGAAACTATATAATTCCTAGAAGAAAACATTAGTCAGTAAGCTCCTTGACATCAGTCTTAGTGATGTTTTTGTGGATCAGACTCTCAAAGCAAGGGAAAAAAAAGCAAAAATAAATGAGACAATATCAAACTAAAACAACTACTACACAGCAAAGGCAACCATTATCAAAATGAAAAGGCAAACTACTGAATAGGAGAATGGGAGAAGATATTAAAATCATATATCTGATAAGGAGTTAATATAGAAAGAATTTTATACAACAACATAGAAACATAGAAAGAATTTATACAACAGCAACATAGAAACATAGAAAGAATTTATACAACAACAACAAAACCCCAAACAGGGGCACCTGGGTGGCTCAGTGGACTAAGCCTCTGCCTTCAGCTCAGGTAGTGATCTCAGGGTCCTGGGATGGGGTCCAACATCGGGCTTTCTGCTCAGCAGGGACCCTGCTTCCCCCTCTTTCTCTGCCTGCCTCTCTGCCTACTTGTGATCTCTCTCTCTGTCAAATGAATAAATAAAATCTTAAAAAATAAAACCCAAACAACCTAATAAAAAATGAACAGAGGATCTGAATAGATATATTTTCCAAAGAACAAATACAGGTGACCAATAGGCACATGAAGAGATGTTCAGTATCACTAATTACTAGGGAAATGCAAATCAAAACCACAATAAGATATTATCTCAGGGTGCCTAGGTGGCTCAGTGGGTTAAGCCGCTGCCTTCGGCTCAGGTCATGATCTCAGGGTCCTGGGATCGAGTCCCGCATCGGGCTCTCTGCTCAGCAGGGAGCCTGCTTCCTCCTCTCTCTGTCTCTGCCTGCCTCTCTGCCTACTTGTGATCTCTCTCTGTCAAATAAATAAATAAAATCTTAAAAAAAAAGATATTATCTCAAAGAATGGATATTATCAAAAAGACAAGAAATAATGAGTGTTTATGAGGATGTGAAGAAAGGGAACACTGTACACTGTTGTAAATTGGTGCAGCCATTACAGGAAACAGTATGGAGATTTTTCAAAAATTTTAGCATAGAACTACCATAATTCATCAATTTCACTTCTGGGTATTTGTGTAAAGACAAAAACAAAAAACCTAATTTGAAAAGATACAGTCACCACTATGTTCATTGCATTAGTTACAATAGCTAACATATGGAAATAACCTAAAAGTCCATCAATGGATGAATAGATAAATAAGTCTGGTATATTAGTACATAAAATAGAATATTACTCAGCCATAAAAAGAATGAAATCTTGCCATTAGCAACAACATGGATGGACTTCAAGAGTTTTATGCTAAATGAAATAAATCAGAAAGATAAAGACAAATACCATATGGTTTCCCTTACATCTACAAAAACAAAACAAAGAAACAAAAACTAACTCATAGATATTGAGAACAGATTAGTGGTTACCAGAGGGGAAAAGGGTTGGGCATTGAGCAAAAAGGGGTGAAGGGGGTCAATTGTGTGATGGGTGTGTAATAAACTTTGGGGTATAATCACTTTGTAGTGTATACATAGATGGCAAATTATAATGTACACCTTAAAATTTTATATAAAAATACTCCAAAGTTTAAAAAAAGCTAGAAAAATTAGAAATAAATAAAAAGGAAATATACTAATTGATTCACAGAGTAGATTCTAAAACTGTAACAGCTTGGAAGGACAACTCTTTATTAGCAGATAGTTTAAAGATAATTTGTAGTTTTGCATTTTATGATAAATGTATATAGTTCAGAATTTTGTGCAGATGAGTAACAATACACAGAATCACAAGAGACCAAATTCTTGAAAGACAGGTAATAAAGTAAATAAGACATCTATATTAAATAGTGAAAGGTGTTTCTTGTATGATGAATGTCACCTCCTTCCTAATAAAATTAAGCTTATCTGTGTTATTACCCATACAACAACATCTTAGGATAATCAACTTCATATGAGTTATATATAATTTATAGTATTTTTACTGAACTTTACCATCATTTATTAAATAGCAACTTCATCTTAGTTTTCAGCAGAGGGCACTGGAACACATCATGGAACAACAAGAAAATATTCTAATGGAAAGAAGTACTCAACACATAGAAAACAGTTTTAAAAATGTTCTGCATTTCACATAAAACAATTAGACATGAGCAACTGATAAACTTATCAACATTTTTTAAGTCAGTATTTTACACTATAATGAATTTATGGAAACTTCTGTTTCTATTGCAATTTTCAAAATGCCTGTTTTGTTCTTTCACAGCACAATGCAAGTAACCTATTATAATTTGGTGACAATGTAGCTTGCTCATTTATATGGATTAGGTATCTAGCTATGATAAAAAATTTAACAACTCTTTAATAAACCAAATCTTTCTGTCTCTACACATAATAAATAGATTTGTCAGACCTCAGAAACTGACACTCTTTTTTGTTCTGTACAAGTTCATTAAAATATGTATGATACGGAAGCATTCAGCTTTGTTTCTGCCATAAGCCAGATGATTACATTCCTTTATTTCAGTATATTATATATTTTATTCAGAAATTTTAGTATAATTTTCTATCAATTCTCATAATTCTACTGATAAAATACTTGAATTCTAATTTTTATTTAGATCATAACATCAGTGTACATCTTATAATTTATTATCCTTCAGTAGAGAGAGAACATCTTTGATATTCTTGTTGTTTGAAAAAGTGGGCATTTATAAATTCAGAATGGTGAGTCATACATTTAATTAAATCACAGTTCTTTACATATTTAAAACTCAAGCAGAGAAGTTTCTGTATCGAAAAAAACGATCTGATTTATGCAAACTGTAAAGCAGGAAAGAGTGTATGGCAACAAGTTGCATAATGGATGTACTATGATCAAAATAGACCAAAATATAATAGTAAGCCAGGTGGTTCACATATTTTTTACTTCACTTCCCAGGAATAAATTGCTATCTGGAAAGCAAACAGAAGAGCCAGAGCAGAGAGGTAAAAATTTTCTTAAAGATACTAGCCAATGCCAACCCCAAATAAATAACAATTATAAATTTTATAATTGTTATAATTATTATAATTACAGTATAAATATTTATAATCATAATCTGATAAGACAGGATAAGATTTATTTTGGCACTTTGATGTACTGTGATAATAGAATCAAAGACTTTTTTAAATTACTTTACTCATTTGACAGTAATTTTTAGGTTTACAACAGAATTGAGAGATACAGAGATTTCCTATATATTCCCTCCCCCAACACATGCATAGCCTTCACTGTTGCTACCATCACTAAATTGAATGGCACATTTTTTTATCAAGGATGAACCTATACTTGTTCTTCATCATCACCTAGGTTCTTAGTTTATCTTAAGGTTCACTGTTGATTTTATATATTCTATGGGGTTAGACATATTTATACCAAAATTTCTACTATAAGTTATTATTTTGTGAGATCACTAATTCTTACTTTGACTACATGGCAATACAAAAACTAAATAAAATAATGATACAGTTACTTTCATTTAAAATATGTTCATTGTAAAGGGAAGAAATAATTATTCTGTATTCTTATTTTGGTTGTCTTTTTGTTTTTAAATAATCACCCATTTTGTCTTAATCTGAAGCTGAAGTCTTCAAAACAACTTTGTTCTCAATTGTATAATACTATGTCATCATTACAACTGCCTTCCTAAAAAGAAAATGTTACCTTCTTTACTCAATACGCAGAAAATCTCATTATTTGAGCCATTAGAAGTCTTGCTATCTCTACTAAGTACAGTGAAATAAAGGAGCTATATCTTTATGTTCTTTCATGTCTTTTCATGGCTTGACAACACATTTCTTTTTAGTTCTGGATAATATTCCATTGTTTGATGCACTCCAATTTGTTTATCCTTTCACCTGCTGAAAACATCTGGACTGCTTCCAAGTCTTGGCAATTATGAATATAGCTGTTATAAACATCTGCATGCAAATTTTTATGTGGACATAAGGTTTTGGCTTCTTTGGGTAAATTCCAAGGAGTGCAACTGCTAGACTGTTTGGTCAGAATATGTTTAGTTTTGTAAGAAACTACCATACTGTCGAGAGTGGCTGTAGGATTTTGCATTTCCAGCAGCCAAGTATGAGATTTCCTGTTGCTCCACATTCTCACCAGCTTTTGATGTTGTCAGTGTTCTGGATTTTGGTCATTTTAATAGGCGTGTAGTGGTATCTCATTGTTTCATTTTTCTGATACATGTGATGGGAGTATCTTTTGTTTGCTTATTTGCCATCTGTGTATCTTCTTCGGTGTGAAGAGCCTTTGGCCTATTTTTAAAATTGTGTTGTCTTCTTATTGTTAAGTTAAAAAACTGTATATATTGGATAACAGTCCTTTATCAGATATATCATTCAAAAATGTCTTCTTTCAACTTGTGACTTGTTTTGTAATTCTGTTGATATTGTCTTTCATAGAGCAGAAGTTTAAAATTTTAATGACATCCATCTTATTAATTATTTCATGGATTGTGTCTTTGGTGCTCTATCTAAAAGGACCTCACTAAATCCAAAGTCATGTAGGTTTTCTCCTATGTTATATTCTAGGAGTTTTATAGTTTATTTTACAATTAGATCTATAATTCATTCTGAGATCATTTTTGTGATGAGTGTAAGGTCTCTGTCTAGATTTACTTTTTTGCCCAGAGATGTTTAGTTGATCCCAACACCATTTGTTGAAGAGACTGTCTTTGCTCTATTGTGTTGCCTTTGCACCTTTTCAAGATCAGTTGACTCATATAGATATATTCAGAATATGTATATATGATATAATAGAATGTAACATAGGAGAAAAATATGTATATAAGTATTTCTGGGTTCTTTAGTCTTGATTGCTGCTGATTGATTTTAAGTCTTGATGTCAGGTAATGCCAACTTTATTTTTCTCCTTCAATATTGTGTTACTATTCTAAGTCTTATGCCTCTTCATATAACATTTAGAATCAGTTTGTTGATATCATAAAATAACTTGCTGGGATTTTGTTCACGATCGCATTTGATCTATAAATCAAGTTGAGAAGAACTGACGTCTTGACAATATTGAGTCTTCCTATCAATGAATATGTTATATCTCTTTGTTTATTTGGTTCTTGGTTTCATTTGAGTTTTGTAGTTTCCTTATATATATTTTGTATAGTATAGATTTTGTTAGATTTATACCTTAGTATTTAATTTTTGGGGTGCTAATATAGATGGTATTGTGTTTTTAATGTCTAATTCTACTTGTTTCTTAGTATATAAGAAAGCAATTTACTTTTGTAAATTATATTTGTATCTTGCAAACTTATTCTTTTTTATTAATTTATTTTATTTAAATTCAATTAGTTAACATATTTACAAACTTGTTCTAATTGCTTATTAATTCCAGGAGATTTTTTTGTTGATTCTTTCAGATTTGGTACAAAGGTAAACATGTCACCTGTGAACAAAAGCAGTCTTATGTCTTCCTTCTCAATCTGTATGCCTTTTATTTCCTTTTCTTGCTTCATTTCAGTTAGCAAAGATTTACAGTACAATGTTGAAAACAAGTGATGAGAGAGGAAATCTTTTTCTTGTTTCTGATGTTAGTAGGAAAACTTCACCTTTCTTACCAGTATGATGTTTGCTGTAGGATTTTTTTTTGAATAGTCTTTATCAAACTGAGAAAGTTTCTCTCTATGCCTAGTTCACTATGAGTTTTTATAATGAATAGCTGTTGGATTTTGTCAAATGCTTTTTGTGCATCTGTTGATATGATAATGGGTTTTTTTTTTTTTTTGGTCTGTTAATGTGATATGTTACAGTAATGTATTTTATAATGTTGAACCAATCTTGCATAACTAGGATAAATCCCACTTGGTTGTGGTATATAATTCCTTTTATACATTATTGGATTCAGTCTGCTAACATCTTATTGAAGACTTTTGATCTGTATTCATGAGATATTGATCTGTAATTTTCTTGTAATATCTTTGTCTGATCTTGCTCTTAGGGTAATTCTGGCCTCCTAGAATAAGATATTCTTAAAATTCATAATTGCATTGGAAATTCTTGGGTCAGGCAAAATGATATCTTGGCAGTTGGGGCCCTTCTAAAAAAACTGAGTGGAGTGGAGTTACAATTTTCCTTCCTCAAATAATAATATTTTCAAGTAACATTGGGTATGAGTAATTGTTAGCAATATTATTTATGTACATTTTCTTGCTGATATTTTATTTAGTGCAGAATATTTTAAGCACTCTTACAATATCCTTGTACAATAAAATGACATCAATTTTTTTCACTTTATAAATAACAAAACAAAAGCACGAAAATCTTAAATATCAGAATAAAAATTAGTGATAAATCAATAATAGAACTAGTAAGCTTCTTTCTTTCCTAACATTAGTGACCAAAGAAAAAAATTTGTAGTAATTGAAGTGTAAAATTCAACACAGAAATTGCTGTTGTTGCTTTAAAGTTTTTAATCTGGTCTATAAATTGAGTTGTATTAGAAATAAGGCAAGGTTATTCCTATGGTAAGGCTATAACCCAGGCCTATCGAAAATAAGTCTTTGACCTTTTTATAATTTTCCCTGCTTAGATAGCCACGTCAACATCTTTAAAAGGATGTGTGTCTAATGTGCTTGCTTTGGCAGCACATATACTAAAAAAAAAAAAAGAAAAAAAATGTGTGTCTGGGAAAAAAAAATCACGTCTTCTCATGTCTTCTTATTTCCCAGTTCAATAGACAGCTGAAAATTTGACCACAGCCTATAAACTGTGAGTTGTCTTCAAAACATAGAGCAACACAAGTGTTGAGAGAGGACGTCTTTTCCTTGTTTCTGACGTCAGTAGGAAGAAGATCAAGCCAACTTGAGATGGAAAAGACAACAAGAAGCACTTAAAATTTTTTTTAGGTCTGCTGACTCATCCTCACTAAGACTATCTTCTGATTCTTAATAAGACCACTGTAATTTTCTTTTAAACTCTGCTCAAGTGGTCCCATACTTATTTTTATAGCTGATGTTCAATGTTCCCTTAATAGGATTCTCAAACCAGGTTTTAAGTTAGTGGCAATTTATAAAATTTGAAGTATGGAGGGAAATGGAGAAGTCCAGAAATAGTTGGCATTGACTGAGAATTGTTTTAGTAAACAGTCTTATTTTTAAAACTCAATTTCAATAAAATCAAGGAGGCAGCAATATCAGAAGAGGATTCTTATTAAATTATAAACTCCTTTAGCACAGTGGTTTAATAGATTTATTTTACTCTTCAGGAAAATTTATTTATTTCCAAAGTACAGATTTAGGTAGATAGGTATAAAACAAATCAACAGTGTTTTTCATTTTCTTCACCTAGTAAGCTTTACTTTCAAATGAATTGGGTTATTATCATCAAATCAGAAAAGAATACACATATTTAGGAATTTAATGAAGGATCCTCTTTATCTCCTGCCCTCACATAGCACCAGTCTTCCCTATTACACTATGTAAAGGAGAAGCACTTCTATTTTGAAATGCCTCCAGAAGACAAATATTCTTTGTTTTGTGATCACATGTGTATCTTATTGACTAAGCAGAAAATAAGAGTAGGAGATATGGTATTGGTTCTCTGAGACTTTATCTTTGAAAAATAACTATTATTAGAATGCAGCATTAGGAACTGTTCTTATGTAATTGGACTGCCTTTCTCTTCTGATGTATGCAGGATCATATTAACCTTATTCCCTTCTCCATTCCTCTAAGTATGGCTGTTTACAGATTTTAGTCCTCAGCCCACTTCTCTTATTTCAGTCAGCCTGTTTCTTCTGTGATCATTGAGATAATAGGGATTGCCATACGATACTGGGAAGACTATTGGACTTGGAATCAAATATCGAGTTTCAATTCAGGCTTCTTTACTCACTGCTTATGTCATCCTAGACAATTCAGTTTACATTTCTGGGCCTTAGTTTTCTCATATTTTAAGTTAAAATAATAGTAATAATATCTACCTTGCATCACTTTTTAATGAAATTCATATCAGTTATTTGTAAAAAGGATCAAAATCTATTTTTTTAAGTGGAAATTCTTTGAGGGCAGAAATTACATTTTATCTTTTTTATAATAATGTGAGTAATAAGCAGCATTTGTTTAAGCGATGAAAAAGATGAATGCATGTACTTATAAATGGATTTCTAACTTTAAGTGCTAATTATTAAAACATTCTAAAACCCACCCACTTCACTCAATTGTCATTTGTAGAGTAGCTGTGAGGTACAATGTATATAATGTACTCAACTATGTATTGTAGATAATACAAGATGAGTAGATACCCTTTTCAGTGAGCTCACAGTCACAGAAATCATAGAACACTAGAACAAAGAGACCAGAGATACCTTCTAGCTCAACCTCCTCATTTTACATGCATAAGAAATGAGGAAAAGGGAAGTTAAATACCTTTCCCAAGGTGAAAAATCTATGAAGTAGAGACACTTTGACTCCAAACTACAAAATACAATGGAAAGAAAAGCATGCATTCTAATAACTTAAGTATGTGGTAGATTGTGAGATTTGCTAGATAGAGACACATTCTCCATAATTTTGTGGGACTCCATATTTCATGATGAAAAGAGCTCCTTTTATAGGCCATTCCAGATCCCCATTTACTATGTGACTTGTGAAAATTGTTTAAAGACTGACACTATGTTTTTCCATTTGTAATAATGACAGCATAATGAAGATATCGCAGTATTGTGTGAGTTCTCGACACAAGATAAGCATTTAATAATTAATTGTTATTTTGTGATGAAAATATAAATTCATAAATTTAAACAAGTAATAAAGACATTTTGTTATGTAATAGGCTAAATTTTATTATGTATACACACACCCTTACTATTAATTTCTTTCAAACTTAAAAAGTTCCATTTGTTCCATTAGGGATTTGACAAATATAGCAGCAGTTGAGATACCCTTGCTGCTTAAGAGTTAGAAAACAGTGTATCCATCATAAAGGAAGACCTAGGCCAGAGATAAAAAAAAAAAAAAAAAACTAGACCTTGGGACACCTGGGTGGCTCCATTAGTTAAACATCTGTCTTCAGATCAGGTCATGATCCCAGGGTCCTGGGATTGAGTCCTGCAATGGGCTTCTTGCTCAGCAAGGAACCTGCTTCTCCCTCTGCCTGCCTCTTCCCCAGCTTGTGTTCTCTCTCTCTCTCTGACAAATAAATAAAAAAAATATTTTCTAAAAAAGAAAAAAAAAATCCTAAACCTCAACCTGTAAGAAATGTATTGGGAGAAGGAAGGGAGATTAAAGTTGTGGTGTAGGATGGCTTATGTCCCTTCCATCCCAGAGGTAAGTCTAGTTCAGTGTATTTCTAAGACCGAAAGAAAAAAACAATGAGCTGCATAACAATATAACAGAAAAACAAAATCATCTAAATGAAGACTAAAATTGAGATCATGCCTTAAAATTACATAAGTTCTAAATGAAGACTAAAATTGAGGTCCTGCTTTAAAATTACGTAATGGTACAATTTCAGCTTCCTGAATTTGCCAGTTCTATATCTTAAAGGTTTCTGTAAACTGTATTACAGAGTATACTTTCATTGTCCAAAGGATGACAAGTGGTAATTTATTCTTTTATAGAAAAACACCATCTTTTCTTCCTCCTACAATTTTTTTATTCATATGGTTTGTAAGACATTAATTAAAATTATGCAGCTTTTAATTAAAGTGGAGGGGGAGGGAGATGTAGATCCTTGCTGGCTTAGGATTTGAGAAGGGTGATGTTAATTTTTCACCATTGTTTTTATATCTGAATTATAAATTATTCTCAAGAAATCTGAGCTCTAGAATGGATGCTTAATAGATTAAAAATAGCAAATAGTGATATTTATGAAATAAAATCAGGACTTGGTGATACCTTACATAAAGTATGTGAGGAAAAATGTTGAAGATGACCTCAAGGATTTTGGTAAGTGACAGAGCCTTGACTGCTTTTGGAAACACCAGAGGAGTGAATTTAATTTTTGATGTGTTTGGATGCTTTTGAGACATCCACTTGGAGCTGCTAATTACATGAATGGATACTAAAAGTTTAGGCCTCTAAAACTTAGTGAAATGTAGAGGGGAGAGCATATATTAAATATGGTGGGTTACAGAGAGCCAAACATTCTTTCACACTTGTTCCTTTGAGAGGTCTCTTTTCTCTCCTATTTAGTCTGGATAGGCTCTCCATTTTGATAAGTAAAATATGCCGGAAGTGATTCCATGGTAGTGTCTAGATCCAAGCCTTAAGAAAATGGTAGCCTCCAATTTCTGTCTCTTGGAATATTCCCTCTGGGGAAGATAGCTGCCACTCAATAAGTCCGAGTATCCTGGGACTGCTGTGCTATGGGAAGCCCAAACTCCCCTGTGGAAAACACACAAAGAGAGAGCAGATGCTCATCTAGCATCTGCTATTCCATCCAGGCTGGAACAGGTGACTGAGGTGTGAATGAAGACGGTACCTTAGATAGAAAGTACAGCAAACCAGCCACCTAAGGTAACATGAAAAATAGGAAACTCACCCACCCACTCAATTGATGGGTCTGGCTAAGGAAATGTCCAGATATAATGTAAAATATGTCAGCTGGTTTCTTTTAGTTGATAATCATATAATACAGATGGAGACAGATGATGTAATGAAATAATTATTTACTCATCACAAGGAACTTAAAGATAATTTAAAGGAGCCAGGACTTGCTGAGTTAGAAAATAAAATTGTGTTTTATTCCCAGTCTCTTCTAGCAGAAGATTCTAAAAGTAAAAGCATCGGGACAATGAGTAATCCAGGGTGCAATCAGGAAAGCATGTTTTCCCAATAGAGATGAACCCCAATGTCTGACGAATGTGATTGTAAAACCCTTTGTTAAGCATTCAGACAGATAAAAGGGACTGCCTTGCAGATGCTTGCCATTAGGCAATATGGCTTCTAAGAATCTCATTGGGCTACTTGAGGGTCCTCTTCTCAAACTAAATTTAGTGCACATACTTAAGTTTTAAATGAATGTGATAGAAGGTCAGTAACTTTATAGAAAAGTACTTGGCAAGCATAGTCTAACTGGAGGGAAAGGAATCACTATTTCATAAGGTACACAAAGTCAGAGGAGATGGGGAGTGCTTAGTCCTAACAGACCTCCCTATGAACAATGTCAAGTAGGAATTTGTGACTCTATAATTAATAAGAATTGCCAACACTTCCAGAAGACTTTTCTTAGCCCTGGCAAAGTTACAAATGAAAGTCTGGAAATGGGCAATCTTTTCCGAACATATGGGTGTGAGAATAGCAAATACACTAGACCCTATTTATCCAGCATGTCCATTTCCTGAGTTTCAGTAGCTTGTGGTCAACTATGGTCTGGAAGCAGATGATCCTCCTTTTGATGACATATCAGAAGGTCAATAGTAACGTGACACTGTCATTCACCTCACTTAATCTCATTACTTAGATATTATTTCAACTCACATCATCATAAGGGTGAGTACAGTACTATATTTTGAGAGAGAGACCACATTCATATAAGTTTTATTATAGTATATTTTTCTAATTGTTCTATTTTATTTATTAGCTATTGTCATTAATCTACTGTGCCTAATTTATAAATTAAATTTTATCACAGCTATGTGTATATAGGGAAAAAAATCAGTATATACGTACAGTTTGATATTATCCATAGTTTAGGCATGCACTAGAAGTCTTGAAACATATCCCCTGTGGATAAGGGGAATAGCTGTATAATTTATGACCTAAATGAGCTAAACAGCTATAGTTATAGTGTTTGAACCAGGCCTAATTGAGGTCATTCAGCCTCCAGCAGTAAAGAGAAGTTTGCCCAACTGAGCTTTTGCTCAAATTAGTTGCATGTGTTTAAGAAGGTGGAAATAGTCAGAATTAATATCATTTGTTGAATTTAGGATATAATTCATATTACTTCTTATGAAAAAGACTGATTGTTTACTCAATGAAAAGTGTGTGTCAGCTTTACTTCCTCATGGCTATATTTCTAAGAAAAATATTAGAGGACTCAGAATCACGAAGTGAGAGTTTCCCAGTATACTCATTTGATTTTATCATATTAAACTGTATTAATTTCTTATTTCTATGTCAGGGGTTGGCTATCGGTTAGACCATGGGTAATGCCCACCTCAATTCTATCAAATATCCAAGGACTGAAATTGGTCTGATGTATGCAGGCTGGGGAGATAAGAGATATGAATATAGTCTGATACAGATAACTTATTCTTTCTCCTATATAAGGTAGATTAGGCTCTATCTGTACAGTATGTTAAATGCCATAACTTCATGTATTTCTGAATGAGGTTTCTTCATCCTTGGTATAAATAGTTGCTTCCTAGTGTCTCTTTTCTTCCTAGAGAGGAAACTATCATGGGAAACTACTAATAAGCTGACACAGAAAGGAAAAATCAAACATGATGTGTACAGCAAATGTAGAAAAAAATTAAATTTTGCACTGTGTATGATTTTGAAATATTTCACATTTCAAAGCCATGTCAGAAAGTTCAGAGTTCATTATAATTCCTTGAGTGAAAGGATTCCTTATGGTGCACACATTAAGGAAATACCATTTTAATGGGAGAGCCTGAATGAGCCAGACCCAATGATAATCTTTCTCCTTTTTCCTTTCTTCTCTAATTTATTTCTCCCTTTCACTTATTCAGCTGTATCTACTTTACCATAGTCAGTCCTTTTGTATGGATTAAATCTTCAGAGAAATATATCAAGGCTCATGTTTAGTCCTGAACACAAAGATGCCCTTCCTGATAAGAAATTTATAAGGTAAAAGTGATTGTGGTACCCTCTTCAAAGACTACTGCACTGCTTCTGTTCCCAGGACTAGGAGAAGACCATCAGCTGCCAAAGTCAAAACCAAAATGCTATTTTTGGACAAGTGAAACTCTGCAGGAGCCCTTAGAACAAATCAACGTGAACGTGAATTCTCTTAATATATTAATTCATAGTTACTGTATACATCATTGAAGCCAGGCTCATGGAGTTCAAGGTTGACAAGGTATAGCATTTAAAGACGCATGATCCGGAGCGCCTGGGTGGCTCAGTGGGTTAGGCCGCTGCCTTCGGCTCAGGTCATGATCTCAGGGTCCTGGGATCGAGTCCCTCATCGGGCTCTCTGCTCAGCAGGGAGCCTGCTTCCCTCTCTCTCTGCCTGCCTCTCCATCTACTTGTGATTTCTCTCTGGCAAATAAATAAATAAAATCTTAAAAAAAAAAAAAGTTATAAAGACGCATGATCCAAATAAGCATAAAGCAATCTTATGAGGGATTTGCTTTTTCACTTCTTAGTATGCAGAATATTATAAGGAATATTAATATTTATAGCCCCAGGCTAGCAACATTTCTCATGCCTCATTCTAGAGAACCCCACTTCAGGATATCTTAGTCACTACACCCTTTTCTCAAATCCTTCCAAATACCTTATAATAATTCTGAGGCCTTCAGTACAAGGATTGACTTTTGAAAAGTTACTTCCCTAGAGGAAAAAAAACAAACAAACAAACAAACAGAAAAAATTACTTCCCTCCTACTGCTTTTTTCTGATCTGTTTTTTTGTCTTGTTTTGTTTTTTGGGGTTTTGTTTATTTGTTTGTGTTTGGTACATAAAAGCTAGCTTCAGGTGTGACAAATGACTTTCCTGGGAGAGAAGCTGAAGAGAGAATTGGACTGAAGTAGGGAGAATTCTTGGCCCAAACATGTATATAAATTGTATGCCATCACAAGAAACATAATTTGTTTGAAATTTCTGGCTCTAATTATAGTAAGATTGTAAGCAACTTCAGGTGGAACTTTGACTCAATCCCTCCAAGCATTTCTGTTTTCAAAGCATTTTGATCTAAGAGCCAAAAGGCTTTTCAAGCTTCTCTGTTTATGTGTGTCTGCTAGTGGGTAATTTTTTTTGCTTTGTTCTCCAGTGTATTCTTGATCTCAAGTTTGCCTCAAGATAGGTCTTATTAGTGTGATATCCTCTTAGCTGTGGAATGCTAAGTCTGCTTGGAAACATTTTGACAAGTCGTATCTCATGGTTCATTATTTTAACTAAGATTTCTCTATAGTTTTCATTTAGTATTTTATCAAATATAAATAAACCCTGATAGAAAACCTTACCTATCTCTTGTAATCCAGATTGTTTCCTTAACTTCTATAAATCTTTCTCTGTTAGAGCCTACAATAAGTTATCATTTTCTTAAATATTTAAGAACTTATGCCTTGTAACCTTCCATGTTTACCAGGGCTATATTTATTTCTCAGCAATATGCACAGAGCATTTACAGTATGTAGGACCCTGTGTGTAAACTCTTTGCTAAACCTTGAAGACACAGACAGGAATGTGTTGAAATTGTTTACTTCAAGGAGCTTCAAGTCTAATGGGAAAAATAAAAAATCCGTAATCATAAGTTTCCCCACAGAATAAGGCAATGGGTAGTAAAGTGAAGATAGTATATTTTATTATATTGTTTCCATAAATACTTTAGGGCAGTTGGATTAAAAAAAAAAAATCTCCAAACTAAGTGCACCAAACAGCAAGCATAAGAGTAAGTGGATTGAGGGGTAACCCATTAAATTATATATATTTATATTTAACTTATTTCCTATAATTTAGAGAACAGAGATTATTTACACAAAATTCAAATACACATCAATCTCTTGTTGGGTGTTTCCTTTCAAACCTTAACATATGTTTGGTGTTAGCGGTATTTAAAGGCTGGCGTGGTAACTAATTATTTGGTTCTTTAACGTTTTCTACAGAAACAGAAATTATAAGGGGCAGGAACTTCAGGCTCATATTTAAATGTACTGCATTAAAATATGCTGTTCTTAGATGCCTGGATGGATCAGTGGGTTAAGCCTCTGTCTTCGACTTAAGTCGTGATCTCAGGGTTCTGGGGTTGAGCCCCGCATCGGGCTCTCTGCTCAGCAGGGAGCCTGTTTCCCCATCTCTCTCTGCCTACTTGTGATCTCTGTCTGTCCAAAAAAAAAAAAAAAAAAAAAATGCTCTTCTGACTCTAGGCACACTTTTCTAATGGCACTTTTGCCTTTGTGCCTTTCTAGTTCCCCTTTAAGCAGTCTTTTCTCTCCCTTCTGTGCCCTTCCATTCCTGTCTAAAGGCAGTCATTGCTTACCCATATCTCTACTCATCTTTAATCCATATCTGTCCGCTGGCCCATTTTCCAGGAGACTGGTCCTGCCACTCCTATGACTGTGCTTGCGAGTTAGAATTGGGGATCATGGAATCCTGAAAGTATCTTATAAAAACTGTGGATTCTCTCCCTCAAAAATGCCATAACGTGTATATTTTTTCATACTCGATTTTTCAGGTTCACAGATTTCCTCAGTTCTGCTTGAACCACTCCTCAAACCAGAGATTCCCACCTAATTTATTGGAAGCAGAGTCTTCACGTGCCAGCTGGAAATGGGATTGGCCCCTCTCACCTTCCTGACTCCCTGCTCCCACCCAAAACCACATTGTTAAAGCTCTGAGAGCACCATGTTACAATAAGTTTTAATGACCTAAATGCTTCATGTAGTATATTTTTCAGGTAATATGTATTTTAACAGAGCATTAGCCAATTTAATACATAGTCACAAATCACAAGTGTAAATTAAGAAAGTTTTCTTTTCCCTAGTAATTTCTGCCAACAATGCCTTATCAAATCCACTTTCTGTCTGGACAGAGTGCTCTTAATAGGATGTCAGTCTGATTCCATGGAATTTCATGTATTTCTACTATTAAAATAATCTCACTTTTAATTCTGTGCATTTAAAACTCCAGTCTCCAGTTGGTTCAAATTTTTTTGTTTCCCCAAATCAAAGCTTAGGCAACATAACATTTGTGGCTATGTGAGTGTTTAGTACGGGGTGTGAAGGGGGCTGGTGAAGGGATTGCTTTCACAGGACTCCACCATCCCTGCCCTGTCCCTCTTTCTGGCACATACCAACCCAGTGCTAGAGCAGAGAGGAGGAAAAGAGAGGCATATGTCTCCATATATGGTTGCCCACATTGAAGTTGCTGTTGAGTTTTTGGTCACGTAGTCCTGCTTGGCCCTCTTGTTCATAGAGCATGTTGGAATGCCTGTTGGCCCACATCTGGCCTATGTGGAAACAAACAAGGTTACAACTCCAGGGCTTCAGACAAATTAGAGCTCCTTTTCTGACCCAATTGGTAAAGAGCCTGGTAAACCTGCTTCTATTACCTTTCCCCAGGCCATGTCTCCAGTGTTGTTCCTCCTTCTTCACTGGCACAGATGCAGGTGGGCGAACCCAATAGCAAAGTACATATCTTATCTTGGAAAAAAAAATGTTCACTTCTCTTCATTCAAGGCCTTTCTTCCTGGATTCACGGAATGGATTTGATCGCACGCAATGCAGCACTAGAGCTCCTATGTGTAACTATAATGATATGTTCTACTTCTAAAGTAGAAATAAATGTATTTCTGAAAGAAATTAATTATCATTTTTACATTATTTGTTATATTTTATTTTTAAATAGCTTTATTGAAGAATAATTGACAGTTAACTGGAATATTTAAGTATATATTTTGATAACTTGTGTTATATGTCTATACCAGTAATAGCATCAATACTATTATGTCATTATATAATGAACATATCTACCACCTGGAAAATCTGTTCTCTTCTTTAAATTACCTTTTTCCATCCCTTCCTGACCCCTCCCTGTTCCCAGGTAACCACTGATTTATTTTCTGTTATTTTAGCTTACTTTGCATTTATTAGAATATAATATAAATAGGATCATACACTATGTACTCTTTTTGTGTGGCTGCCTTCACTTTGCATAATTACTTTGAGATTCATTTATGCTATTGTGTGTAAATAGTTCAAACCTTGTAACTGTGTATATCAATAATTATTGTGTATACCAATAGTCCATTTGTTTATACTCAGAATTATGCCACTGTATGGATATAATAATCTATTTTTTTGTTGATTCATATGGGTTGCTTTCTATTGTTGGCTTTTACAAATAAATCTACTATAAATATTTCTATACAGCTTTATATGAAACTATGCCTTCATTTATTTTGAATAAACAATGGTTGAATCCTATTATGATACATTTTAGGCTTTTGAGAAAATTTGAAACTGCTTTGCAAAGTGATTGTACTATATTATATTCTCATAAATTGTGATGGAGTTTTTTTGACAAGGTTTCATATGTTCAGCCTTTTTACTTTTAGCCATTCTTGTGGTTTTAAATTGCATTTCTCTAATGGATACAGATAATTGACCCCCTATCATGTGCTTATTTGCCATCCATATGTCGTCGTTGGTGAAGTGTCTGTTCAAATATTTTGCCTATTTTAAAAATGAGGTTGTTTGTTTTCTTACTGAGATTTAAGAGTTGCTTTGGATAAAATATTATTAGACTTTTGATGTATAAGTATTTTCTTTAAATTTATTGCTTACCTTTTCATTCTAACAGTGTCTTTCAAAGAAGTTTTTAATTTTGATGAAGTTTAGTTTATCAATTTCTTACTTCTATGTGTCCTACTTTTGGTGTTGTATTTGTGGTATTTTTGCTTAACCCAAGCTTATAAAGATATTTTCCTATATTTTCAGGAATGGATGTTGGATTTTATCAAATGCCTTTTATTTATTGGAAAAAATATGTATGTTTTTCCTTTTTTAAAAAAGTTTGTTAATAAGGTGAATTGCATTTAGTGATTTTCAGATATTAAACCAACTTGGCGTTCCAAATATAAGCCATAATTAATCGGGATATATTATAAGTTTTATATGCTTTTCATTTTACTGATTAAAATTTTATTAGTGGTTTTTGCACTTATGCTCATAAGGGTTGTTGGTTAGTTCACTTCTTGAGATGTCTGTGCTTGGTTTAAAAGTAGGATGTGATAGGTCTTACAGAATGAGTAGAAAAGTACTTATTCCTCTTCAACTTTGCAGAAGTGTTCATGTAGATTTTACATGATTTCTTCCTTTAATATTCATTGAAATTTACCACTTTGGCCTTGAGTTCTCTTTGGGGTAAGGTTTTTAACTACAAAAGTAATTCCTTCATAGATGCAGGCCTACCCAGGCTATTTGTTCTACATTAGTGAACTTTGGTAGTTTGTGTCTTTCAAGGAAATTTTTATTTCCTCTAGGTTGTTGAATTGATTTGTATCGTGTTGTTTGTAGTATTCCTTTATGATTCTTTTTATATTTGTGGAGTCCATAGTGACACTACCTCTTTCATCTCTGATATTATTAATTTGTTTCTTCTTTTTTTTTTTTCCTGATCACTTTGACTAGAAGTTTAATAATCTTGATCTTCTCAAAGAATCAGCTTTGGTTTCATTTATATTCCCTGTTTGTCTGTTCTCAATCTCATTTGCTTACTTTGTGTTTAATTTGCACTTCTTTTTTCTAGGTTTCTCAAGGTTGGAGCTGAGACCATTTCTTTCTTTTTATTTATTTTTTTTTTTTAAGATTTAATTGTTTATTTATTTGACTGGAGGTGAGAGAGAGGGAGAGCACACAAACGGGAGAAGAGGCAGAAGGAGACAGAGAGAAGCAGATTCTCTGCTGAGCACAGAGCCTGATACTGGACTCAATTTCAGGACCCTGAGACTATGACCTGAGCTGAAACCAAGAGTCAGAGGCTCAGCCACTGGGTGCCCCTATTTAGTGAAATAAATTTTACCTTAAGTACTATTTTAGCTTCATAACACAAAGTTTAATAGACTGTTACTTCAGTTTCATTCAGTTTGAAATGTTATAGTTTTCCTTTTTGATTTCTTTTTTCACCCATGGGCTATTTAGAAATGTATTATTTAGTCTTTAATATTGGACGATTTTTCAAATATCTTATTGCGATTATCTTATATTTTAATTGTACTGTAGTTAGAGAACATAATTTATATGACTTGAAGCCTTGAGATTTTTTATTATTCATTTTATGTCTAGAATATGGTTAGCAAATGTTAGCTTAGTAAATGTTTCATGTACACAAGACAATAAAGTTTATTATGTTGTTCTTGCATAGATAATTCTATAAACGTCAATGAGGTCTTGCTATTTGCATGATTTCTGATGAAAAATATGATGTCATCTTTATTTTTGTTCTACTTGTTTGTGGCATGTCTATGTTCATAGACTGCTGAGAAACTAGACCAATATAATAGTTATATATTGATTTGAACAGTCTGAACAATTTGAATATCTTGTGCCTTGATACAGTTTTCTTCATGTTTCTCATATTTGGAGTATACTGAGCTTCTTGGATCTATGGTTCATATTCTTCATCAAGTTTGGTGAAAATATATATATTTTGGATATTAATCTTTTATTAGATATATTGTTTGCAAATGTTTTTTCCCATTATTTTTTATTTTGTTGATTGTCTGTTAATTCTATCATCTTTGTTAGTTCTGCATTGGATTTTGTTGATTTTTTTTTTCCTGGATTGCATATTTTACTTCTTTGTGTGCTTCATAGTTTTTTATTGACACTAGACATTTAAAATTTTACCCTTTTGGGTCCTGGCTATTTTTTTTATTTCCATTAATTTCCTGAGTTGGGGGAACATGGCTAATTTATTTTAAATACTTTGATTTTTCCACTCTTTTAAAATTTATTATTATTATTATTGTTGGAAACTGAGAAACATTTTGTGTAAGAAAGTGATTCTTGACCAGCCATAATTGTTCTTCAGAGGACATTTGACAGTTTCAGGAGAATTTTTGATAGGCAAAACTAGGGGGAAGGTGGTCTTGGTATCTAATGGTTAAATGCTAAGAATGGTGCTACCCATCCTACAAAGCACAGGGCAGCCCCCAACAACAAATGTTTATCCAGGTCAAAATGTCTGCAGTGCCAAGACTGAGAATCCCTGATATCTAGTGAATGATGTTGTCAGCCATAGGCACTTTTGAGAAGTCAACATATTTATATAAGATATGTATAAATCACTGTATTTGATTTTAAATATAAATTTATATATATATAAATATATTTATATATATATTTATTTAAATTTATATATAAATATATATAATATATATAATATATATATGATTTATATATAAATCACTATAATTGATTTTCTTCTTTAAATTTGATCCAGACTACTACTCTTCACTCAGAGTACTAAAATATCTGGATATTTTTATTCCATTGTAGCATTTTAAGTTAGAGCAACCACACAGAAGAGGATTGTGTTCTATCATATTTCATTTAAAGATTGAAATTGAAATAATCAAAACACATACCATTTCCCTTGCTACTCAATAAATTACCCATTATGGGGACTCAGCATACCTCTTGCTGCTCTCTTACACAAGAAAATAATCTTCACCACATAGAATTTCAAACTCTTTATGAGGAACTCATGAAACTGAAATATAAAATGAGAAGCTGACACAGCTCAGAGGGAGAGCATTTTGTTTTTAGTCAACTATAAAAACCTAGGTAGTGTTATTCAGTGGCTGATCTTTTCACTTCAACAGAACTTTCTGTCACTAAAATTCAAATTAAAGGGTAAGAATTTAATCGAAGCCAGTAGCTTTAATGAAATGTAGATATAATTTGACAAATGCTTTATTCTTTAACAATGTAACCATGCCTGTACTCTTTTTACTTGCAAAATGTCTATCATTTTGTTTCCTAAATTGCATTAAAAAAGATTATTTTAGCATTTAAGTGAAGAGGTAGTTTTGATTCTTACTATTTATTTATTTATTTTTAACAAAGACAGTATTAAGGTCTTATGAGGTGAATTGTTCAAGGTCAGTGAACAGAAATACAGGTCATGATGGTTTCTCTAGTCTGCCTCTTTAGACCTATATTTTAAACTGACTGTATTTTGTTCTTTCTAAATTTTATTTACAAATTAATTGAAATAGTTTTTATATTTAATACTTATCCCCGGCATAAATTATATGAGTAAAAGACTCAGTTTGTGAGCTATATATGGCATCTTATCTAAAGGGAGAATGGAGGTAAGAATTCAGGCTACCATTTAAAAATATTAATTGTGCTATTTATACTTTAATAAATTGAGAGCCCATTGGAGGCTGCACAATTTCATTTCTTTCTAATTCTTCATTGGTAGATAAAAAACACTGTAACGTATATGCACTCCACCAATTCTATTAATGTCATTTTGTGCTCTTCCCTTGCCTTCCAGTCAAAGAATCTATTGAGTTTTATATTTGTCATACACAAAAAGAGGTTAAAATTAATTTCACAATATATGCATATATGTTCGAACAATGTATTTAAGGTTTGTTTCCAAATTTTATAAAATTGTTTTATAAAGCAAGTAGCCTTCTGGGACTTGCTTTCCTTACTTAACATGTTTCTAAGACTTTTATAGATTGCTATACATATTTGTTCTCATTCATTAACACTGCTATATCTCATTCGGTAAGTTTAAACAACTCCTGTTTCTGTCCTTTTCTTGACATGTGGATATCCAGGTTATTTCTAATAATTTGAGGTAAGAAAAATAAGTATTGCTGTCTCATTTAACTCTTAATGCAATTATTAGGTTCTTGTTAAGTTCACATCCATATTTACAAGGTACTATTTAAATAAAGATACCAATTTATATTCCCAGCAGCAATGTTTAAGAGCTATGTTATTCAACATTCTAGCTAATACCTATTACTGATAGACTTAATTTCTGCCTAAGTAATGAGCTTAAAATTTTACATCATTATGACCTGAATTTCCATTTCTCCAGCACATCACTGAAGTTGGACATTTTTTAAAAAAGATTTTATTTATTTGACAGACAGAGATCACAAGTAAGCAGAGAGGCAGGCAGAGAGAGAGGGAAGCAGGCTCCCTGCCAAGCAGAGTGTTGGATGCAGGGCTTGATCCCAGGACCCTGGAATCATGACCTGAGCCAAAGGCAGAGGCTTTAACCCACTGAGCCACCCAGGCACCCCTGAAGTTGGACATTTTTATTTACTCTTCTCTTGAATCACTATTTATCTTTTGCCTATTCTGTATTGGTTATAAGTCCTTCCCTCACCCCCGCCCCCAGTATGGATAGCCAATTATCTCAGTGTCTTTCATTGCCCAGTCTTTCCATTCCTCAGTGATAACCAATACAATAATACATCATCTGCCAAGTTTCCATGTATGGGTAGTTATGTTTTTGGGATATCAAAACTATTCTCTGGATCTGTCTATTCTTGAGTCAGTATTATACTCAAGTAATGTTTATAGCTTTATAGTAAGGCTTAGTATCTAGCAAGGAGAGTGTCCCCAACTTTATTTTTATTTTTTTGTGGAAGTGTGGCTGTGCATGATAGTTTTTAAAGATTTAAAATGAATTGATTTTTCCAGTAGATAACAGATTCAACAACTTAATTAAGTTGGGGAAGAGCAATATTCTAAAGATAATAAATTTTAGTAACCTGCCTCTAACAGTTATTACTCAAAGCAGTTTGAATGAAAATATGTAAATATATTTAACCATATGTAGGTTAATACCTGAAGAAAATTAAATTCTTTTCCATGTACACTTTTTCACATACATTTTTGTTTATTGGGTGAGTTGGTATTTTTTTGTTTTCTCTTTTTCTGGAAAAATACATACAAGGGTTAAGTGATTAATTCTTGAAACAGGTAGAAATCATCCATTAAAAATACTTAGACTTAATGTTTTCTTTGTGGATTTTTATTTTGGTCTGATAATTGTCTTTAATAATTTAAAATTATTTTTTCTGTTCCTTCTTGAGATAGGTTTGGTAACATTTTTTAAAGAATATATCCATTTATTCTGAGATTTCAAATATATTGGCATAGATGTGACTTTATTATTTTTATTTTTTCAAAATTTACTACAAGTTTTTATTTCTAGTGATTCATATTAATGCATTCTCTCTTTTGTCTAGTTTAGATTTGCTGTAGTTTTATTTTTATTTTCTTAAAGATTTTATTTATTTATTTGACAGAGAGAGATCACAAGTAGGCAGAGAGGCAGGCAGAGAGAGAGGGGGAAGCAGGCTCCTTGCTGAGCAGAGAGCCCGTTGCGGGGCTCAATCCCAGGATCCTGGAATCATGACCCGAGCCGAAGACAGAGGCTTTAACCCACTGAGCCACCCAGGCGCCCCGCTGTAGTTTTATTTTGTTAACATTTTCTAAGAGTGAACGATGTGTTTATGTTACCTTTTATTTATTTATTTTTTAACATTTATGTTACCTTTTGAATATCTTTCTATTTTTGTAGTATTTGATATTACCCTTATTACCTATTTCCTCCAAATGTCTTTAGATATATTCTGTGGTCATTTTACTAGATTTTTCAGTTACATCATAGCTCATTTCTTTCAGTTTTTCTAGTGCTATGGGAAGGAAATAAGTTATTGGACAGAACGGGAGGAAGCTGGTGATGAATAAAAAGATTAAAGAGACATATCAGGATCTATAGCTCATAGCTGTTAGTAGAAAACAGCTGAGTAAATCTCAGTTTTCTCATATATTTTTGTTTGTTTGTTTGTTTGTTTGTTTGCAAATAGAGTGAATTAAGACACTTAATTTTTCTTCTTGGTTACATAAAATGAAAGCATGATAGTTTTTAAAGATTTAAAACAAATTGATTTTTCTAGTAGACAACAGATTCAACAACTTAATTATGCTGGGGAAGAGCAATATTCTAATGATAATAAATTTTAGTAACCTGCCTCTAACAGTTATTATTCAAGGCAATTTGAATGAAAATAGGTAAATATATTTAACCATATCTAGATTAATACCTGGAGAAAATTAAATTCTGAGAAGAATTG
Organism: Mustela nigripes; assembly: GCF_022355385.1. NCBI lineage: Eukaryota > Metazoa > Chordata > Mammalia > Carnivora > Mustelidae > Mustela > Mustela nigripes. The sequence goes on from NC_081562.1 coordinate 74,153,597, forward strand.
ACATAAGGATAACATTTTAGTTTCATATCTTCTACTATTTGACATCCAGTTTAATGCATTTTAACTAAAAATAATGTTAGATATGCAGAAAAGAGGAGCTCCACTCAACAACAATTTATTGAAAACCTAATAATTATTCATCTCAATGAGACCTTACAGTGGAATGGGAAAATGGGTACTTATTAATGATGATGACGATAATGGTAATAATAATAATAACAACTTTGAGGCTTTCTCTCATTCTTTCTGTCTTTATGAAATGTGTGCTATTTTTATTCCTAAAGTACAAATGAAGACATTGAAACTTAAGGAACTTAAATGAGCGATATACCTAACGTCCTGGATGAACCTAAAAGGAAAATCTAGGCCTTGGGGACATTGCAGAGTTTCATTGCTTGATCAGCTTGGTGTCTTTCCTCTGTGTGTGGATTTGGTAACCCAGAGGTAAACAGCCTGGAATGTGAGGTGGGGAAGTACCCCATAAAGTAGTCAATTCATGAGTAGCATCTGGAAAGAGTGAGCTTTAGCTGGATAAATGTGTCAGAGGGAAGAGAGTTGGTGCTTAAAGACATAAAGACAATAAAACATGTCCTGTTTTCCCAAAGGAGTGAGATGAGGAATGAGGCAAATTATCCTGGTAGGAACTAGGTAATAGTTTCAAATGTCATCCAAAGGAACCATGGCATCTTGTACATGGTACAGTTCACAGAACCCTAGATGGAACTAGAATTTAAGCCCATTTTGATAATATTACTGTACATTTTTCCTACTCCTGCTTATTTTGTCCTTTCCAGCTTTTCCCTGCTTCTTCATTTTCCCCTGTTCTTTTACCTCTACCCAGACATTATTTCTTCTAAAAATTTTAGTGTTGCTTTTTCCATCCAGCTAAACTTTAAAGCTTTAAAACAAATTCTAATGAAAAAATATATTTAATCAGTAAAATTAAATAATTGCAGCCTTATAAGTATGCTAAGTATTTTTTAAAACTTTAATTTTGAAAAAATACTACATGCTTATGATATACTTTGCAGTCTCTAAAACTTGGCAGATGCAAACTTTATGCAAAATCATTATACTCTAAACTACTAGTTTAGAGTATACTATACTAGTAACTATGAGCCCATAATTGAATCATGTGAACACATAATTGATTCATTTATTCAAATGACATAATACTTGATACAAGATGGATAAGGACTATACTTTCTAAGAGCCTGTCTGCTAGTGTAGGTTGGGAAATGGGATAAATTTGAAAATACTAGCTAAGTAGTGATGATTTATTGTCATATTATCAGCGAAACATCACACTGTCATGGGGTACTACAGTGAATACAATTAGTGTCACCAGCCATTACTCCAGTTACGCTTCTATCCAACACACTCTTGCTTACAGAACACATTCAGGAGCTTCCCAAAACACACTCCCACTTAGGGCTTATGGGTATCCCAGACCATTATATCCATGCAGAATAGATAGATATGGACCATCCAAAATATACATCTTGCTTGGTAGGCAATAGCTCTGGTCTGATGCAGATGATGTAAGACTTCTCTGGTTTCTCTAGCTCTGAAACTGGCAGTGATCATTCCAATGGGTAATGGGTATGTCAAACTGAATTCTTGTCATTCTCTCCAAATTTTCCCTATCCTTAATAATGGAAATTTTACCTTTCAGGCTAGAAACAGTGGATTTATGTTGTATTTCTCTTACACTCATTCACATTAGCAAATATAGATCTGCTTTAAAATATATTCAGCCTTTGATCACTTCTTACTACCTCCTTTTTGACCATCCTGGCATAAGCCACTCTCAACTCTTGATTTGGTTATATAATGGGCTCCTAACTGGTTTCTCTGCTTTTACTCTTCCTGAAATTTCATCTCCTGTCAATAGAGCAGCTTGAAAGATCTTATTAAAACATAAGTCATACCACCCCACACCCCTGCTCAAAACACTGTAATTTCTCTTCATCGAACTCAGAATAAATGTCAAATCATGTCTTTACTTTGCAAGAGTCATAAGCTCTCACAGAATGGTACCCAAATAACTTCTTCGATCTCTTCTATCCTTGTACATCCATCACAGATATGTCTCTTATAGTTCAAACACTTCTCCCCTGGGGACTTTGCACTATCTGTGCCCTCAGGCCAGAATGCTCTGTCCACAGATATTCCTGGACTTTGTCCTTAAACTTTTCCCTGCCATTACTCACATGTCACATGAGGCCTTCCTTAACCAATCTAAAATGTTGGTGCCTACCTCTTTCCCCACTTTATGTTTCTCTTAAAAAAAAAAAAAAAAGATTTTATTTGTTTATTTGACAGAGAAAGAGATCACAAGTAGGCAGAGAAGCAAGCAGAGAGAGAGGGCAAAAGCAGGCTCCCTGCTGAGCAGAGAGCACAATGAGGGGCTCAATCCCAGGACCCTGGGATCATGACCTGAGCTGAAGGCAGAGGCTTAACCCACTGAGCCACCCAGGCACCCCTTATGTTTCTCTTGATCATCATCATTATCCAGCATGTATACATTTACCTTGTTTATTGTCTGTCTTTCTCTACACAGCATATGCTCCATAATTAATCTTGTCTTCTTTTGTGTGTAAGATTTTATTTTTCTGCACACAACATGAGACTGGAACTCACAACTCCAAGATCAAGAGCCATATGCTATACCAACTGAGCCAGCCAGGTACCCTAGATGTATCTTTTCTATTTTGTTTTTCTTTATCTCTATTTCTTAGAGTGGTGCCCGGCACATGGTACATAGTCCACAGATAATGGATGCTGTTTTATTTTTTAACTTTTTTTCTTTAAAGATTTTATTTATTTATTTGACAGACAGAGATCACAAGTAGGTGGAGAGGCAGGCAGAGAGAGGAGGAAGCAGGCTTCCGCTGAGCAGTCAACCTGATGCAGGGCTCGATCCCAGGACCCTGTGATCATGACCTGAGCTGAAGGCAGAGGCTTTAACCCACTGAGCCCCCGAGGCACCCCTAATGGATGCTGTTTTAGAACAGATCCTAGGGGCAGTACATAGATAAAGACTATGTGTCTTTCGTGGGCAGCATGTAGCAGAGGAAAAAAATATATTTTATTTTCCTTATTAAATAAATTAAACAATCATGTATTATTTAATTGAAACACTTAGGTCCTTAATGAATTTTATTCTGATGAGAAAACAATTTTTGGAAAAGAAGTCTTTGTCACCTTAAATAAATGGCCCTGTTTAGCATTTCAGAATCATTAGAGTTCATCCCCAATTACACAGAAATTGAACTTTAATGCCCAGGAATTGCTCCTATTTTTACTCTTAATCATTTTTTACTAGCTTTACATAGTAATTTTCATTTTTACTTTTCTTTCCCTCTCTTAAGCATAGTTTTCCCTTAGGACCTCAAATCATAACTGAATTGCAAATCAAAAACTGAACTGCATTCAGTTCTCTTTCTTGGCATCCCCTGGTCATCCCACCAACAGTGGCTTTGGGTAACTATCTCATTTCCACAGCCTGAACCATGATAACTGCTTCAAACATGGTCCATGCATAGGGAAACACTTCAGTTCTTGTCCATCCACATGCCTTGGAGTAGGAAATCAAAGAATCCTTTTAAAGCCTACCCTAATTTGTAGGTAGACCTTGTTTGTGGGAAGTGGAAAATATGTGCTTATTACACTAATACAGTTTCAGAAAGGAATTAGTATTTTGTCTTTTTACTTACACACACAGAAATAAAAGGTCAGGAAAACAAACACAGTTCCCCTGTTTGCTGATCTCATAAATTTTGATTGATGTGAGAATTCTGTTGCTCCTGCTGTCTCCTGCTGCCAACAGCCTTCCTACTGTATTACATGAACTTCTTCTCTTCTGCCAGGGCACCAATTACCTCTCTCTTACCACGGCTCTGACTTATAGTCTTAGCCTCTAAAAATAAAACTCCAGATGAGGCAATGAAATGATGGCCTTGTCATATGTGAAAAAAAGGCCTATTTATTGTTAGTGTTCTTATGAATGACATAGAAAACTTTAGCCATCATTCTTATCAGTAGGCACTGTGCCAGGACTATATTTTTTATATTTATATATTTAAATATAAGGAAATTTACTCATAACAATGATAGATGTCCTAAAGTACAATGGGGGTGCCAGGAGAGAGGGAAAAAAGTGGCAGAGAAAGAATACTCCCCTAAAAGAAATAGAGACAACATAATTTGGATTTTCCAGTATTTTTCATATGCCTTTTTAGTTCATATTATTTTTCTCTATACTTGATTGTTATCAGTTAAGAGAAAGTAAACACAATTTTTTTAAAGGGCCTAACATTTGACAATTCTGACTATAGAGTTATTATACTCCCATGTGCTAGTGAGATTTGCTGCAGAATTTATAAGTGAGCTATTTATAGGTTGACCATTTAATTTATCATCCTAACTGACACACTCTTGCAACTGAAAAGGTTGCTATTAGTCAGTAATCTGGTGTAACAGGCAGAAATTGGAGCCATCCTGGGGAAATCAGGGCATATGATTATCCTAGTATTTCATGAGGTCTTTTATCAATAAGAAACAAAACAGGCGGTGTTTACTGAGAGCTTAGAAAAACACTTTTGGAAGAACAAATGTTACAATTAAGTTTTGGGGTCTTAAAAGAGACACAGCTAAAAATATATATATACTCGGTAAAAACATTGGTAAAAGTAGATACCAGTGGTATCAATGCATGTATTGCTCCGTTGCATGTGATGAATTCAGAAATTTGCACTGATAAAATGTTTCTCTCAAATTTGATTCTTATGTTCATTATGTAATGAGAATAAAATTGCCCTATTCTTTGTGATTTTGAGTGTCAGATAACAGAAGTAAATTTTATGTTCGATAATCCAATCTAGTCATGTTTTCTTCTTTCTTTTCCTGATAATTTATTCAATTAAAATGATACCTTTTAGAATGAGTTGCCTCTGCTTCATTTTGGAAACCAGCAGGTTATAAATTATAGGTATGTATTAAAATTTTGGTAGTTTCCATGCAGTGTATTTGCCACACTAAAGTTTAGAACTCTTAGAAGATATATAAAATAATTGTGAAGTCAAGTTCTAGTTTATAACTGTGCATTGTATCTGAATCTGCTTAATATAGAAGAAAATGCCAAATTTTCATAAAATTGTGTCTTGCTAATAGATAGGAAAACAAACACAACTTTTGTTTTGAAAACAACTTTTGAAAACGAAAGTTGTTAAACACACACACACACAAACACACATTCTTACATACATACACAAAATTTCCTTTCCGTTTTCAAGGCTTTTCTGAAAACAAATCTTAAATTAAATTTATATCAGGTAATATGTAGTAATATTGTTAAGTCAGTCCATCTTGGGATAGTGAAAGCAGAAATATCAAATGACATACCTGGGTTGAATTCATTTTCTTTCCTTCTACTCATGCACCTACGGTATCTTTCTCATCACTGCCATCCTTGGCACACAATTTCTTCTAGCCCCTTGATTACCATATAAGTTAATGTTGTGGAATTGTAGTTTTAGGGGACTGTCTACCCCATTTTTGTGTTTTTAAATGTCCCAAATACTTTAGCTGCTTTGCTCAACTTATCTTTTCCCCTAATTATCATTATCATTCCCACTCCCCCAAAATGGCCCTAAATATTTAATAATATAAATAAAATAGAGACTGAGTTATACCTTTACATTGGCTTATGGGAAGGCTAGATCTACCATGTGTTACGATTTTTCATGTGACTACTTCTGCAACATCTATATTTTAATAGTAGTTTATAATTTCCTAAAGAAAGAGATACCATTTTAAAACTATTTTTATTTGAATAGCCTGACATATTTTACTGATTATAATTAGTGGTTTTAAAACAATTTTGTTGAAATACAAATGGCATAAAATAAGCTGCACATATTTAAGTGCTCAGTTATATGTTTTAATGTATGTATACACCTGTCAGATTATCACAATGAACATATGAAAGTAATCAACACCTCTATCACCCTTAAAATTTCCTTAATTTTCCTCTGTAACTTCCCTAGTCATTCATCCTTTCATTCCCAACCTCAGGCAAGCATGGATCTACTTTTCATCACTATGGATTTGTTTGCATTTTATAGAATTTCATTTACATGGAGTCATACAATATGTATTCTGATTGACTCCTTTCACTCAGTATAATTATTTAGACATTAATCCTTGTTGTTGTGTGTTTCAATACTTTGTTGCCTTCTAGTGCTGAATAATATTCTATCATATGACTGTTAGGGATTGATCTGTCGCCCCCATTTGTGCATTGAAACACTGCCCCCTGCCCTGCCAGTGTGATAGTATTACGAGGTGGAGACCTTAGGAGGTTATTAGGATTAGAGGAGTTTATGAGGGTAGAGCACTCATGGATGGGATTATGCCGTTATAAGAGTTAGGAGAGAATCTGCTTCCTCCCTCTAACTTCTACCACATAAGAACTTAATAAGAAGATGGCTGTCTGCAACTCAGAAAAGGCCTTTACCAGAATTTGACCATATTGGCACCCTGACCTCAGACTTTCAACCTCCAGAACTGTGAGAAATCAACTTCTGTTGCTTATAAGCCACCTATCTACCCAACAGTATTTTGTTAGAGCAGCCTCAGCTAAGATAATAGTGTACCAACCTGTGTTCTTGATCTGTTCTTCTTTTGATGAATCCTTGGGTAGTTTTGGCTAATATAATACTGTTATAAAATTCATGTTCAAGTATTTGTGGGTATTGGTGTCCTGCTTATTCCTCTTCTGTAAGTATCTAGGAATAAAATAATGTATGTTTAAATTTTGAGAAAATGGCCAGTTATTTTCTACATTTTCTATACCATTTTAATTCTTACCAGCAGTGAGTGTGTGAACAGGTTGCTCTCCATCCTCCCAAGCTGTGTTATAGCCTGTTTTTTCCATTTTAACTCTTTTAATAGATGTGCAGTGGTATTTCATTGTGTATTTTTTTTTAAATTAAAATTTCAGTTAGTTAACATGGAGTGTGATATTAGTTTTACCTGTGCGATATAGTGATCCAACATTCACATACATCACCTGGTGCTCATCACAAGTGCCCTCCTTAATCCCCATCACCTACTTCACCTATTCCCCCACCCACCTCCCCTCCGATAACCATCAGATCTCCTTATGGTTTTAATTTTCATTTTCTTAATGACTAATCCTGTTGAGCATTTGGTATGTGCCTACTTACTATCTGTATGTCTTCTTTGGTGAAGTGTTGGTTTAAATTGATTGCTCTTTTAAAATTGGGTTGTTTGTTTTATTGTTACTGCATTTTTAGTGTTTATGCTACATACAATTTCTTCATCAATATGACTTACAAATACGTTCTCTGCGTCTTTGGCTTTTATCTTCACTCTCCTATCTTTTGAAGATTAAAATTTATTTTGATGAGGTACAGTTCATCATTCTTGTACAGTTGAGCATTATTGTCATATCTAGGAAATCTTTTACTAATACAAAGTCACAAAGCTTCCTTGTCTGTTTTCCTCCAGAAGTTATAGAGCTTCAGATTTTATGTTTAGATCTTTGGTCCATTTTTATTAACTTTTATAAGTATAGTGTTTTAGATAGTGGGTTTTTTTTTAATGTAAATCTAATTGTTCTAGTATCATTTGTTGAAAAGACTATCCTTTTACCATTAAATTGGCTTTGCACTTTGTTCAAACAGCTGATCACATATGTGAGGGGATCCTTCGAGACTCTATTTTGTTCTATTTCTCTACTTTCACACCAATGCTACACCATCTGTATTAGTGAAGGGTTATTTTTGTTTGTTTGTTTTCTTTCTGTATTTTATTTAAATTTAGGTTAGTTCACGTATAGTGTATTATTAGTTTCAGGGATAGACTTCATTGATTCATCAGTTGCATGTAACACCCAGTGCTCATTACATCAGGTGGCCTCTAAAATGTCCATCACCCAGTTACCCCATTCTTCCACCCACTCCCCTTCAGAACCCTGTTTGTTTCTTATAGTTAAAAATCTCTTATGGTTTGCCTCCCTCTGTTATCTTATCTCAATCTTCTCTTACATTTTCCTTCCTTTCCTCTATGTTCATCTGTTCTCTCTGATTGACTTATTTCACTTAGCAAAATACATTCTAGTTCCATCCACATGTTTGCAAATGGCCAGGTTTCATTCTTTTTGATGACCGAGTAATATTCCATTGTGTATGTATACCACATCTTTATCCATTCATCTGTCAATGGATATTTGCACTTTTTCCATAATCTCACTATTGTGGATAGTGCTGCTATAAACATTGGGGTGCATGTGCCCCTTCAAATCAATATTTTTTATCTTTTGGGTAAAGAGTTAGTACTGCAGCTTCTGGGTTGTATGGTTATTCTGTTTTTAAATTTTTAAAGAACCTCCCTGTCATTTTCCAGAGTGGCTGTACCAGTTTGCATTGATACCAACAGTGTATGAAGTTTCTCCTTTCTCCACATCCTCACCAACATCTGTTGTATCCTGAGTTATTAATGTTAGTTATTAAGACAGGTGTCTTGAGGTGGTATCTTATCGTGATTTTGATTTGTATTTCTCTGATGCTGAGTGATGTTGAGCATTTTTTCATGTTTGTTAGCCATCTGTATGTCTTTGGAATAAAATGTCTATTTATATTTTCTGCCCATTTCTTAACTGTAATTTTTATTTTAGGGGTTCGAGTTTATAAGTTCTTTATAGATTTTGGATACTAGCTCTTTATCTGATGTCATTTACAGATATCTTCTCCCATTGTCCCATAAAAGATTGTCTTTTAGTTTTGTCGACTGTTTCCTTTAGTGTGCAAAAGCTATTTATCTTAATGAAGGCCTAGTAGTTCATTTTTGCTTTTGTTCCCTTGCCTTTGGAGACGTGCCTAGTAAGAAGTTGCTGTGGTCGAGATCAAAAAGGTTGCTGCTTGATTTTGGTGGATTCTCACATTTAGGTCTTTTATACATTTTGAATTTATTTTTGTGTACGGTGTAAGAAAATGGTGCAGTTTTATTCTCCTGTGGTTGGCTGTCCAATTTTCCTAACACTATTTGTTGAAGATACTCTTTTCCATTAGTTATTCTTTCCTGCTTTGTTGAAGATTAGTTGACCATATAGTTGTGGGTCCATTTCTGTGTTCTCTATTCTGTTCCCTTGATCTATATGTCTGTTTTTGTGCCAGTACCATATTGTCTTAATGATCAGAGCCTTGTAATACAGTTTGAAGACTGGAATTGTGATGCCTCATGTTTTGCTTTTCTTTTTTCAACATTACTTTGGCTATTTGGGTTCTCTTGTGGTCACATGCAAATTTTGTAATTGTTTTTACTAGCTCTGTGGAAAATGTTGGTGTTATTTTGGTAGGGATTGCATTGGATGTGTAGGTTGCTTTGTGAAGTATAGACATTTTAACAATATTTTTCTTCTAATCTGTGAGCATGGAATATTTTTCCTTTTATTTGTGGCTTTCTTAATTTCTTTCATAAGTATTCTGTAGTTTTCAGCATATAGTTCTTTAACTTCTTTGCTTATGTTTATTCCTAGGTATCTTATAGTTTTTGGTGTGATTGTAAATGGAGTTGATCCCTTGATTTCTTTTTCTGCTGCTTCATAATTGATGTATAGAAATGCAACAAACTTCTGTGCATTCATTTTATATTCTGTGACTTTGCTGAATTTGTGTATCAGTTCTAGCAATTTTTTGGTGGAGTCTTTTGGATATTCTACATAGTGAATAATGCCCTCTGTGAAAAGTGAAAGTTTGGTTTCTTCTTTGCCAATCTGGACGCCTTTTATTTCTTTTTGTTGTCTCCGGAGCCTAGAACTTCTGGTACTATGTTGAACAACAGCGGTGAGAGTAGACCCTGTCTTTTTCCGAAACATAGGGGAAAAGCTCTGTTTTCTCATTGAGAATGATATTAGCTGTGGGTCTTTGATAATGGCCTTTATGATGTTGAAGTACATTCCTTCTATCCTTCTATCCAGGATAAATCAAGAGTTTTTATAAAGAAAGATCCTGTATTTTGTCAAATGCTTTTTCTGCATCTATTGAGAGGATCATATGGTTCTTATCATTTCTTTTATTAATGTATTGTATCACATTGATTGATTTGTAGATACTGAACCACCCCTGCAGCCCAAGAATGTATCCCATGTGGTTGTGTTGACTAATCCTTTTAAGGTTCTGTTGGATTCAATGAGCTAATATCTGGTTAAGAATTTTTACACCATGTTCATCAAGGATATTGGTCTGTAATTCTCCCCTTTAGTGGGGTCTTTGTCTGGTTTTGGAATCAAGGTAATGCTGGTTTCATAGAATGAGTTTGGAAGTCTTCCTCCTGTTTCTATTTTTTAGAACAGTTTGAGAAGAATAGGCATTAACTCTTCTTTAACTGTTTGGTAGAATTCCCCTTGGAAGCCACCCAACCCTGGATTCTTGTTTGTTGGGAGATTCTTGATTACTTACTGATTCAAGTTCTTTTCTGGTTATGGGTCTGTTCCCATGTTCTATTCTTTTTTTTTCTGTTCAGTTTTGGTAATTTATAAGTTTCCAGGAATGCATCCACTTCTTCTAAATTGCCTATTTTGTTGGCATATATTTGCTCATAATATTTTTTTATAATTGTTTCTATTTTGGTGGTGTTGGTTGTGATCTCTCCCCTTTCATTCATGATTTTATTTATTTGGGTCTTTCTCTTCTTTTTGATAAGTCTGGCTAAGGGTTTATCAATTTTGTTAATTCTTTCAAAGAATCAGCTCCTCCTTTCATTGACCTGTTCTGTTTTTGTTTTTGTTTTTATCATTTATTTTTGCTTTAATCCTTATTATTTCCCTTCTCCTGCTGGATTTAGGCATTTTTAGCAAATAAAGTTATTTTTTAAACTTCTTTAGGAGAAGGTTATGTTGTTTATTTGAGATTTTCTTGCTTCTTGAGGAAGGTCTGTATTGCTATAAACCTCCTTCTTAGGACCACCTTTGCTGCCTTCCAAAGATTTTGGACTGTTGTATTTTCATTTTCATTTACTTCAGTGTATTTTATAAATTCTTCTTTAATTTCTTGGTTAACTCATTCATTCTTTGTAGGATAAATGTTCTTTAACATCCACATATTTGTGGTCTTTCCAAGTTTTTTGTTTGTTGTTTTTTTTTTTTTTTTCTTGTGGTTGACTTCAAGTTTAATAGCATCATGGTCAGAAAATATGCATGGCGTGATCTCAATCTTTTTGTAATGGTTGAGTCCGGATTTGTGAGCCAGTATGTGATCTGTTCTGGAGAATGTTCCATGTGCACTTGCAAAGAATGTGTATTTTGCTGCTTTAGGATGAAATACTCTGAATATATCTGTGAAGTCCATCTGGTCCATTGTGTCATTCAAAGACATGTTTCCTTGTTGATCTTCTGCTTAGATGTTCTGTCCATTTCTGTGAGTGGGAGATTAATGTCCCCTACTATTATTGTATTATTATCAATGAGTTTCCTTAAGTTTATTATTAATTTGTATATATGAATGTGTGTATATATATATATTATATGCCCCAAGTTAGGGTCATACATATTTATAATTGTTAGATCTCTTATTAGATAAACCCCTTTCTTATGATATGGTGTCTGATGTGGTGTCATTCTTCATGTCTTGTTACAGTCTTTGGTTTAAAATCCAGTTTGTCTGATATAAGGATGGCTCCTCCAAGTTTCTTCTGATGTCCATTAGCATGATAGATTTTTCCCCACCTCCTCACTTTCAGTCTGAAGGTGTCTTTGAAGCTAAAATGATTCTCTTGTAAGCAGCATATATATCAGTCTTGTTTTTTTACCCATTTTGATACCTTATATCTTTTGATTGAAGCATTTAGTCCATTTTCATTCTGAGTAATTATCGAAAGATATGAATTTAGTGCCACTATTTTACCTGTAAATTTGCTATTCCTGTAGATTGACTTTGTTCCTTTCTAGTCTTTGTTACTTTTCGTCTCTCTTTCCTGCTTAAAGTATCCCTCTTAATATTCTTTTTTTTTTTTTTTTTAAGATTTATTTATTTATTTGACAGAGAGAGATCACAAGCAGGCAGAGAGGCAGGCAGAGAGAGAGAGGAGGAAGCAGGCTCCCTGCTGAGCAGAGAGCCCGATGCGGGACTCGATCCCAGGACCCTGAGATCATGACCTGAGCCGAAGGCAGCGGCTTAACCCACTGAGCCACCCAGGCGCCCCCCTCTTAATATTCTTGCAGAGCTGGTTTAGTGGTCACGAACTCCTTTAGTTTTTGCTTGTCTTGGAAACTTCTCATTTCTCCTTCTATCCTGAATGACAGCCTTTGCTAGATAAAGTATTCTTGATTGCATATTTTTCCCATTTAGCACATAGAATACTTCCTTCTACTCCTTTTTGGTTGGTCAGATCTTTGTGGACAGGTCTGGTGCTAATGTTATGTGTCTACCCTTTCAGAATTCTCTATCTTTGTACTTTGCAAGTTTCACTATGATATGTTGTGGTGGTGACCTGGTTTTGTTGATTTTGACAAAAGTCCTCTGTACCTCGGATTGAATGCCATTTCCTTTCCAATACTGGGAAAGTTTTCAGCTATAATTTGTTCAAATGAACCTTCTGCCCCCTTTCCCTACTTTTTTTCTTCTAGGATTTCTATGATATTGAGATTATTTCATTTTATGGCATCTCTGAGTTCCCTAAATCTGTTTTTTTGATCTAATAGTTTTCTTTCCCTCTTCTTTTTAGCTTCATTATAATCCATAATTTTACCTCCTATATCACCTACTCTCTCCTCTGCTTCTTCAGTCCTCATTGTGATTACATCTAGTCAGTTTTGCATCAATTACAAGCATTTTTAAATTTTAGCCTGTCTAGTTTTTAGGTCTTTTATCTCTAAAGTAAGGGTTTCTCTGGTGTCTTCTATGCTTTCTTCAGTTCCAGCTGGTAGTCTTATGACTGCTGTTCTTATTTAGGGGCATCTGGGTGGCTCAGTTTGTTAAGTGTCTGTCTTCAGCTTAGGTCATGATCCCGAGGTCCTGGGATGGAGCCCTATGTTAGGCTCCCTGCTCAGGGTGGAGTCTGCTTCCCCTCTCCCTCTGCCCTCCCCCTGCTTGTGCTCTCTCTTTCTCTGTCTCTCTCTCAGATAAATAAATAAATAAATAAATAAATAAATAAATAAATATAATCTTTAAAAAATTCTTGTTAGGATATATTGCTTATATCTCTTTTGAGCAGGTTGCTGGCTATGATTTCTTCTTGAACTTTCTTTTGGGGAGTTCCTCCATTTGGTCATTTGGCTAAGTTTCTGTTTTTTGTGTGTTATGAAAGCTTGTTATGTTTCCTGCACCTGGGAGTAATGCTGTATTTAAAAGGGTCATTTTCTGCCCAGCATCTGGCATTTCAGGAAGTGTTTCTGGTGTATGCTGTGGTATATGCTATTGTGTTTTTGGCCGCCTTTTCCCATTGGTCAGTCCTCTGCAGAGTTCCTCCTTGCTTGCAGTGGAAAGTGTTTGGACCTTTAGCTAGATGTGCTTTATTTGTCTTAAAATAAGACTGGGGGAAAAAAGAAAGAAAAGAAATTTTGTTAGAAAAAAAAACAACAACAACAAGAAGAAAGAAAGAAATAGTGTGCGTAATCTATGGTTTAGCACCCAGAAAAGCAATGACCACATTATCCATCCTATGTGTGTGCCTCTGTCCCCTGCCAGTGAAAGGCCATTTGCTGGGGCTTACAAGGTTTTGTCCTTGGAGATGCAATATACTCTCTTCCAAATGTATTACAGAAAGGGGAACTTTCTCTCACAATGTGACCCAGGAGATCCCTATACCACGCTGTGCACTCTATGACCAGTGAGCCCTCCTTCTCCCCAGAAGAATACCCCAAAGCTCTGCTTTAGGGAAAGTCATGACCTTCCTGAAACCTCAGAGTTTGAGCTCCGCACACTGTTTGCAAAAAACCTATGACACTCAGTTCACCTCACTTCCCAGTGCATGGTTCAGAGATTTTCTTCTTGTGTGGACCCAGTCTTCACCCTCTTAACCCCTCTCTCTTTCTCTCCCTTTTCTCCTCCCATGGAAAGGACTCCCTCCCTTCCATGGCATAGCAGTTTTCCTCTCCCTCAGTTTACTTCCACACACCTTCACCTACCACACTGTCTCCCTCCAACTATGGAGCTCCTTCTTCCAATGCTCAAATCAATTTCCTAGGCGTTCCAAGTGATACAGTTCTGTTTGAGGGACAAAAGCCCAGGGTCCCCCTACTTCTCTGCCATCTTAACTCTGCCTCTGCTATATTAGTGAAGTTTTACAATCAATCTTGAAATTAGATAGTGTAAGTTGTCAAAAATTATTTCTTTGTTTTCAAAGTTGTCTTAGCTATACCAGGTACCTTGTGTTTTCATATATATTTTAAAATCAGTATGCCAATTAAAAAAACAGATAAACATGGGAAAAGGAAGGAAAAATAAAATAAGATAAAAACAGAGAGGAAGGCAAATCATAATAGCCTTAACTATAAGAAATAAACTGAAGGTTGCTGGAGGAGAGAAGGAATGGGGTAACTATGTGATGGGTATTAAGGAGGGCACGTGATGTCATGAGCACTGGGTGTTATATGCAACTGATGAATCATTAAATCTACCCCTGAACCTAATAATATAATATATGTTAGCTAAATTGAATTTAAATAAAAAATTTAAAAAGATATTGGGGTTTATTTAGATTACACTGAATCTGCAGAAAATTTGGGCATAACTGGCAGTCTTAAAGATATCGAGTCTTCTGATCAATGAATATGATATATCTCTCCATTTATTTAATCTTGTTTAATTTCTCTCACTGGTGGTTTGTAGCTTTCAGTATAGAGGTCTTGCACATTTAATTTGTCACTAAATATTTTTGTGTAGTTTATGATATTGCAAATCTTTTTCAGGAGTTACAAATTATAATTCTTTTTTTAAAAAAAAATTTTAATTTTTTATAAACATATATTTTTATCCCCAGGGGTACAGGTCTGTGAATCGCCAGGTTTACATACTTCACAGCACTCACCAAAGCACATACCCTCCCCAATGTCCATAACCCCACCCCCCTTCTCGCAACCCCCCTCCCCCCAGCAACCCTCAGTTTGTTTTGTGAGATTGAGTCACTTATGGTTTTTCTCCCTCCCAATCCCATCTTGTTTCATTGATTCTTCTCCTACACACTTAAGCCCCCATGTTGCATCACCACTTCCTCATATCAGGGAGATCATATGATAGTTGTCTTTCTCTGCTTGACTTATTTTGCTAAGCATGATACGCTCTAGTTCCATCCATGTTGTCGCAAATGGCAAGATTTCATTTCTTTTGATGGCTGCATAGTATTCCATTGTGTATATATACCACCTCTTCTTTATCCATTCATCTGTTGATGGACATTTAGGTTCTTTCCATAGTTTGGCTATTGTGGACATTGCTGCTATAAACATTCGGGTGCACGTGCCCCTTTGGATCACTACGTTTGTATCTTTAGGGTAAATACCCAATAGTGCAATTGCTGGGTCATAGGGCAGTTCTATTTTCAACATTTTGAGGAACCTCCATGCTGTTTTCCAGAGTGGTTGCACCAGCATGCATTCCCACCAACAGTGTAGGAGGGTTCCCCTTTCTCCGCATCCTGGTGTTGGGAAAATTGGACAGCCACATGCAGAAAAATGAAATTGGACCATTTCCTTACACCACACACAAAAATAGACCTAAAATGGATGAAGGACCTCAATGTGAGAAAGGAATCCAGCGAATTATAATTCTTAATTGTACATACACAGAAATACCACTTCTTTTCTATATTGACCTACAAATTTGCTAAACTCTCCTCTTGGTCTTAATAACTTTTTGTAGATTCTGGAAGTCTTCTATATAGATAATCATACTTATACAAATAAAGATGGTTTTATTCCTTGCTTTCCATTCTTATGTCTTTTATTTCATTTTAGTGCCTTATCACACTAGCTAGAATCTCCAATATAATGTTAAATAGAAGTGGTGATATCAGTCATTCTTGCCTTGTTCCCAAATATAGAGGGAAAGCTGTCAGTTTTTCATCATAAAATATGATGTTTGCTGTAGATTTTTCATAGACATCCTTTATCAGGTACAAGAACTTTCATTCTATTCCCTGTTTACTAAGAGTTTTTAACAGAAATAAATTTGGAGTTTTGCAAATGAAGGTTGAATTTTATAGAAATGGAGTTTGAATTCTTCTCCTGGTTATGTTATTTCTTTTTACTCTGTTAATTGAGTGAATTTTATAAATTAATTTGAAAATTAAACCAACATGGCATATCTGGAATATACTCCAGTTAGTCTTATTTCCTTTTACTATAATTTTAGATTGATTTTATAACATACATTAACTGGTTCAAATATAGTTATCTGTTGCAATGTGTTTAGGAGTAGAGAAACTGCCTTTTCTTTCAGTATGCCTTGTCTCAAAAGAGTAATAAAATAAATTTAAGGGAACTTTGAATACATGCAATATGGAATAGTGAATATTCAAGGAAAGGATTTAAAGTTAGACCTCTGTTTTATGGATGAATACATGCATGATGTCAAATCTCTGGCAGTATGATAGGGAGAACTTAAGTGTATAAATAATGCCAATACTTCAATGTTTTCTGATGATTGCAAGTCTTAAATTGGACTAGATGATGCCTTATAGCTCAAAGACCTGGGACTCCATGAGTTTTCAGAGAAAAGAGCAGCTAAATTTTGTGTTATTATTATAACAGGAACTCAAGTGTTTCTCTTTGTGACAAAGATGCTGGTTAAATGATGATTAACAAGAAATTGTTTTAGTCTATCATAGTTTTCAGGATTTTTGAAACAGGTGTAATTTTGTGTGAAATTTTGTTCACACTAGACCTGTATGAGGTATTTACAATGAGTGTTTTTTTTTTAAAGATTTTATTTATTTATCTGACACACAGAGAGAGAAATCACAAGTAGGCAGAGAGGCAGGCAGAGAGAGAGAGGGGAAGAAGGCTCTCCGATGAGCAGAGAGCCTGATGCGGGACTCGATCCCAGAACCCTGAGATCATGACCTGAGCTGAAGGCAGAGGCTTAAGCCACTGAGCCACCCAGGACCCCAATGAGTGTTTTTAATAGTCAGAACCAATACTGTTTTGTAAGGAAACAGATTGTTACCTAATAGACGGTCCGGTCTTAATGTCTGTGATTACTTAATTTCCTTGATTTCACTTTCCTTAATTTAATATTACTGCTTTTTCACATTCAAATATGGAATACTATATGAGCCACTAACTCAAGCCCAAAGTGATGCCAAATAAAATGCATCCGACAAAGCAATATGAGACAGTAGAGTAGGACATCTTCACAGGGAATTCCCTTCAGAAATCAAGAACACCAGGGTAGTTTGTCCTGGAAATGGAGAGTGGAGCATGAAACAAGACTATAAGGGATTTAAAAAAAATTTTTTTTTAAGTCACAGAATAAAAAATTAAAAATGTGAGTTTCTTTTAGTTTTGGAAAATTTTCTCTTTTGATTCACTTTCTATGCTGATGCTGGATGCATTTCTTTTTGCAATTTCCTGTTCAGTACTAAGTACAGATGTCTGAGCCACTATGAAGTCAAAACCAAAAAAAATCTCTAAGGACAGTCTGGAATGTCTATTTCCTCCTATTCCAATAATCTGAAGCCATCATATTGGTCATATAGTTACATAATTGCCCCATATTTGGAACAAGATTAAACAGCTTAGCTTATCTTTAATATGTGTTGAGAAATAATTGACTCAATACAAAAATAACATTACATTAGGTATAAATTTATAATTAGCAATGTTTAGATTATAAACCACTGGGGCTTTCAATAAACATTTGAATATATTTTTGCATCATTTAATAAGTACTACTTATATTTCTTATGCATTTCAGGCTTTATTGTAGAAAATCTAGTTCTCTCTACTTTAATAGAAAGATGGTATTTGGAAATGATAATGAAGGACGCGCTGAATTGCATAATGTGCAAATAGTCTCATTTGTTTACTGTCTTGAATGAGAGAATATTCATGTCTCCCATGGGAATTGTTGCCTAAAGAAGGTGAGAATTCTGAATTTTTTTTGCTTCTTATTTTTTTTAAAGGTTTCATTTATTTATTTGACAGAAAGAGAGATCACAAGTAGGCAGAGAGGCAGGCAGAGAGAGAGAGGGAGGAAGCAGTCTCCCTGCTGAGCAGAGACCCTGCTGTGGGGCTTGATCCCATGACCCTGAGATCATGACCTGAGCCAAAGGCAGAGGCTTAAATCACTGAACCACCCAGGCATCCCTTTTTGCTGCTTATTTTCTACATTTAGGTATGTCAGATATTGAGAATAGGTTAAGTTAGAGCCTAATAAACACCATAAAATTATTAACCATTACATACATAGAGAGCATCTCTTGTTAAGTAACTCTTTCTTTTCTCTGCTTTGTCTTTTCCTTTCTCTTCTTTCTCCCAAAATTATTAAAAACACAAAAAAGAATCATCTTAAAGGGCAGATACCACAGCAGACAAAATAACTGGTTCTGTATTCAAACTGTGTATGTGCCGTTTCGAAAGGATGGCACTGGGAAAGACACTTAATTTCTTTCTTTAAGCCAGTTTTCTCATTTGAAAATGGGTTGGTGATAATACTCATCTTTCTGGTTTATACATGCTATAGGCAATGTTTGAATCCTCCCAAAACTCATAGGCTGAAACTTGATCTCCAGTGTGACATATTTGGAGGTGGGTCTTTGGGAAGTGAATAAGTCATGAGTGTCATGAATAACTTTAATGCTCTGAAAGACCAGAGAACCTCCTTACCCTCTTTCATCCTATGAGGACATGAAGAAGACCATCTATGAACCAGGAAATGGGCTCTCATCAGACACGGAAGCTGCTGACACTTTGATTTTGGATTTCTATGCCTCCAGAACTATGAGAAATAAATCTGTATTGTTTACAAGCTAACCAGGCTATGGAATTTAGTTATGGCAGCCTAAACAAATGAAGATATTATGGGAGTGAAATATTTTATATAAAGCATGTAGCATAGTTACTGATGATATGTAGTAGGGACTTTAAAGGATTAGAGTTGTTAAATAGGTGTTTGTATAAAAAGGTTAATGAATGAAGATGTAGGTGAGGAATTCAGTAATGTAGGAATAGGATGAGGCAAAATACTAAGAACAAAATGCTGTGTCTCAGAATAAATATTAACTCTGAGATTCCTAACAACTCAAACAAAAAGGAACCAAGATGTGTTATAAATTATTCATCCTCATTATACAAAAGGTAGAAATATGCCACTTTATCAGAAGAAAGATCATTATTTTCCATATCATATTCTTAAAAAACTCTCACTCGAAGCTTTCTACTATAGACACTGAATGGTGTAATGGGTTGTTTTCCTGGGAGTGTAGAAGCTGATTTCATGATTGTTCTGAAGGGATAATTTTATTAAAGTTGAAGGCATCATATGACAGAAAAGGGAATGTAAGAGTGAGGGTGATGTGTTCCACGTGCAAAGACTAACTCAATATAGAGTTTGTAATACCTAGAGATTGATATCCTCTGGAGTTCCTAAAAGTGAAGCTCTCAAGTGGGAGTCATCATCGGCATCACCTGGGGGAACATTAAAGAGAAGAGATTCTTAGGTCCGTCACTGAGAGATTATAATGCTGTACATGGTGAGTGAGGCCCAGAAATCTTTTTTTTTTTTTTTTTAAGATTTTATTTATTTATTTGAAAGAGAGAGAGATCACAAGTAGGCAGAGAGGCAGGCAGAGAGAGAGGGGAAAGCAGGCTCCTGCCGAGTAGAGATCCCGATGTGGGGCTGGATCCTAGGACTCCGGGATCATGACCTGAGCTGAAGGCAGAGGCTCAACC
Source organism: Mustela nigripes (assembly GCF_022355385.1). NCBI lineage: Eukaryota > Metazoa > Chordata > Mammalia > Carnivora > Mustelidae > Mustela > Mustela nigripes. Next base: position 74,173,512 of record NC_081562.1, read on the forward strand.
CACTGAACCACCCAGGTGCCCCCAGAAATCTCTCTTTTTAAAAGCTTGTCAGATGGGACTGAGAATAAACTCCTCTTGGAAATATAGCTTTCCTAAATTTTATTTCCAAATATGTTTACTTTTAGCTAGGCTTTTGTTAGGCATAAAAAGCAGACATGGGACCTTTTTTCTGGCTGTTTACATTGTATGTTACTGACTTAGGAAATATTGTTATTTGGTGGGGACCACATGACCATGGTCAGTGGTTCTCCAATATGAAAACTAGCAAGCCTAGCTCATGTTTTCTGTTGGATTTCACCTGCATATGGCCGTGTGCTTCCTTGGTAAGGTAGGCAGAAATTGAGATTCTTTTAATGAAGGAGCTCTGGACCTACTTCAGTACCTGGACATTGATTGACTGAGACCTCAAAATTACAACCCACAGAATACATCAGATTTAGTAATGTTTTAGAATTATGATCAGGGAAGGTGCTGCATGTAACCTGCCATCACCATGAAGATAGAAGCCTAAGTAATGCACTTGTAGGGTGCCTGATTCTCAACAGCCTACTGAGGAGCCTGCCAGGATGAATTAGATACTAAATGTAGTTAGCCCAAGGAGTTAACTTAGTTAACCAAAGGAGTTAGGAATAATTAAGTTTTTTACCATGGGTGAGGGAGGGATATTTAGGTAATGTTCTTTTTGTGAAATGTAATAATACTATAGGAATTTATGGCTCATTTAAGGGATTAATATGTAATAGGAGTGAAGGAGTTACTGATTAGTAGAGAGAACCAAAAAAAAAAGACCCATTTTCTCTGATTTGTAATGGTAGGAAAGGAAAAATTGCATCGTAGGTAAGTGGAATAATTTTGGCTTTTAGTAGGTAAAATTATGGCAAAATTACTGGCAAAATTAAAGCCTGTAAATTGCTTACTTCCATATGTGAAATATAAGTTCACAATTATATCTATATTGTTTTATAAAAAAATAGCATACACATACTAGTCTTGTGGCTGAGTCAAATGTTAATTCTTTATGTTTCCTATGACATTTGATGGTCAGAGACTGCCTTGGTTTGTGTCTGTGTTTGAGATCAAAACTTGAAAATTGGGACGTAAACTCAGGAGGAATATATCATATTTTATTGAAATTCAATTTTCCTCTTAGATGTCCTTCTATTTAAAACATTCCTTAGGGTCACTGGGGTGGCTCAGTGGGCTAAGCCTCTGCCTTCTGCTCAGGTCATGATCTCAGGGTCCTGGAATGGAGCCTGGCATCAGGTTCTCTGCTCAGCGGGGAGCCTGTTTCCCCCTCACTCTCTGCTTGCCTCTCTACCTACTTGTGATCTCTCTCTGTCAAATAAAAAAATAAAATCTTTTTAAAAAAGTAAAAAATAAAACATTCCTCAGAAAATAGGCTTTAGTTGTCACTGTGCTAAGTTTACTTCAGGGCTGCACTGTTTTGTATCTGAAAGGGCATGGTTATTTTGAAAACTCAGTGAAGTGGAAAGAGCATGGACTTTGAAGTCAGACTGATTGAAAACTATTCTGATGCTTACCCAGGTGTGTAACATTTCCCATACTATTGCATCTCCTAGACCCTTATCTGAAAACTTAGGAAAATAAGGCAAGTCTTTATGGTTTCTGTGAATACTGAATGAAGTAATGTATGTAAAATGCTTAGAATATTATGAGTGATTAATGAATTGTTTCCTTTCCTCAGGTAATGTTTCTTTTCATGGAAAATTTTCAAAAGGATCTCTAGAGGGAATTTTGATCCAAACAATATTAAAAATCTTACCTACTGCTTATCTAAATTTCTTTAAGGTATTTTTCCCATTTATTACATACATGATTTTCACAGTCATTTTCTGATCTTTTAGGCAATCTCTTCTGATTAACGAACATAAAACACATTCTGTTAAAACTCCCCCCCCAAGAAAACCCCATTTATTGAAGTTACCTATGCAAGGTGCATTTCTGTAATCCTACAATGCTTAAATCTCCATGTCTCTTCACTAGTAGAGACATAGATATAATTTATTTGTCCTGGTTTTTACCTAGACTTGACCCTAGGATCAAGGAATAAGGTCATCTCTACTCTTCTATAGCTCCTCAGTGCTCAAATGACTGGGTACCTTAGGAAGAAATAATGCAAACTCCTAACACTTCAGTCATGACCCTAGAGCTTATATGACAATAAAGGCATTAAAAATTTATTGTTTTAATTAATTTAATAACTATTTATTATTAATATAAAAGTAAATGGATTGTTTATTATAATAGGAAAAAAAGACATGGGCATTAAGTTTGAGTGAGGCCAGAGTATTAATACCAGTTCTTCTACTTTTTAGTTACATAATTTTTTATCCCCTACACTTCTCCAAGCCTCAGTTTTGTTTTGCTTTTTTAATTTTTTTATTTGATTATAGTTGACATACAGGGTTACATTAGTTTCAGGCATACAGCATAGTGATTCAAAAGATTATTTATTATACTATATTCGCCACAAGTGTAGCTATCATCTGTCACCATACAATGTTGTGACAGTATCATTGACTATATTCCCTATGCTGTAACTTCTATCTGTCACCATACAATGTTGTGACGTATCATTGACTATATTCCCTATGCTGTAACTTCTGTCACCATACAATGTTGTGATAGTATCATTGACTATATTCCCTATGCTGTAACTTCTATCTGTCACCATACAATGTTGTGACAGTATCATTGACAATATTCCCTATGCTGTAACTTCTATCCTTGTGACTTACTCATTCCATAAGTGGAAGCCTGTACCTCCCATTAACCTTCACCCATTTTGCCTGTCCTCTCCACCCCCACCTCCTCTGGCAACCATCAGTTCTCAGATGGTTGTTTATTTTTTGTTTATTCATTTGGTTATTTTACATTCTGCATATGAGTGAAATCATATGGTATTATCTCAGTCTGACTTAACTTTACATAGTATAATACCCTTTAAGACCATCCATGGTGTCATGGATGGCAAGATTTCTTTCTTTTTTATGACTTAGTAATATTCAAGTATATATATATATATAAATATAAATATATACTGCATCTTCCTTATCCATTTGCCTGTCAATGAACACTTGGGTTGCTTCCATATCTTGGCTGCTGTAATAAACTTTGGGGTGCATATATTTTTTTGAATTAATGTTTTCATTTTTTTTTTTTTTTTTAGATTTTATTTATTTATTTGACAGACAGATCACAAGTAGGCAGAGAGGCAGGCAGAGAGAGTGGGGGGGGAAGCAGGCTCCCCACTGAGCAGGGAGCCTGATGCAGGGCTCGATCCCAGGACCCTGGGATCATGACCTAAGCAGAAGGCACAGGCTTTAACTCACTGAGCCACCCAGAGGCCCACATTTTTAAATTTTTTAAAAATCTTTTTTAAAGTAAGTTCTACTCCCAATATGGGACTTGAACTGAAGACCCTGAGATCAAGAGTCCCATGCTCTACCCAGACAGATATTCCTAGTGTTTTAATTTTTTTTAAGTAAATACCCAGTAATGAAATTACTGGATCATATGATAATTCTATTTTAATTTTCTGAGAAACCTCCATACTGTTTTCCACAGTGGCTGTGCCAATTTACATTCCTACCCATAGTGTATGAGAGTGTTGTTTTCTCCACATCCTTGTCACTTATTTCTTGTGTTTTTGAGTTTAGACATTCTGACAGGTGTAAGATTATATACCTCATTGTGGTTTTGACTTGGATTTCCCTGATGATTAGCAATGTTGAGCATCTTTTCATGTGTCTTTTGGCCATTTGTATATCTTTTTTGGAAAAAATGTTTATTCAGGTCTTCTGCCCATTTTTTAGTTGGATTTTTTTTTTTTTTTTTTTTTTTTTAGTGTTGGTTTATTTCAGTTCTTTGTATATTTTGGACATTAACCCCTTAGAAGTTATATGATTTGAAAATATCTTCTACCATTCAATAGATGGCCTTTTTGTTTTGTGGATGGTTTCCTTCCCTGTACAAAAACTTTTTAATTTGATGTAGTTATAAAGTTTACTTAAATATTGCTACACCTGATGTCAGAGAAATTACTGTCTGTGATCTCTTCTATGAATTTTTGCCTTCAGGTCCCACATTTAGGTATTTAATCCATTTTGAATTTATTTTGGTATATGGTATGAGAAAGTGGTCCAATTTCATTCTTTTACAAGTAGCTGCCCAGTTTTCCCAACACCATTTATTAAAAAGATTGTCTTTCCCTACTGTATACTCTTGCCTCCTATCCTCATAAATTAATTGAACATATAAGCTAGGATTTATTTTTGTGCTCTCTATTCTGTTCCATTGATGTGTGTCTGTTTTGGTCTTAATACCATACTGTTTTGATTACTGTAGCTTTGTAGTATAATTTGATATCTGAAATTATGGTACCTCCAGCTTTGTTCTTCTTTCTCAAGATTGCTTTGGCTATTTGGGATCTTATTGTTTGTTCTGGTTTTGTGAAAAAATGCTGTTGATATTTTGATAGGGATTGCACTGAATCTGTAGAATTCTTTGGGTAGTCAATATTAATTCTTGCAATCCATGGACATGGAATATCTTTTTATACTTTTCATATTTAATTATTTTCATTGGTATTCTTTCACCTCTTTGGTAAAGTTTATTTGTACATATTTAATTCTTTGGTGCAATGGTAAATAGAATTGTTTTCTAAATTTCTCTTTCTTTACTTGTTATTAGTCTATAGAAACACTGCCTATTTCTGTGCATTAATTTTTGTATCTGCAACATTACTGAATTGGTTTACTACTGCTATTACTTTTTTGGTGGGGTCTTTAGGAAATTTTATATATAGTATCATATCATCTGCAAATAATGAAAGTTTTACTTTTTCTTACCAATTTGGATGCCATTTATTTCTTTTTCCTGTCTGATTGCTATGGGTAAGACTTCTAATACTATGTTGAACAAATGTGGTGAGAGTGAGAGTGGATATCCTGTTTTGTTCCTGATCTTAAAGGAAAAGCTCTCAGTTTTTCACCATTGAATATAACATTAGCTTTGGGTTTTTCACATATGGCCTTTATTGTGTTGAGATATGTTCCCTCTAAACCCACTTTGTTTAGAATTTTTTTTCATGAATGGATGCTGAATTTTGTCAAATGCCTTTTCTACATCTATTAAGATAATCATAGCATTTTTTTTAAAAATCTTTGGTTCTGTCAATGTGTTGTATCATGTTGACTGATTTGCAAATATTGAATCATCCTTGCATCTCTGAAATAAATATCACTTGATCATGGTGGTTAGTAATCCATTTAATGTATTGTTGAATTTGAATTGCTAATAGTTCATTGAGAATTGTTCATCTAAGTTTATCAGGAATATTGGCCTATAGTTTTCTTTTTTTATGGTGTTTTTTGTCTAGTTTTGATTTTAGGATAATGTTGTCCTTGTAGAATGTATTTGGAGGTTTTCCTTCCTTTTCTTTCTTTCTTTCTTTTTTCTTTTCTTTTTTTTTTTTTTTTTTTGGATGTTTTGAGGAGAATAGGTAGTAAAGTTAGTAAAGTCCCTTAAATATTTGGTAAAATTCACCTGTGGATCCATCTGATCCTGGACTTTTATTTTTTGGTAGTTTTTTATTATTGTTAATTTAATTTAGTTACTAGCAATTGGTCTGTTCAGATTTTCTAGTTCTTCCTGATTCAGTTTTAGAAGATTGTATGTTTCTAGGAATTTATCCATTTTTTTCCAGGTTGTTCATTGTTTTGACATATCATTTTTCATTGTAATCTCATAATCTTTTGTATTTCTATGGTGTCAGTTGTTACTTCTTTTCTTTCTGACTTTATTTTTTAGGGTCATTTTTCTTTTTTTTTTTTCTTGATGAGTCTGGCTGTTTATTAGTTTTATTTATCTTGTCAAAAAACCAGCTCTTGGTTTCACCGATTTTTTTTCTTTTTTTGATTCTGTGTTATTTAATTTTACTCTGATCTTTAGTATATCCTTCCTTCTACTCACCTTGGACTTTTTTCTTCCTTTTCTAGTTCCTTTAGGTCTAAGGTTAGGATATGTACTTGAGTTTTTTAAGGTAGGCTTCTATGATTTTATACTGCCATCTTAGAACTGCTTTTGCTGTATCCCAGATATTTTGAACAATTGTTCTTTCATTTTTATTTGTCTCCATGTATTTTTTTTTAATTTCTCCTTTGATTGCTTCATTAACATTGGTTATGCAGTTTCATGTTGTTTTGTAGCCATATGTTTGTACTTTTTCCAGTTTTTTTCTTGTCATTTATTTCTAGTTTCATACAATTGTGGTCAGAAAAGATGCTTAGTATGATTTCAGTCTTCTTAAAATTATTGAGGTCTTGTTTTATGGCTTAGTATGTGATCTATTCTGGAATATGTTCCATGTGCTCTTGAAAAATGTATCTTATATTGTTTTTGGATGGATCCAAGCCTCAGATTTTTTTTTTTTTTTTTGGTCACCAAGTGATGAAATAGGTACTAGAATGTGCATTTTATAGACCAAAAACCAGGTTTTGTGAAGGTAAGTTACTTGTCAAAAGTAACTCAGCTAGGGAAAGTTAAAGCGAGGAACTTAATGCAGGTTTTCTAACTATATCCTTAACTCTTAACTAACCTCTACATTTTATGAGAATGCAAACAGTTACGACTGTTCACTCTTTTCCCCTTACTTTGGTTTGGGAAACGTTTATAGATGTGTATCATTTCAAGCCATATACTTGTTATATACTAAGACTACTTCTACTTAACCCTTACACAATAGTTACAGAGTAACTTCTATAAATGGTGGCAAGTGGTGGCAAAATTATATGTCAACTTCTCCTTACTCTGTTAACCATCTAGGGAATAAAAATTCAAAAAGGAAATCATGCATTCATCTGGGAATTTTTCATAGAAAAATAAGTGAATTGTGCCCATTCCTTAAAACAATCCAATCAGATGAACAGCCAACTGGTTGTTTTTTGTTTTTTGTTTTGTTTTAATGAAGTAATTTTTAAAATAGATTTTTCACTCAGAATTCAGAATTAGAAATGACATGAAAATCATCTCATCTAACTTTACATTTGTAGATACCTCATGTAATTTTATAGCTAGGAAGGAATAATACAAATTCTTTATAAGTGAAATGAAATGGATGATAAATGGCATTCCAGGATTTTAGCAGCCTGAGGAGAGCCACATAAGAAAGAGCAAATATAAAAATGTTCAAAAAAATGTGCAAAAAAAAAAAAGAAAAATGTTGGGACTTGCGTGTGGTGATAGGTGAAGAGAAGATGTATTTTATTTAGATTTGTTTGGAAAACCCAATGTAGTCAGAAACAGTTTATTGTCACAGTTAATACTTCCTGATCACTTGGAGGTTTCCAGGTGCTTTACATGTATGACATTGAATCACTGGAAGAAAAGAAGCATGACAATTTTGAAACAAATTTTGAAACAAAATTTGCACAAAATTTTATAGGTTCAAGAAAAATTATAATTTTTATATATTTGACTTTCAATTTTTAAAAATAATAACCTGTATTTGATGCACATTAGTTTCCTCTGCTCAATAAATTACTACAAACCTAACATCTTAAAAAAACACACACATTTTATTAGCTCACATATGGCAGAAGTCTAGGCATGGTGTGGCTTGGTTTTCTGTTCTTAGTTCCACAAAGTTGAAATCAGTGTTGGGTATACTGTGTTCTCATTTGGAGCTTGAGATCCTTTCCAAGGTTCAGTGGTTATAGGCAGAAATGAATTCCTTATAGTTGTATGCCTGAGGTCTCTGTTTTCTTGCTAACTGTCAGCCTGGAGCAAAAGTGGCTCTTGATTGTCAAAAGTAAAAATATATAGAATTATTTTTCCTACTGAAGTAATTAAGGATTTTAAACTAAGCTTAATGAAATCTGAAGGCTGTTCAAATACTAATTCTGCAGCTCATCAGGTAGCAAAAGCAGTCTCTATGGTTTTAGTTAACTGAAATTTAACAAAGACATAAAAGACAAGCTCTGGATAGGTTAAATCTCAGATTTAGCTAAAACACCTATTGTATTTTAAAATAGTTTACATATTTGGTCATTACTCATAGTATGTTTTTATATGAAGATTCCTTTTCCAAGTGTGCTGTGATTGCTTAAATGAACCAATGAACAAGTTAATATATTTTTTTTGTACATTCATATGCTTCTTTAAATTGTTTCTTTTTAAAGGTTTTTACATAATTTCTTCTGCATTTATGGTGTAATAAAAATATGAAATAGTTTATGCACAGTAGTGTAACCATTGTTTAAATTATTAATTTTAGAATGCTGAAAAGAAGTGAATCAATCAGCTATGTACGGTTTTGTCAGGATGGTAGGAAAAAATTATTATTTTTTTAAATATTTAAAATTTTAAAATGTATTTTTGTTGCTTTAGTAATAGAAAAATTTTAAATAATGCTTTTAAAACTTTCCTTTTTTTTTTTTTTTTTTTTCCCCAAGCTTCCATTTCCCTGCCACAATGGCTCGTTTGGTATTACAGTTAAAATACATACATATCTGACACAACTTATTGAAACTTTATATTTGTTAAGATCTAAAACTCAGTTTTCCTGTCCTGCAGTAATATTACTATCACTGGTTAATTTAAAGGGAATCATAGGTGACTTCACTCACTATTTATCTCAAAATTTCAAATTTTGTTTAGATAGTTATCAGATTTAAAACATGAAAATCTATCTTATGGACATTTTTATATGCATGTAAACAGACTGTGCATTCAGCAGTTAGTGAGTATAATGCTCTAAAAATATTGATTAAGTTGATTGAAAGTGTCATTTAGATTTTTTATATTCCTACTGATTTGTCTTTTTTCTCTGTTACTAAGAGACGATTTGAAAATCACCAATAAGGTTTCTATATGTGTCCTTTTTCTCCTTTAATTCTGTGAGTTTTTGCTTCATGTATTTTGAAACTCAGTTATTACTGTGGACGCATACATGGAGTAGCTGGGAATGGCCAGCAATCCCCGTGCTGATGGATGAAAGATGACTCTGTGGAAGAGGAGAAGGTAAGGGGGTCAAGGCTTGGAGGCCAAGACCTTTTGTTGTTTGCTGCTGCAGTTTACTAGTCCTTCCAGATAATCACAAATCCTTATCACTGTTTCTCATGCACTTGATATGGGATGAGAGGGCCTTACTGCAACTAGGAGGATCTATTATGGGGAAAGATAAGATATGCTAATCTTTGTGTTCTGCTAAAGATAGCCTAAGGAATGCATACATCTCTTAGATCACAGTGCCTCTTAGATCTCAGGGCAGCTATTTGGGCTAAGAAAGCCCTGGGGAAGGCAAGTCCTGGAGGCAGTTCAATGCCAGAGTGGTCCCATAGGCCTTAGCATTCCAAAGGCCCCAACCCTTCTCTGGAACCCTCCCTTGCCCCAGGGGCCTCTGTGTTACATTTCAGCAAGCCAGGTATTATGGCTGATTTCATGCTGTGCATTAACCCCAACATGTATTATTTTTGTATTTTGCCAATATTGAGCCTGATGCCTTTTTTTCTCTATTCGTATTCCTAGTCTGTAAGTCTACTCTGCCTCATATTAATATAGCCAAAAGACTTCCTTAAAGTTAGAGTTTGCATGATATATTTTTACCATCCTTCTGCTTTAAACTATGTGTCTTTTCCATAAGGTCACTCTGAAGGTCTGAGAAGTAGCAACATTGATCCTAGGGTAAGAGAATTTGGGTACGGCCCATCAAGCAAAAAGGGTACATTGGCCATTAATTTATCTCCCACTGCCTTTTCGTTCAGTTCAGGTCCGTAATGGATTTTGATGATGTCCACCCACATTGGCAAGGGTGATCTTATTTACTGAGTCTACAGATTCAATGCTAATGTCTTCTAGAAGATCTAGAGAGATCTCTGGCTTCATGATAAGCTTTCGCTTCTTTCTTTTCCTTTTTGCTGATTGTCCAGTGCCTCAACATGGTTGCCTCATATGTGATGTCCAATTTTATAGTTGTTTTCAGCAAGAGGACAAGTCTGTTGGTAGTTACTCTTGCATGATATTAATTTAAAGCTTTTATGGTACATTTTTGTGATTAACAAAATCTAAAATTTAGAATGAGATAGAACTGTGTGCAAATTTGAACTCAGCCATTTTCTGTTTATGTGACTTTGAACAAGTTGTTTATAATTGGTGAGACTCAGTTTCTTATCAGAAAATCTTTTACTTTGTTCTAAAAAGTATTACTGAGTCTCATAATTATTTGGATAGTAAATGGGATAATACTCCTAAGTCATTTATAACAATGACTGGAGCTCTGCAAATATCAGCACCATCTTGGCTTATTCCTTACTGCTTTCTTTTTTAGAATCCATAGTTTGTGTAAGGTTTTATAGGCGAGATAAACACGACACCAGGCAAAGTGGGAGCAAGGCAAGGTTTATTAAAGGCACTCTCCGGTGAAGTTTCAGGGCTCAGGAGAAGGGGAGCCAAGAAAGTTGCACCAGGAGGAGGTGGGCACCCTCAGGCGAGGTTCCACAACTCTGGAAAGCAGAGTGGGGAAAGTCCCACTGGGAGGGAGTTGGCTGGGGGTGGGGTGGGGGGGTGGGGGTGTCTTTTATCTGTCTCCTGCATAGGTATCAGGTTACCTATGGAGCCATGACCTGGGCATACATCCTTTTGGCGGAGAGTCAATGGTTAAGGAGGGGGGGGAGGCTGGAAGACAGTGGTGAGACCTGCGGGGGTCTGGTGGTGAGACCCCGTGGAGGTCATTTCCATTGCTCTTCCTGCACTCCGGGAGCCTCCGGAGCCTCAGGTCATTTTTGTTGTTTCTCCTGCACTCTGGGAGCCCACCCACCCAACAATTTGGAGGTATATGAGAGCTGCAGCCAGAGGAGAAGTCATCGTTTTCATAACTTACCATAATTATGTCCAAAAAGGAGAGAAGACTTGATGAAACATTTTTACTTGAATATCTGAAAACAGAGGAAAGTCTCTCCAAGATGCTCAATGTCCTTCGCTCTTACAATGGAGATGAAAGACATACACTATGCACTAATGCTTCCCTAGGTAGAAATTATGGAGAAAAGAAGTGACACTTTTATTTTTTCTTTGTTCTATTTCCATTTAAAGTCTTTTATTCTACTTGCTGAAAAGTGAGAGGAGAGTCAGGCGTATTATTTGTTAAATTATAAACTTTATTGGAAAACAAATCTTTCTGAAATTACTGTTGAACCCAGTGAAATCCAGATTTGCATCAGCTGCTTTAGGGTTCTCCAACTGTGGTCTTGAAAAAAAGGAAAGAAAGAATAGTGGGTACCAAAGTATAGCTCAAAGTGTTGCTTTCTCAATCAGATTTATTCCCCATTCTTTGTTATGTGAGCCTTAGTTTTTCAGTGTTAAACTGTTATGCAAATATAATCTCATAGTCCTGCTATTAAAAAGTAGATGACACAGAGCCACCACTGAAAAGAAACATTCTAAAATGTACAGAGCTTCAAAACTGCTTACATCAGTTCTGGTTAGATATTATGCCTACAGTTCTTTAACTTTATGTAGTTTGTGTTATGACTCATATTTGCTATAGGGATATTAGTTTATATGGGACAGAAAACCTGTAAACATAATTATTTGTGCTCTACCGGGGAGCTGTAGCTTCATAATTATTTTAATTGAATATTGCAGCTCCCTTTGTGTTACTTTACTTGTATTAATGAAGATTTGGGTAATTGGGTTTAGAAGAACATAGCATCTTTGCTTGTCTGTTTACTGAATTTCTTCTGGAATAGATTGAGAATGATACTGGGATACTGAAAAATCCTGTGATATACAAATGAAGTCATTATGGGCTTTTAGTACATAAAGGAAGAATTAAATCATGTATGCTTTTTGTTCTTTGCATGTGTGTGTGTGCAAAAATATGTGTATATACCCCTACATTCAGAAATAAATATGTAGATAGATACTTTCCTATGTTTAAAAGAGCATATCATTATGATCTAGGATCACCTAGAAAACATCAGTTATATGTAAGACAATAATATCTTATCATGCAGTCTATATATTTTGGAGTTTGGTTAGCTTTACTATAAAAAAACCACCTGATGCATAAACAAGGTCATGATTTTAACTCTCAGAAAAACTGGAGTTATATGAAGATGGTGAATAAACGGTTTTTAAATCTCTAATTCTAGTTAGTTATGTTGCAAAGCTAAATCATTAATTCATAAATTGGACATTCATTTATCCATTTTGAGAATAATAACAATAATTATGTAAGTTGACCAGATCTCTTGTTCTTTTTCTTTCTATGTCTTTGGTGTTTTAGCTATATAAATTTATTCTTTGGTTTGAAGCATGAAATTTCTTTGAAAAGACTTAGGACATTAAAAAAAAAACAACAAGTAAAATATAAAATGTCATGTTCATTCATTTAAAATTCAATTATGAAATATCAGTTTTTGCAAACTATTCTGGGGGAAATAGAAAAGAAATAGGAGTCATGGGACCTATCTTTAGTGAGCTTATGCTATTGTAAAAACAAAATCTTCAAATTGTTAAAAATATTCTTATATGCATAATGAGTACATGTCACATTTTTATTGTAACAATTAAGGCAATAACCAGCAGAATAACAGATGGTTGATGCTGAAATAAGGTTTCTAAATTAGATAAAAAGCTGGATGATGTTATATAGTATGGTAAGACCCTCTCTTTGGAGGATTGTCTCTGCTGGATGTCAAGAACGGTAAAGTGTCTCGTACATCACCCTACATCCATGTTAACTCATTAGCCTGCCATAGTTTCATGGGTGTTGGCAGAATATATGAGATTCCTGAGTCAGAGGGAAAAGAGTTATTACTATCACACAGTGGATAGTGTTAGATTTGCATATTCTCATCAGTTCTCTATGCCCCCAAGTTTCAGAGGACCAACACACACGGACCCAAGTGGATTCTGGATGAACAGTGGGTATCATTGTAGGAGGAGGACTCAAAACTCGGGAAAACCAAATCTTTATAATGAGCATTAAGAAAGTCTATCATTTTATACCTGAAAGGGGAAAATTCTCTTTATTTTGCTTGAGAATAAGCATGCCTACTCTTTGCTCTAGTAAGAGACACTATCTTCCAAGGCTGCAAGCAAACCTGTTTTTTGCTATGTGGGGTAGCACTAGCTTCCAAGGCTGTTCATGTTACAAACTAAAAAGATAGACCAGGAAAATGGAAAGGTAGTACATCACTAGCAAGTTATGTGGCAGTGTGAGAGACAAGTAAGGAATTGTTTCCCCAAAATATACACCTTTCTTTTCTACACTATCTTGGCTTCTGGGAAATTTTCTGAGTATGCCACTGTGTTTGGTAACTCTGATTAATCTGACAAAAGCTAGTATCAAATCTGTTAATTACTCTCCTAAAGCATTTAATTAAGGCTACTACCAAGGACTGCAAGCAGATTTCACCTTTCTTTGTTGAGCTCAACCATGCCTCCCAAGGTCCCAGATCCAAAAAGTAGAACAGAAAAACTCGTAAACTACTAGGGTCTATCTTGGGAAATTAGGTATCTTTCTCATTCATTTTCTGTAATGACCTCTTTAGTTGGCCTGAGGCATTAATCCAGGTAAAGAAGGGTATATAAATGACTGCATAAGACCGTGCCTTCCTTGGTCTGCATCTGTCTATCCATTACATACCTGACCAGTGAATTGAGCTGATCTGATGACCTCCAGGACTGAATTGTGTCATTGCTAACCTCAGCTAAAGTCAAGAACAAATTTCATACCACCTTCTCTACTAAGGTGACCAAATGTAGGGATAACTGCCCATATAATTTGCATAAATAACAAGTCTGTTATCCCTCCAGGTTACTTCTGCAATTAACCAATTATAGCTCACTTATGAGAAGTTCCCACACATCTGAGAATTACACAATCTATTAGTGTTGTTTTCTTAAACATTTGGATGTTTCTTTTCTTTTCTTTCTTTTTTTTTTTTTTTAAGATTTCATTTATTTATTTGACAGAGAGATCACAGGTAGGCAGAGAGGCAGGCAGAGAGAAAGAGATGGGCAAGCAGGTTCCCACCGAGCCCGATGCGGGGCTCGATCCCAGGACCCTGGGATCATGACCTGAGCTGAAAGCAGAGACCTGAACCCACTGAGCACCCAGGTGCCCCCACTTGGATGTTTCTTATGAACACTCCTTGGGCACAATTCACAGTGCTTTTGAAAGGAAATTAATGCCTGGCTTCCATATAAGAAGTAAGTCCCAAGGGTAAGGATATAGTGCCCCTGGAAAGAAACTTTTGTTTATAATTGTTGGGCACATATAGTTCCCCAATGGGAACTATATCCGTAAGAACAGAATTTAACAGTGTCTCCACTGTGGCCTCCTGACCTTAAGATTCCTAATTCAGTTTGAATAATTTGTGTGACTTCTGGTTTTTGGATATTCTGAGAGCAAGTGGTCCAACTTATTTTATCCCACTACATGGGTGGCATTTGTCCAACCTGCAAATGATCAGCAAGGGCTTTGCAAATTGAGATAAGGAAAATATCTAGATATACTGGTGAATTCTGGAGTGATTAAAAACTCTTCATTTGTGAATAATACTATAACTCTAAAATCTTAAGAAAAAATTAAAGGTAAAGTATTATATAACAGTTATGCCTGTTCTTATTTTGAACATTAAGTACAAATTTTATTAACAGAAATTTATTTTCCCCCCACTTACCTAAACAATGAAAATTGAATGTGTAAATAGTTGGTTGAACCAACTGATTGGAACATTCAGGGCAATTACAAGTCTCTGTCCAGCTAAGAAAACCTGCTATAATACTCTGTAAAATGTTTATTGTCTGCTTTTGCTATTGTCTTGAAATGACTGTGTCCAGCTCTTGTTTTTATCTGGGTACACTGGATCCTATGTTGGGTGTTAGACATGTTGTGGTGATAGAAGTGGACTATTATACTCCTTTTAGCACCAAGATTCTTTTCTGATTGAACAGAAATATAGTCCAAAACATTTCCTATGTAACATCATGAAACAAATCTTCCATCACCCCTAATGGTAGAACAAAGGTATTTTTATTTAAGTGCTTCATGCCAGGTATGACCAAAAGTCTCTATACACTGCAAATTGAAGGGAATTTTTTTTTCTTAAGATTTTATTTATTTATTTATTTATTTGAGAGAGAGAGAGCAAGTAAGGGAGCACAAGCAGGGGGAGAGGCAAAGAGAGAGGAAGAAGCAGGCTTCCCCTTAGCAGGAACCTGGACATGGGGCTCAATCCCAGACCCTGAGATCATGACCTGACCTAAAGGCAGATACTTAACCTAGCCAACTGAACCACCTAGGCACCCCAAAAAAGTTTTCTTATTACTAAATTAGTTTTAACAGTGTGGAAAACAAAACAAATGCTAGGTGACCTATTGCATCTTAAGGAAGTGAAGTCCAAAGTTAACATAATTTATAAATTCTCCTATATGATAAACTGTATCATATAGCTTTTGAACAGCACTAAGCTTTTCATTGCATCAATGGAAAACAACTTTAAACTTGGTACCTGCATTGATATATATACTTGATTTAATATGTTTGAAATTATGTGTGAATTATGGATTATGGGCTACATAGTTTCTTTCTCAGACTTACCGACTTGATTTACATAACATTATGGTTTGGTGAGAGCTACTCAAAATGTAGTTATACTTGCTTTAAGTATTATAGAAATTTTGTGTTTTTCATATAATCTTGAATTTATCTAGTGATAACTAATATCATATTTGGAATGTTAAATGTTCCCAAATTTGAGAATACTATGGATCAATGAAATAGAAGTATATTACTGACAGGCTTGATGCCATTTATACAATATGTAACAAGAATCCTATACAAGTGTAATAATAATCCTATTCATTGTGCTTTTTTATCCTCATTCTTTCTTTCATCACTAAAATTTATAATTATTTCTTTGCTATTAAATTTATTAAAATTACCTTTAATAATTTAAAATGTACATTAAATATATAAACCTTAGAGTGATAGCAATGACATATTTTGCTTTGCTTATGACGCATTCTCAACAAGGACAATCCTCTTCAAAAATCCTTACTTAAAATCCTATCAAAACATAAGTTTTCCTATAATAATAAACTACATTGGTGGAGATATGTACTCCCTAGGATAAAGACTAATTACAATTACTTATGCAGGCAGCTACCCAGCCAATCCAATTCCCTATGTGGTTCTGCATAGAACAGTTAGAAAATTAAGCTCAACAAGTATGTATCTAAAGACTGAGAATAAGATTCATGTTGGAAGAAAATGATTTCTCAGAAGCAGCCATGTTGGGGCAAGAATGGTCTAGGAAATTTAGGAGAAGACCAGACGCATTCAACAAAAGAGAAAGAATTCTTGTTAGAGATTTTTTCCTCTGACAAAGTTCTATATTAAGGTGTGTTACATGCCTTCTCTCATTCAATCCTTACTTCAATCCTGCATGATAGTAGTAGAGAAATATTTTATGGAAAGTAAAACTCAGTAAGACCATGTAACTTTCCTCAGATTATGTAGCCAGTAAGTAATAGAACTGGCATTCAAATCTTGGTCTCTCTCTTCTCTTGATCACTGTATTATCTTAACTTTTCTGGATTCCAAAAAATCCCATTAGCAATCCCCTTTGACTATAAAATCTGATTGTGGCATTTTCAGTAAAGTTAGTTTAGCCAATTTAATGGCTTGTTAGGTTAGAAACTGATCATTAACATGACCCATGATAACCACTGGTGATCTGCAAGTATGAGTAAGGCCTCTTGTAATCACCCCACTGGGAAATATTTGGATTATATTGCATTTACCTCAGAGTTGGTTGTTGCAGAATTAAAATAAAATAACGTTGGGAGGCCTGGTTAGAAAGGGCCTGGGTGGGGCACCTGGGTGGCTCAGTGGGTTAAAGCCTCTGCTTTTGCCTCAGGTCATGGTCCCGGGGTCTTGGGATCGAGTCCAGCATTGGGCTCTCTGTTCAGTGGGGAGCCTGCTTCCCTTTCTCTCTCTGCCTGCCTCTCTGTCTACTTGTGATCTCTGTCTGTAAAATAAATAAATAACATCTTAAAAAGAAAGAAAGAAAGAAAGAAAGGGCCTGGGTTTAACTCATGTAATTTCATAGTTTCTATTTCCTAAACATCTTAACCTCTTTCTTGCCACAGGGCCTTTGCATATGCTTTTCCACCTTCCTGTAACAGTCTTTTCCCATAGTTTGCATCATTAATGATTTGTCATCCTTCTGGTCTAAATAATATATAATCTCTTTAGGAGGTTTTTCCTGACCACCATATCTAAACTTGCTTGCTATTGTATATTGTTTGTTTCTATGTAGCACTTATTGTAGTTGAGAGCAATTATATTTATTTGTCTAATATTATCTGAATCTTCCACTAGGACATCATTTCCATGGGAGAATAAATCAAAGCTATCTTGCTCAGTCCTCTATTCTCATAGTACCCTGTTTTCCAAAAAATGATTTTTCAATGAATATACAAGGAAAAAAAACACTCTTAATCTCTTCATTAATAATTGGGAATGCTTACCTCTTCTGTTTGGGATGATGATATTGCCTACATTTCTTACAATATGGCTCTGAATATAAGAAGATACATTGTATATAAGAGCACATTACAAACTCCAAGGTATTAGACAAATGGTGAATAAAACAGTGAAATCTATCTTAGATATGGTTCCATTACCTGTTTAAGACAATTCTCCTGTTTTGATGACTTCTTCTTTCAACACTATGTATCCATGTGCATTCATGCTACTTCCTTGTCTTCTCAGATTTCAGACTTAATGACTGGGCATATTTTGACCTGGCTCTCCTGAAAAACTTGCTTACCTAGTTCATTTTCTCATCCTCACAAAGTATACTATAAGATGCTCTCTTGGTTGATTTGATACCTTTTATAAAGATGTATTGTTATTAAAGTCGTCGTTTGCCATTTTCCAGAATTGCTTGCATTTAACTCAAGCCTTTAGTAAGTGACTTTTGCGGACATTGCAAGCTCTATCAACTTAAGCTAGTAATTAGTAATATAATTGTGGCTAGTCTATACTTGCAAGTGTCGCACAGGTGAATGAATAACTACTTGTCTTGTAAGGGTGGTTGAACCTATGCCTTTATAAATTGTCATATTTTACCTGTTGTTTCAGAATGGAAAACTAACTTGAATCTATAGCCATTTTTTGCTTGTTTGTTTGTTTGTTTGTTTTCTTTTGTTTTGTTTTTAATGACAACAGCTGCCTTTTATGATTCAGTCAACTAACCTGTGGTTTATGATTTTTCTGTGTTAGCAATAAGACTGTCATGACATATAAGGGTCTCTGTGGGACAAAATTTGTATTTGAGGTGGGTATGTATATCACATAGAAATAAGATAGAAAGTAAGAGGTTTCATATAGTAAAAATTCTGAGACCTATGTGGGATACTCTTTGCTTTTCTAGACTAAAACAGACTATCATTTCTATCCCCCCCCCACCACCCCAGCAAACAGAATGAATATCTCTCCAGCTAAATATCCCTTCCAAAATATAGCTGTTGACCTTATATTACCTTAAGGCCTAGATAATGACCTGGAAGAAGGAAGGGGCAGATATTGCCATTTTTAAATGTTATAGAGCATTTTAGAATCCTATAGCAATCTTACCCTGAAGTTTTTTATGGTCCTTTTTCTTTGTGTAAGAGTTGTTCTCTGCTGGAACTAGAAAGAAGACAGACTCAATCTGAACAGGGCGCAGAAGGAGACAGCTTCCTGTTTCAAAGGAGACAGTAAATGGCTCCATTAATACTACTCTAGAGTTGGAAGAAGAGAACATTCTATTATCATTTCTATCACACAAGTTCAATAATTGAAGATGAACAAATCCAGTAAAATTTCATCCTGAAATATCACCCTTTTCTTGGTGGTACTTAAACATTAATTTACAAAGCACATAATAGAAAATAATTATAGCATCTTCAAGAATAATTTGATGAAAAGTTACAGATAATGAGACAAATAGCTTTTCGCCCTTAAATTATTACTTCAAATTAGATCAGCAGTAACCTGCAGGCAGTTCAGGTCTTTGTAAAATGAGTCTCCCATGCACCATCCCTTCAAGGCTTCAGTTTTCTCTCAAAGCCAATGTTTTTTCTTAGTTTCTTCAGAAAGAAAAAAAAAATGAGAATGAATGATGCTCATGGTTGAGTTTTAAAACACATCACCTTTTCCTTAATGAATTTAAGCCTTATTGGCCAACATTCTTAGAGATTTAAATTTAACACAAAACATTTTAGAATACATCCTCAGGAGTTCAATCATTTGAAACTCAAAATTTCAAGGAAGTTCTTAAGCTTAACATAGCTAAGTTCTGCTGTTTCCCCCTTGTTTTTGCCGAATTTCTGTATTTTGCTAAAACCACAGGTCTTTTTGATGGACTTTTGCTTCCCTTTGCCTCTCTCTATATGTAGTCCTTCTAAACTTATCCAAGGCTATCCCTCTATATTCAAGTCTTTGGGAATGTTTCCTACTCTTGAGCTATTTCATAACTCTGATAATAGTGATATAGAACAATTTTTATCTACTTCTTTCTAGGGCCCTTTGCAATAGTTGGAATATTTTATAACTCTAGTAGTAACATAATATTTTTTCAGGATATTTAGGCTCATCTTAGGATAGGATTATTAGACATCTAAGTTACTGATGAATCTATGAGGATGCTGTCCTCACCCAATGAGCAAAAATATTATGTAATTAGGATTCAAGGAAATATGACATAGGTCTTGAACTCAAGTTGCTTGTGAACTGGTCAGTGAGAAATGTAACAGATACATGAACACATAAGTTAAAGAAAGAACACAAATTGAATTACAACAAAAAATTAAAAAAAGAAGAATTATTACAATAATATCCCAGGTTAATTACCAAATTAGCGATATAGACATTAGGCTCAAGGATCAGGCCCTTGATATTTCCATGAATCAAGACCAGGAGCTCTGAAAGTTAACAAGGTCTATCCAAGCTTCTCAGTAAGGTTGGTTGATGGACTCTTTGATTAATATGTAAGCTATAGGGTGGACATATAACAGCGCTTCTTTTATGATCCTTTGGGGAATAATATAACATGCCATGGAAAAAGAGTGCTTGATAGGAGAGTTCAAAATTGAGAATCAGTCATGACTAAAACACATGCAGACTTTTTTTTTTTTTTTTTTTTTTTTTTTTTTGGTAGTTTTTGAGTCATTTATAAAGGATCTGCCATGGCTTGATTTGTTTCATTCATACAAGTATTTACTATTCAAGTGTCTATTATATGCTGAGTAGTATACTTATTATTAGGGCATAATGGTGAATAGGATAGGCATAATACTTGCTTTTATTGAGTCTTCAGTTTAGGTGAGAATTAAATGGTAAGTGATATAACTGAATCTAAATAATTTATGTAAATATGTAAAAGATTTAACTCAGTAGTTCATCAGATATTTGTTGAGTACCTGAGTCAAGGTTCATTCTGTGTGTGCTTGGACTATATCATCTAAAAAAAATGACAAAGACAAAGATTTTTTCTTTCATAGAAGTTCTACTCTATTATGGGGATGGGGGTAGAAAATACTAAAGCAAGGTCAGAGGGATTGGGAATGGGTAAGAGTAGTGGCCTAGCGGGGGGTGGGCTACTCTTCAATAAGATCATAGTATACCTTACTGGGAAAATGAATTTTGAGAAAGATGTAAGGAGTTAGTTATGTGGCTCTCTGGAGGAAGAACATTCCAAACAGAGCAAACAGTGCAAAAGCTGTATCATGGGTGTTTGCTTGAATATTTGAGAAACAGCAAAGAGATCACTGTGTTGGAGTAGGATAAACAAGGGGATATTGCTCATCTAAGGTGAAGTGAGGGTCAAAGAATGCCAGAGAGGTGAAGTGGGGACAGATGTAGTAGGCCATATATGGGGAGCCACTGGAGAGTTTTGAGTGAATAGAAAACATATGAGTGCTGTAATCTGATCTACAAAGTTAGAAGACCTTCTGTCTGCTATGCTCTGACTTGACTTAGTAGGGTTAGGGACATAAACAAGTTCTCTTAGGAAATATATGGTAATCATTCACTGGATTGGAACAGGGTATAACAATGGAAATTATGAGAAATAGTCTAATTTTGAATAAATTTTAAAGAGAAAAATCCCAGGATTTTCTAGAAGACTGGATGTAGGTCATAAGAAAAAGAGAACTCAACATTTTTGTCCTGAAAAAATGGAAGAATGGAGTGGCCATCAGTTAGGGATCAAGAATCCTGTGAGAGGCCTGGTTGTGACAGAGGAGAAGGGGGTGGGGAATACCAGGAGTTCAATTTAATTTTGCTGAGTGCTCCCCCCACCCCCTGCCTGCCTCTGTGCCTACTTGTGATCTCTGTCTGTCAAATAAATAAATAAAATCTTTAAAAATAAAATAAAATAAAATAAATCAAAAACACAGCTCTGGCCTACTTTGAGAAACAGCAATATTACAAAGCAAATATTACAAATATTACAAATATTACAACAGCAAATATTACAAAGTCAGGGAGAAAAGGATAACCAGGAAAGGAAATGGGCAAGGAACAATATGTGAAGTAGGAGGCAAACGAAGTAAGTGATAATACTGATTAAATGGTATAATGATTCATTACAGTAAAATGAGCATTCAGATAAGGGAGGTTTTTTTAAAAAATAGATCCCATTTGGAACTGAAAATTTTTGTAGGTCCTGTTTTTCATGTATCAGCTTATACCAGCCATGTTCATTTTTGCCATCACTAATGGGCCCTCCCTACAAAGGATCCACACAAAGAACATCTGCTCCTTCTCTGCCAAAGAATGTCAGGAGGCAGACCTGGTTATATTAGGCTCCATTTCTTCCTGTCACACTCCTAGAAGCCTGTGGATTAACTTTGGAAACGGCTTCTCCTTGTGTCTGTAGAACACTAAGCTTTGTAAAGCCTTTGATTAATTTTAACCTGAGGCCTTAGGGTGCTTTTATACTAAAGTCTTGAAAATGTTCAGAAACTTTGAAGTAGCCATGATCACATTTATAATTTATTTTTGACACGTTTGAGGTTTTTCAATTCAATATTTTTTTCCACAAGTCAGGGCAAACTTTGTAATGATGATTAACAAGAACTCCATGGCACTTACATGGACCTGGCAAAGGGCAGAATGCGCCCTTTTTCTCAAAGAACAATAAGCTAAACAGAGGAAAGTTCAAGAGCTCACAAGTTTGTAATCAAGTAGTCTTATGCCTCTTGATTTATTGAAAAGGGCAGGAAATATACCTAGACATGTACATAAGCCTTCCCTTTTCCACTTTGCAATAAGAATGAGGTGGCATGTGGCAAAGGGACCAAGGTCTCTTTGAACTGCCGTCTTTTTCTGCTTCTCATTTCCCTTGTTCTCTTTGAGGGGTCTGATCAAGCATGATGATCTCATTCTTACAAGGTATGTGTGGGGGTGTATTTCCCACCCACTTTCTCCTAAGAGGAATCCAAGTTGTTAACTAAAAACAAATATGTAATTCATCTACCATATATATTCATCTTGGATAAATGACTGTTTTTAGTCATCTAATGCTTCATTATCCAGAGAAATTGAGGGTAATTTTGCTATCTATAAAACTACCTGAGGAATATATGTAAATATACCTACTGATTATAATTAACCCTTATTTAATATTTAAATGGAACTACCATAAGCTATCTTATAAACTGACAAGTTATTGTTCAGTGAACCTACAAGTAGCAACTCTTATGTATAATATATACAACTGACAAATGATTCATATAAAAATATATTAAAAATATGTGTAATCAATAAGAACTACAACTGAAACATAAATACTTACTAATCTTCCTTACCCAGCTAAATCATTGCATAATGGCCAGCTTGTGCTTTGTGCACTCAAAAGTAATTGTGTCAGCAGTTTCCATCCTATTCTCTGACTACTGTTATCAGCTATAATTTCAAGGAAGAACTAAAGATATTTATAGTTATTCCACAAGCATAGCTACCATATTTTTAGGTAGCAAAATTAGAAATTCTGGAGAAATGTTGGGTTTACAGTGGAAAAACCATGAGGTCAGTCTTAGACATGTGAAGTTTGATTTATCATGATAATATTCAATCTGGAAGGTGAAGTCAGTTGTTGACTAAACAGATTCATGGCTTACAGAAGAAAACAGATACATTTGAGCATAATTTTTCTATCAGTGATAA
Source organism: Mustela nigripes (assembly GCF_022355385.1). NCBI lineage: Eukaryota > Metazoa > Chordata > Mammalia > Carnivora > Mustelidae > Mustela > Mustela nigripes. The sequence goes on from NC_081562.1 coordinate 74,196,763, forward strand.
TTGAATCCATTAAACCGAATGAATCCTTTTAGAAAGAGTTAAGGAATGAGAAGTAAAGAAAACCAAGGACCAGACCTTGAGGAACTGAAACATTTAATGATCAGGGAGAGGAAAATGAACCTGCTAAAGAGAAAAAGAATGAGCGGTTAGGGATGTAGGAGAAGAATTAGACATTTTATGTTACTGGGCACCTCCTATGTGCCAGTCACTTAATGAGGTGAAGAGAGCCTCTTTCAGGAAGTTTACAACCTAGTGGAGTAGGCAGATATTAAATAAATTGTATACTAATAAATAAACAATTATAAATGGAGGCATATGCTCTGAAGAGATAAATATAGTCTTATATCAGAGGAAGTTGCTCTAGACTGTTGGGTCAGAGAAGGCTTCCATGCTGAATCAGTTCTTGTGCTGAGACTAAAGAATGAATAGAGGACAAGTAAGTAGAGGTGAAGGGTGAATGGAAGAGAATTCCAAGAAGAAGAATTTGTGTAGGTAAAGACCTTCATGACAAGAAGTAACATGGGGATAGTGGAAGGATTTGAAAGGCCAATATGGCAGAGGGCATAAAGCAAGTGGAAAGTAGGGCAAGGTGAGCCTTCAGGGATAGTCACAGGTCAGATCAGCAAGGGCTTAATAGGCTCTATTGAGGATTTTAATCTTTATTCTAAGAGCAATGGAAAATATCTATGTTCTTTAAACAGGAAGCTTTTTGCAAAAGAAACTGAAAAATAGAGACCTAGAATTGTAGGAAGAAATGCATATATGCATGGGCATGTGTAAGATAAAGAAACTGGGAGAGGATAATGTAAGGCTGATAAGAGCAATCAACAGCATCAAATGAAAGAGTCCTGAAAAATACCTGTGGATCTGGAGACATGAGGTTGTTGCTGTCCTTCACAAATCTATGTCAGTGGTATAATAGAAAAGGATAGAAAATGAGTAGGAGTGGAGAGAAAATATTACCAGTTACTGCCTTGACTTTAGGTAAAGAAAAGTTTCTAGTTACTAAATCAATATAGATCAACAAAATGTAGATAGTACCTTCCCTAAAGAATCTATGATCTCAAAAGCATTAATGAAGAAATGGGAATATATTGAAAATTCTATGAGATTGCTGAAGGGCAGGATTTTCCTCTCATTTTGCACAGCAAGCAACTAGAAATTCTCCTTAGGTCTTTATCAGTCCCTCCTCAGACTCCCTATTTCCAAAATCTTTGCTTTCTTTTCTTCTTTTCCCCTGCAAAACACCAGAACAGGCTGCCTCCTCCATCTTTCAACTCATGCCTAGCCCCTCGACTCAATGAGCACATCAGTAATCTGCAAATAAGAAGGTCTTTCTGTCAATCCTACCACCTTAGAAGACATTTTTGCGAACATCTTACATTACTGATTATAATCATAGGTCTCTGATTCCAGAAAAAAATGGAATACCTCCTAAAAGGGACTTTTGTAAATTCATTTTTTCCATGTCCCTTGTAGTAAATACATTCAGTTTGTGTTATGTAACTATCTCTTAAATCAAATCATTCCTCTTCTACTTATTTGACTTTATGCATTGTTTCTTCTGTTTCTCAGTTGTAGATTTATTTCCAAAATAAGACAAAATGCTCTATTATTTTTGCCTCCAATATATCCCACAAACTTCTTTAATCATCAAACACAATCTAATTCCACAAACATGTGTGGAGCTCTATTATGTGAATACATTGTATCAGTATTGGGAATACAAAATGCATAAAAACATGACCCTGCCCTGGAGGAAGTTGGGTCTAATTAAACAACAGGAAAAATAAACAGATTACCATCCAAAGTAGCAAATGCCAAGTTCCTGTTTCACAGCTTCTATCAGCCTTTTAACGGATGTTGGATTTGTGGAGGGACCGGCTCAGTACGGCATAGCTCTGATTTTCTAGGACTTGGGATTTTACTAACAGAGTACTTTTCAGTTAGCTTTTATACATGTGGAGGAATTGTTAATTGATTTCCCCACATTGTTAATTGATTTCCCCAAATTAACTTTGATGGGGTTATGGACATACAACAAAACCAAAACAGCAAAAATACCTTTCAATCAATAGTAGGATTCTGGCTAAGAATAGAATATTTTCATGATGTTCAAAAATTTCATTGACTTCCAGTTGTTTATTAGATGCTGAGGAGAGAACAGTGGGGGAAAATGTCACCTGCTCTCTTAGAACTTATGGTCTAATGAGAGAAACAAATAGCAAACCAATGAATAACTCCAACTAGTGATGAAAGCTGCAACAAAAAGACATAAAGCATGATTTAAGTAGAGATAGGCTGGACCATTCAGATTGTCCTTGCTGAATAAATGACATTTTAACTAAAACCTGAGTGACCAGAAGGAACCAACCCCATGAAGATATAAGTGAAGCCTGTTCCAGGAAGGGAGTTCAACAAGTGTATAGACCCCAAATCAGAAACACTTTGATGTTTCAGTGAGACAAAAATGAAACCAATATGTCTGAAGGGAGGCAGGGAGCAGTAGGAGTTGGAGTCAGATACATATAGAGAGGAGATTATGTAGAGTTTCTTGAGCCTTAGTAAGAATTTTGGATAATTGGAGATCCAGTGGGAAACTGTTAGAGGATCTTAACCAGGGAAGATATAAGATATGCTTTATTTGTTTAAAAAATTTTGTAGGCTGTTGTGAGTTACATGGATTGTAGGTGTGCAAATGTGGACGTAGGAACAGTGACAGATATTGATAAATATTAATGACTTGCTTTCCAGAGGAGAGAAAAAGCCCTGATTTATTTGCTGATTTTCAATGTGTAAATACTTCCAATCAACTGATTTTAAGGTATCAATATGATACATATTGGTTTTCAAGAGGCTGAAAATTTCATTTGTTCTCATGAGTTGGTACAGACTGGCTCAGCACACCACTTGTTAAGAAGCTAATGCAGACATCCAATCAAGAAATGTCAGAGGTTGAATTAGGGTGATCATAGTGGACACAAAGGGAAGTGTGGATGGATGCAGGATATATTTGGAGGTAAAATCTATAGTAATCATCATTGGACAGAATTGGCGAGGATTACATGGGAGGAAAAGAAAATACAAAGAATGTCTCCAAATTTTTTGACTTGAACACCTATTATATGTTTGTTCCAATTATGAAGGAGAAAGTACAGAGCGAGGAATCGGTTTGGGATAGGTTGCAGAATGGAGTGTGGTTTTGGTCACATAGAGACTGAGCTCTTTGACAAACAAGTCAAGATATCAAATAAAGTGATTAGAGTTAACAATCAGGAGTCCAACGGAGAGGTCAGGGCTAGAGATACAAATTTGAAAATCAGCAGCATAAAAATTTTCTAAAAATATATCTCCTTTCTTTTCAGTACCTATTTAGAAATCCAAGCTTTTACTTTTTTTTTAATTTTATTCATTTATTTGACAGAGAGAGAGACCACAAGGAGGCAGAGAGGCAGGCAGAGAGAGAGGGAGAAGCAGGCTCCCTGCCGAGCAGAGAGCCCGATGTGGGGCTCGATCCCAGGACCCTGAGACCATGACCTGAGCTAAAGGCAGCGGTTTAACCCACTGAACCACCCAGGCAACCCCCAAACTTTTACTTTTAATCAGTTTGTAGCAGATATGACTCTGCAAACTCAGGTATGCAATATTATAATTACCTTTAGTTTTCTACCTCCATTGAATTTTAAACAATTAACTTTCTATAGTAGCAGAAACTTTATCTCAGTCAATTCAGAGACCATATTTTCCATGGAGAAGTATCTGATTTTCTGAGGTTTTAGGTAATCAGGTTGTAATGGGTGGAAAGCTTTCAGATCTTGGTGTTTTCAGTCATCTATGTGGTATCCAATAATGCATCGCCATTCCTGTTCTGTTTTTATTCTGTTGTCCATGTTGTTTACTGTTATATTGTTCATCATTCCTGATATTGAGGTCTACTGGATTTTCTGAATTTCCCTCAGATTCCTAAGTTTACTTGGATATAGATGATTTTTCTGTTTCCTGCCATAGAAAGACTCAAAAGCTGGAATTCCCTCAAGTTCTTTCTTACTTGTTACTTGAGTTAGTAATGTTTGAGTTACTTTCAGGGGGTACAGAAGACGCTCTGTTTTCCTATAGGAAGCTCTCTGATTCTTCCTCAGTTTCTTCTACCTAAGCACACTACCCAGACATTTCTACTCTGGAATCTTGAAAGCTCCTTAAAATTTTCTCAGGAAGTAAGGAATAGGAATCTCTGCCTTCAGCTCCACAAATTTCCCAAGAATTTCTGTTGTTTGCCTCCCCTTGAGAGGGCTTGATAAAATCTCCATTTCAGAGGAATACAAATCTCTTCTCCTTTCGTCCCAAGCTGAGATTTCTAGGTCAGATTCTAGATATTTCTAGGCCCCAAATTTATGTTTTGTTCAGCCTTCAGAGTGCTTTCCCAAATGTTGCAGAAGTCACAACATTAACAAATAAGGTTTTAGATAACATTTAAAATTTTTGCTTCTTTTGCAATATCTAAAGTTCAGGATTGGGTGGTCTTTGTTCCTGCATGGTAATAATCGCCCAGACACAAGCAGTTGCTGTTGTTTTTTGATGAGTTGAGATTGTCCTGTTATTCATAGTTGTTTCCACTTTCTATTGGCTCCCTGATGCTAAGCATATATGCTAGTTGTCATCACTTGTCTTTTTCCTGCTGGTTTGTTTGTTTGTTTGTTTGTTTCCCCTTACCCCTGGTCTATTTCACTCATTTATCTTAACTGCCAGACCTGTGCAGACATTTGAGATTGTGATCCCATTTTAATCCTGTGTTTCCTGTTTCGTTTTGACTAGTAGACTATTACTGACAAGGTATTCTCTAAAAGAGTCGTATATGTCTTTCTATTTGTCTCATAAATGCTGATGAGATTGCTCTTCTCTGGTTTCTGTTATGAATCTACTTTCTAAACCAATAAATATTGGCTATAAGAAATTGCTGAATTAGAAGAAGAGTCAAGGGGGAAGAATAACTAAGAGGGAAAGTCATGTCATAAAGATATCAATACTGTTATAAGATCTTCCTTTTCTTCGTTATATCAGTTAGGCTATAACTAGGAGACAAAGTACATCAGCGAGAATTTAATGTGAAGAATTATTAATCAATTGTTGCAAAATTATAAAGGCTTAGAGTGTACACTAAAATATCATGAACTTAGCAGCTACAGAAAGTAGTTAATTGTTCTATGCTGGGGGGAAGAAAGTAAAGGTGGGAATGATCTAGAATTATTAATTCTTAGAAGTGTAGAAGAAAGTCTCTGAAACCCAAGCCTCTGAGGAGGAGAGGCTCCTCAGCTGGTGCTGGTCTGTGAGCTCAGAGGAGAGGTCCTCTGGGACTGGGAACAGACCTTGGAGGAGGGGTGCCAGGTCTCCGTGCTGATGTCTCTGATGGGGGAGGGACAAATTTGGTTACAAGTTTTGGAAAATCTGCATACTAAATATAGCAGTTGCCAATGGAACAAACAAATGCTGCCAAATGAAAAAGAAGAATTTCTAGGATGGTATAATAACAGGAAGCCAAACAGAAAAAGGAAAGGTCAATGTCTGGTCCCTTCTCTGGCCATCCAGTCTTCGTGTGACTCCTTTGTGAGGGCTGATGTTTGAGCCAGCTGGCAAGAGAACCATGCCTTGCAGAGAGCCAACAAGAAAATGAGAGTGTAAAAGGGTGGGCTTGGACTAGTAAGACAGTATCTTACTAATTAATATACTAGTAAATCTTTTATGTTTGAAAACAACAGCAGCAGCTGTGGAGGCCAAGAAAAACAAGGCTGTACCCACCTCGAGTCTAGCCCTGACATAAGTACAGCCATCTTGTTAAAGAGGAGGCTGGCACCTTGCACCCCCTCTCCACCAGCTCCCCGCCCCTCGGTAGGTAGTATGTGTGACATTCCTCAGCCACCCCTGGCTGCCCTAAAAGAAAAACAAATAGTTAACTTGCAGAGATCACAATCCTGCAAGACAGGAGTCTCCCTTGGTTTACCAGTGTCCTTAGAGATTTACAACAAAGAAGCTATCTTAACAGTTTCTAGAGGCAAATAACTCAGTTCCTTAAGCCCTAATGTCGCCCTCCCCTCCATAAAACTGAAGGAGGCTGAGGCAGAAGGAAATGTAAATAAAGTTAAATTTCTTCTAAACCTAAATCTCACTAACAAGGACCCTTGATAGGAGAAATGTGAAACTTTATCTCTAAACCTCCAAGATAGTGTCAGCGATCATTCCCAAGCATATGACCCACTGATATACATCTAAAGGGTCTCACAAGAAGATTTTTGTTATTGGTAATGAATAACCTTTTCCCCTGACAACAGCTAGCCCCTCAGGGTCCTGGAGGCTTCAGTTCTGGAATTCCTTAGAGACTCACATCATCCATAACCCCCTTTGTCCTCACCCACCGCAGAGTCCACCCCTGCTCTGCCTTTAAAAACTCTGACTGTAATCTGGCTCGGGGTCCAAGTCCCTACTCTGCTGCTTTGGCATACTTGGGCCCAACCTTAAGCTTGTCAAATAAACCCTCCTGTGATTGCATCGGTGCTTAGCTCCTTGGTGGTCTCTCCGACGTGAAAACGCGGGCACAACACAGCAACCAGTAACAACAAAATCATAATTGTTATCTGTGCCTTCTCCCTCAACTGTAAGAGTCTTAGATCTCAGCCAAAACTGCAAAATTCATGACAGAAAGCATGTGGCTAAGTAAATAGTTTACTTCCCAGACTCCCAAAGGCCAAATACATCAATGAATTAGGGTAAACACTAAATAGCTAAAATAAATAATCCTCCCAAATATAGTCGCTCAAAAAAAAAAATAGAAATTCTCTTTCTCTCCAATAATAGTCTTAAGTTGAAAATTAAAGGTTTTGGGGGGGGGGGGTTAAGAGGTTGTTCTGCGCCAACTGGTCATTCACAGATTCAAGTACCTTTCTCCTTAATGTGTACCATCCTTTGTATAAACTTACTTTCCTGACTAAAGCTGTGTTGTGGGCTCATAATATTTAAGGTCAGGGGAGTGGGATATAGAAAGGGATTAATTTCCTAATTAGCTGGTGAAGAAATTTTACTCATGCCATTCAACTCACACTTAGTTAGCTGGCTGGAATGAGCAAAGGGAAGCTGGGATTGTAACCTGACCAGCTAAATAAATGTCCCTGAGGAAGGAGGAAAAGGATTGTGGATAATAGGTAAGTTTCCATTTCCCACAAAAAGGCTTTCCCACTCATACTTTCCCTCTATTTTTCTCCCTGGGCCTCAGGATCAGAAAACTGAGATGCATATCTGTAGACCCTGAATAAGAGTCGAGTTGTATGTGTGTTTGGAATGAGTGTCTTTGTTTAAAGGAAGCAAGTGGCACTTTCCCATCTTGAACTCTTGCCATAACTTCTTCCTCTATATAATTACAATGTAGCCTTTATAACTATTAGTGGAGAGGGAAATGGATGTAAAAAAGATCTTTTATGGTATTATGACAATCATAATTTTATTTTTGGACCCCTTTCTGGTTGCCAAAAATATACCAAAACTTTCTTAACTTCTATGTGACTGGCTATAAGTTCTTCTTGAAGATATAGTCTAATATGTAATCTCCAGCTTCCTCATTTCATGATAAGCAAAGCCAACCTAAGACCATTTTGCACCTTTAAACTCTGTTAGGCTAAATTAGAACATTACAGTGCCAAGGTTGGCAAGGCTTTTTTCTGTCTCACTCTAGAAAATAGCTTCCATCTACCTCCAAGCTCAAAAGTGCTCAGGCCACCACATTTTTCACAGATAGGAGTTGGGCCCATTTGATGATTGTCAAGGTTCTTCTCTTTCTTGGGGCCTAGAGCTAATATAAGAACTACTATAATTACTTACTCCTTTTTAAGTATAAGGCATTTTTTCCCCCAGAAATTGAAAATCCAAGGCAGAGACCTTAAAAATCACCTTCCGTGTTGTTCTGTTTTTGACTATTCCCCTGGAAATTAGAATTTAAATCTAGCCCTCAAGATCTAATAAGGCCATTTGCTTGAGGGAATAAGGAGTATTCTGTACTACTCTTTTAAAGTCAGTTTCATCTCCGGCTACTGATATCTCCAAAATCATCAGTCACTTTTAAAGCTCCTTATTATCTCTGTACTTGTCATCATTTCTGTAAGGACCTATTTAGAAACTGTCCCTGCCCCCCTTCCCCCAGGGGATTTACTTGGAGACAAGTCCCAGAAACCAGCTTCAGGTAACAAAGCCCAGATGCAAAGGTGGGTCAGGCCAGGTGGAGACATCGATCAGTGGGGGGGATGCATGCTGTCTCCCTGGTTACCAAGGAGTATGGGCCCTGCCCTTTGGGGGCCTTTTGGGCACCAATCCCAATCAAGGTGTAATAGGCTGGTTCAAATGTCTACTAGGGTAAATTGTAACTCAGTTGGTCACCTAGCATCACTGTGGAATTTCCTGTGTGTGTTACAGTCTCATTGGCCACCTGTGCGTGGCCAGGCCTGACCGCATGGACTTTGCCCTTAAAAGCTAGTCTGTGAAGCAGAGAGGGGTTGCCTTCTCTTGTAAGAGGTGCGGCCCCGAACGTTAGGTTTGATTCTTGATGCTTGGCGCAAAATCATGGACTCATTATTGGGGCATAAAAATTTCTTCCACAGATTTTAGTTGTTTCCTAAAGATCACTTGGTTTGAGTCTAGAGTTTTAAACAGTTCAGTTGCACATATAGAGAACAAAGAGTTCCTTGCAATCTCAAAATCATATATACTTTGTAGGAGAAATGAAACATCAGGCCAGTATAGAAAAAGATATGCAAGACATGGAAGTTTCCCTTATATAAAATTTCTTTTCTATTGTGAGTTTCATTCTTCTCACTATTGTAGTCTCAGGATATAGTCCAATGTCTGATGCAGAAAACATGTTCTGTAAATACTTATTAAACTAATGAATGCTAAGAATGACCATACCTGAAATACTAGTCAACAAAATTGATCTAAATACGGTAGCTACAACTTTCCCTATATTTCTAATAGGCAAAAGTAATGGTAGTAGGGGAAATTTTAGAACAGTACTGTCCTTCCCTAAAATGTCACTGGAGGAATAAATGACCCCAGTTATTCTTACCTGTATCTAGTAGATCTGGAAAGAGTTCTGAATTTGTTTATATAATTTTTTAATATAATTTTAAAAAAATTATTTATTTCTCTATTTTAGAGAGAGAGAGCACAAACGGGGTGGTAGAGGGGCACAGAAAGAGAGAGAGAAGCAGACTCCCTGCTGAGCAGGGAGCCCTGATCAGGGCTTGATCCCAGTACCCTGAGATCATGACCTGAGCTGAAGGCAGATGCTTAATCAACTGAGCCATCAAGGTGCCCTGCAAATTTGCTATTTTAAAAGATTCCCTTCCTCCTTCCTTTAATTTTGTTTTATGTAAATAACATGAACATACCAATAAGGAATAAACTGCGGTACCCTGAGGACATTTGTTGGGATAAAGATATTGTGTTTGCATTTATGAAAACACAGCCACAATCTTCAAAAGACTTTGCAATGACAGTATTTACATAACTAAATACAGCAGGGACCTCTTTAAAGAGCATAAGAGGGATTCAGAGCTGAATGTCTGTGTTTCCATTTCCCTAACCAGGAATTAGTGAAACCCCAGTAACAAGATGATAAGGTATTATTTGCAAACTCTAGTAAGCTTTCATGACTAAAGAGACCACCATTCTCTCCCTTCCCTGCCAGGGAAGTAAAAGGGAAGGACTGAAAAAATGGGGTAGAAGGAGAAGAAATGTAAAACTTAGTAACTTACTTTATATTTTCTTTGTAACTTGAATGATTGAAAGTTTCATTGTTGTTTCTGTTTCTATTACTGTTTATAATGACGGAACAATAGAAGGACATTTCAGAGTTTATAAAGTTTGTAAAAAAATCTCTCAACTTTTTCCATAAATCAACTTAATTTCTTTACAAAAGCCCTGTTTCTCTAGGGACAAAAAACTTCATCTCAATCAATGCAGAACTTTCTTGGCAATTCCCCAGGACTATTGTCTGGGTTTAGGGAGCAGCCCAGGAGTAGCACCAGTGAGTGCTTGTGGGGCACTATCTGTTCCCTAGGGCGTATGTCTATAGAGTATCTAGTGATGTTTCTTCATTCCCTCTGGTTCTCATTCATCAGACCATGAAAGTTGCTGCTGGATTGTTTTTTATTCCCACTGCCTGCATAATCTCCTTCCCCTTGGAGCTTACTTACATGCTCATTTGGGAAATAAGAGAACCTAAATAATAACGCAGATAGTTGTAAAATTTATAACTGTTTTAAATAAAGAAAAGAAAAAATATAAGCTGCTGTAAAAAAAAAAAAATACCAGGGCCTAGACCAATTTAGAAGAGAAAGGAATGCTTTCTTGAGGAAATGACATTGAATTGAGGTTTGAGAATGAGTAGGAATTAAAATTAATAATATGGAAGGGAGATTAGTCATTGGAAGAAAAGGTTGTGGGAGAGGAATAGCACATTCAAAGGTCTATGAATGAAGATCAATTTGAGAAATTAAGGCAACTTCATTGTGGCTTGAACATACTAAAAGTAAAATGTTAGGTGGGGCTTGGTTGGCTCAGTGGGCTAAGTGTCAACTATTGATTTTGGGTTCAGGTTGTGAGATTGAGCCCCAAGTTAGCAAGGAGTCTGCCTGAGACTCTCCACCCCTCCCCACTTTCTCCCTGCTCGCCCCTCCCTCTCTCTTTCTCTAAAAACAAACGAATAAATCTTTAAAGAAATATAAAAATAAAAGTAGAGCAGAGTTAGCAGCAGAGTCTTAGCCAGGTTTTCAAGGCCATGGCAAGTATTTTGTTTTTATCAAAAAAAAATCAACAGAGGCAGAACTGTTTTAATCAAACAGTGAATGTGGGCCTGCAACACATTAGATTCTGTTTTGGAAAGATTGCTCTAAGGTGTGGAGGCAGACTGGAGATAAAGAATATACTTGAGAAACAAGGATTGTGATAGCATAAGCATGGATAACATGAGGTCATAGAAATGAAAAGAGATAACAGGTATTGCCAAAGTCAATTTGATGACTTGGTGATATTAATTATCACCACGGTAGGCTGGTGGAGGTTGAAAGACAAACTAGAATAAAAAATGACTCCCAGCTGACTAGCTTCTAAAACGGGGTAGATAGAACTGCTTATCATTTGATAGGATCAAGTTTTAGGATTATACTGATTATACCAGGTATTTGGCTCTATGTTGGGTATGAGTTGACATGGGGACCGCCAAGTACATGTGTTAAGATTAAAAGCAAAATGATAGAAAGAGATAAGGCATGCTAACACTAACCAAAACAAAATTATCATGTCTATATTAAAATTGGACAAAATAGATTTCAGAGCAAAAGATATTCCAAGGAATGTAAGCATCATTTCATTTCATAATGATAAAGGAGTTTATTCATTGAGAAAATATTCAATATTAAATGTTTGTGCCCCTGAAATCAGACCTTTATAACACATGAAACAAAAACAACTGTAGGAGAAAGAGACTGAGTCTCAGTATTTGACAAAATAAGTAGACAAAAACATCAGTAAGTATATTGGAGCCCTAAAGAACATAGCAACCGAATTGACTAGCTGACATTTATAAAACCCTTCCTTGACAACAGCAGCATACACATTCTTTTTCTCAAGTTTGCATAGAGCATTTACCAATATAGGCTATATGTGAGCCATAAAACCAGGTTCAATAAATTTAAATGGATTCAAGTCATCTAATGTATGCTGTCTTATCACAATGAAATTAAATTTGAAATCAATAACAAAAAGGTATCTAGAAAAGCCCCAAATATTTGAAAATTAAATGATATGCCTCCAAATAACCCAAAGGTCAAAAAATAAATCTAAAGGGAACTGTAAAAATAATTTGAACTGAATAAAAATAAAAACAAAACATTAAGTCTTGTGGGATTTAGAGGCTGAATGGATAAACAAGTTGTGGAATATGCATAAACCGAAATGCGATTCAAAAATAAATAAGAATGAGCTACTGATATGCACATGTGTAAATCTCAAAATAATTGTGCTAAATAAAACAAGCCAGACAAAAATGAGTATAGATTCTATGATTTTACTCATGTAAATCTCTAGAAAAGGCAAAACGTTAACCTGGTGACAGAAAACAGGTCAGGGTTTCCACGTGAGAAGGGATAGGGGCAGAAATGGACAGAAAGCAGGGATGATACAGGAGACCTTTCTGGGAGGGAACATGGAGAACATCCTTATTATCTGGAATATGTAGATGTTTTCATGAATACACATCTATGTCAAAACTTAACAATTTGTACATTTTAAATACTTGTAGTTTATTACATCAATTATATCTCTAATAAACCTCTTAAAATAAATAAATAACGATATAAGCAATGATAGTAACAGAATAAAATGGCATGGCCATTACTCTTGAAAGAAAAGACACAGCACAAGTCTTCTGACAGTATAAATCCCACCTTATGTTGTAAAAATAAGGTTCTTAATGAGGCAAGTTATCAATTCAAATATAGGTTAGTCTGCTATGGATTTATCATCTATATTCTATTCCTCAAAACTTCGTTTCTGAAAATAAAGTCTTCCAGCTCTGACGTAATTTTTATTTTCATGAGCTTAGCATTTTTCCATTCATAACATTTTACTTTGATATCTGAAAATGTGATTATCTTGGTCAGTAAAACCATGCACTGTTGAAATAAACTTCATGCTCAGGATTGTCTCCTAGCAGATGGTGGCAGATACTGACCATTGTGAAGCTTGCAAATAGTTCCTAGACTTTAAGGACCACTGTTAGACTTGTTTATTGGCATCAGACACCAAACTTACTTTGATCAGCACCATATACCTAGTCCTTTGCTCAGTATCTGGCACAGGCTAAATGCTTTTGAATAGCTGAAGGAAGGAAGGAAGGAAGAATGTAGCACAATTGGAGAAGGCAAAGTGTGGAGTTGCAATTTCCTTTCTATCGATGGGCAAAAGAATAACAGCAAGAGCAACAACAAAACGCCTTCTATCCCTAACCTCATAGCACAAGAATCTTACTCAAGATAAAGTAACTTGATTTGTTTTTCCAAGGGTGTTTCAGGGTCACATATTTATTTTGGACCTCATACTTAATATAGCTAATAAAGTGGCCTGTCTTTGATATTTTCTGGGGGAGTCTGTCTTTCAGTAGAAATGTTGATGCCATAATATCTAAAGGTACTAACATTATTTAATAGTTCAGAATAATACTAATCATTTGCCACCACATTAAGGATGAACTTCAAAGACCTTATCATTGTCTTCCTATGAGGCCCTATAAGTCCTTGTCTTGAATATCTACAAACCTTAATTCCTGCCACTCTCTCACTTTATCTGCTGTTATATATCCACACATGCCTTTTTATCATTCATAGAACATACCAAATACATTCAAATCATGAGGAAATAGCAATTCTATTTACTTTGATTGAAATATTCCTCATAGGATATTTTTATGGGATTCTTTGATTTTTCCCAATATGTGTATGTATATATATATATATATATTTTTTTTTTCATTCAGTTCAGCTTTCCCTTTCTATACGTTTAAAGCCAAAAGGAGAAAGTTGCCATACCTTAGAATCTGTGATAACTTAAAATGTTTCTAGACTACTTTGTTTCCCAGATATTCGTCATGACAGAAATGCCAACTAACTTAGCCATCTTCCATTTTTCTTCTCCTCCACTGCTTCTCCTTCCTCTCTTTCTCCTCCTTCTCCAACCTCTTCTTCTCCTTTTCCTCCCCAGCTGTCTCTCCCCCTTCTCCCTCCCCTCCTCTTCCTGCCTGCCTTCGCCTCCTCCTCCTCCTCCACCCCCCACCACCCCCCTCCTCCTTTTTCTTCTACTTCTTCTCCTCCTCCTCCTGCTCCCATTCCTCCTCCTTCTTCATTTTTTTGCTGTACTTTTCATCCCCATAACTTATTTATTTTTATAACTAGAAGTAATTGTTCATCTCCATTCTACTTTGAATATAAAAGAAATTAAAACCAGAACAGAAGAATTTGTCATTTAAAAGTGTATTATGGGGAAAGTTGAGTTTCGTCTTGTGAGGTTTGTGTTATGAACTAATTAACTTTTATCTTAAAATCATACTCACCTTATTTTCACTTTTCTCTCAATTTTACATTAATTATTACTCATAAGTGAGTTCTTCACAGTTCAGTTGTTTTGTTTGTTTTGGTTTTGATAAAAATTCATTCTGTGTTTTATGAAACTCTAAGTGGACTTTATTTTGGAGGTAGCGTGGGCATTAGATGTTCATTAGTTTTTTAAATGTATATATTTAAAGATACATATGTCTTTATAATTCTTCCTTTTGTCTTTTCTGTTGTCCTCTTTAAAAAGTCCTTCACATGCTTCACCTGCTATAGTTTATATCTCAGTAATTGATTTGCACTGAAATAGAAGGCATTTTTAACCCCATTTCCTGCTCTTTATCAGTTTTCCTGTTCAAATGGCAAAAATTTTGAAGTAGTGTTTCCATTTTTACATGTGAACTTTATTGTGTCCTGTGGAAGGAAACCAACAACTCTATGTCTATAGTGTAACAGGAAGGACACTAGAAAAACTAAAAGCTGGTAAAATGCATTAAATAACAACTAGGCTATTTCATGCTTCTTATTAATCAAAGAAACAGGGTTCATTGGAGTCTCTTAAAGAGGCAAAATTAGGAAGTCTATATTATTGCAGACACTAAAATATTGTAAAACTGTCTATATATCTATTTTCGCAAAGTGTCCATAGCAACTACTCACATAGCTCTCATCTTTCTCCCCATTAATCTCTTTGAAATGTCTGCAACAGTTCCTTTCACTCTGCCTGTGCCCATTGAATCATTGAATTTGATGGGGAAAGAGTTTTGCCTTCCTTATTTAACCTTTCAGGAAATACTCAATAAAAGCTCAGGTCCTATAGGTGCCAAGTAGTAAAGGACTCTTCCTCCTCAGAAAGCATGCCCTAATATATTTGTCCTTCTCTCTGTCTTATGTGACTTCAGTGTTGCTCTGCCTCCTATCTTCTCCTCCATTTTCTGGGATCTCAGCCTTCTGGCCCTTCTTCATCTTCCATCATACCAGATTCAATCACACTTAGAGTAGAGTAAGCCATACATTTATACATTGTACACCACAAAACAAATCTCAAGACCAGGACAATATACAGTGGAAATGAAGTGGTCACTAAAAAATGGTAGGAGGGAGATTGAGAAGAGTGGCCCCTTTGTGGTGGTCCTTATAACATGTGATGTGTCCTAGAGGTAGTCTTCCAACCTCCCATTTTATCTGCTTTTTAGGCAAAGCTTTGCAATTTGGTGAATCAACAAGTATCTTTAAATCCTCAGAAATAAAATTCTCACAGGGTAAATATGCAAAGTGAAAATGGTGCACCTTCAGCAGTTGGACTATAATGTGATTATAATTAAAATCACAAAATCTGATTACTTAAAATAGCAGTTTCGAGCATAAACAAAGTTAAGTAGAAATGTTTTTGGAATTAGCTTATATCAAGAACCTTCTTCTGGGGTGCCTGGGTGGCTCAGACGGTTAGCATCTGCCTTCGGCTTGGGTCATGATCCCAGGGTCCTGGGATCAATCCCCGCATCGGGCTCCCTGCTTGGTAGGGGAGCCTGCTTCTCCCTTTGCCTTTGCCTGCCACTCCTCCTGCTTGTGCCCTCTTACTTTCTCTCTCTCTCTCTCTCTCAAATAAATAAATAAATAAAATCTTAAAAAAAAAAAAAAAAAAGAACCTTCTGTTGTTTTCAAGCTTCAAAAGATAGTTTGTAAAGAAAATTAACATAAAATCTAAACATTTGTTTAACTCATCTCCTCTATATTGTATTTTACTTGGAGATCTTTTAGCCCCTGAATGGTTGTTCTAACTTGTACTATGAGATTTATGAATTGACAGTGACTGTGAAGTGGGTCCTGCTTTGTGAACTGTATCTCCCAAAACAAAATCCCCTAGTATTACTATCACAAATAAGTGATGTTTTGGTTAGCATAAAGATGAACTACCATATTTATTTATACTCTGTTTTAGGGGAATATTTTTAAAATTTCTTATAAATAAAAGATTGGACAAATTTTTAAACCATGCAGATAGAAACTTCTCAAAGCTCATGCTGTTTGGTCTTCTTTGGACTTCTTTCCCAGTCATTGGGTAACCAGAAGTACAGCTGCAGTCAAGCTCATATTTGAGTTGGCTGAGTCACAAGCTGATAGCAGAGAGAAGTGGCAAAAAAAAAAAAAGATGTGAAGGGAGATATTTCCTCCCAGATATGTCAGCAAGGGTTATTTGGTGAATAACATCGTTTGTATACAAGGCAAGAATAAGAACAATTGCTAATACAACAGAAAACACTTGCACATCTTTTGGGAGATAACTAGAATTGTACAAGCAAGAATCCCATCCACAGCATTTTAAGAAACCATAAATGGTTATTGTTGAACCCACAAATTTACCATATTTATTTTCTAAAAGCAATCTCAACAATGGATCTCTTTTTTGCAAGGGGGTATACCTGTTAGATTCAGCATTGAGCAAAATGTTCCTACTACCTAGGCATCACTTAATCTATTTTCTTGCCATTTTGCAGAAGAGAAAACTGAGGCCTAAAAAACAATTCACACACTCAACTGATGTCAAAGTCAGGACTCAAATTCAAGGCCGACTTTCAAGCCAGTGAGTTTTAGCTTTGCACTCATTGATGGTAGAACAGGGGTAGTGCAGCAAGCTCAAGGTAAGAGCAGCAGGAAGCCCTGGGTAGAGAGCTATTTTGATTAGAAATACTGATTGCTGCTGCAGTTTGAATTATGAAGTATCCCACATGCATTTCACAGAGTCATAAGCTAATCAGAATAAACAGCAAATGCTGCAACCTCAGGTGACAGAGAGACCCAGAGTTTTTGCTCAGAGGGATACTTCCCCAACATCAGAATTATCCCTCTGCAGAAAATCAACCACATGGGCTTTTTGCTGGCTTCGTGAAACAGCAGGGAGGAAAGTTTTTCACTTCAAATCGTGGCGGAAAATAAGTAGAAGAGTTGTTTCATTAAGAAGTAGAGACTGGGATTTTGTGGTCTTCAGGACAGTGGTCCAGTGGAATTTTTCAAGGTCAGAGCTGGTGTGAGGTGAACTTCTAGAGGAAAATGGAAGGGAAGACCTGTCTGTACCAATTCTCTACGGTATGAGGCACAATCCAGACATCCTGTTCCCTTCACAGGATAATGTAGGGAATGCTCTACTACCTACTTTGAACCAGACTTACAAATTCCAGATGGTTCCAATAAAGGTGAGACTCCAGCACTAAGGGTCTTCGGGGCAGTATTTCTTACGTGTCACTAGACTCTCTATCTCTAGTTTTGTCCTACATCCCAATTAAAACCATTCTCTTCATTATTCTCAAGTGGACTTTCCAAGGGAAAAAAAAAAAAGATGACTGTATTCTTTAGCTATTTACCAGTACTTTAATGATGCTTCATCAATCACTAGATAAATTAGAGGCCTTCAGGAATCATCTCAGAACTTTTCAGCTCTTGCTACCCTACCACTCTGTCTGTACTCAGCACTAGTTCTCTTACCTCTAGGCCTTTGCAAATGCTGCCCCGTTTTCTAAACTGCACCTTGATCTTCCCCAAGCTCTACAGAAATTTATGCCTCTTAAAATATTGGCTCAGCTATGCTTTTCTACATGCAGCCTTCTCATTCCCCTCTAAGTTGGTTTTCTTTGTTTGTTAAGCTTTTTGGGTACAGTGCCAAAGACACAGAGGTTTCCTTTTTTTTTTTTCTTTTTAAAGATTTTATTTATTTATCAGAGAGAGAGAGGGGGAGAGAGTGAGCACAGGCAGACAGAATGGCAGGCAGAGGCAGAGGGAGAAGCAGGCTCCCTGCTGAGCAAGGAGCCCGAGGTGGGACTCCATCCCAGGACACTGGGATCATGACCCGAGCCGAAGGCAGCTGCTTAACCAACTGAGCTACCCAGGCGTCCCAACATAGAGGTTTCCAAAGGCCTTCTGAAAGCATAGTGGGCTGTGGTTACATTTTTATTTGATTGGATTTGAATTGGGGCTTCCAAAAATGGAGAGTACCCCGGCCTACAAAAACCTTAAAATGGTCTTGTTAAGTCAGGGCTAGGTGGAGCCTTTTCTCAAATTCACCACATTTTGGAAATACCTGTGTTAAAGCATGTTACAGTTGTTTTATACATTGGCACAGTTACTTCTGTGAACCTCTCTGTTAATTTTTTTTTTTTTCAGAGAGAAACCCATTATAGATTTTCCGTACTCATAAATTTTACTAATATTTGCTAAGTTGTTTCTAATTTTGCAAATATTACATTAGGTCTCTGAGTACAGAACTGCTGCATACAATAGTCAGAGAGAGCAACCTGGACCTGCCAAGATCAAAGAGTAGCAAACAGCATTTCAGGTTTCCAGCCTTGCAAAGCAGTGTGAGTACGTCAGGGGTTGTGGTGGGGGGGAAGTGGCAGGTGGTGAGTAGCAGATGGTTTAAGAAGTATCTGTTTTCTGTGCTTTTTATGAAGAAAGCTTCTCAATGTCTGTAGAAGAAATTTCAAATCACATATAAAGTTTTTCCTCCAGTAACAGCAGGCGTTTATACTCAAGACAAACTGTCCATGCTTGCAAACTGTTTATTCAGAAATGACTTTCTTTTACCTAAACCCTCATACTAAGCATTTTACAAAAATAAATATATGCAACTACACATCTGAAATATTGACCTGTGGTGGGATATTGTTCTTTTGTGAAATGTTCATCTCAGGTTACTTAAAGGTCAATCAAATCTCCTATGATATATTATACTATTATTAAATATGTATGCAGTCCTATAAGATTTCTAAGCAAAGCAGGTTAGTAAGGATGACTTGTACATTATTCACTGAATAATCTCTTCATCATTTCAGGACACAATATCATCCTTAAGTACACTGTATTCTATTCAAACTGGTGAGAAGACAGTTTGACATTTATACTTCTTTTTCCTTTGTAAGGGATTCCTTACAACTTATCCGCTAGAATAAAAATGCGACAGGACATGACCTTTCTGTGATGGAGAAGCAGTACTATTATATGAGAACATGAATTGCAAAAGTTCTTGTAGTAAGCTTCCTTTTTGTTTGCTTTCTGTTTGTATTTTTGCGCATGTTTCCTACTGGTTAAATTTAGGTTCTCTTCTGACTACTTGAATATTCTTCTAACTGGTCTCCCAGCCTCTAGGTTTGCCTGTCTGTAATTTGTCTCCCATACAAGTAGCACAGTGCAATTTCTCAAAGGCAAATCGGAGTGTGTTACTTTTACAGTGCCTCTCCAGGACAGAGTCTTTATCAGGAGACTAAGAGCCCCTGGTGGCCTGGTCTGTCTGCCTTCCTTTCTTCACTCCCTCCCTCCTTTTCTTTCCTTTTCTTTCTCTTTCTTTCCTTTTCTT
>NC_081562.1:74216260-74260943 GCF_022355385.1 Mustela nigripes
TTTCTTTCTTTCTTTCTTTCTTTCTTTCTTTCTTTCTTTCTTTCTTTCTTTCTTTCTTTCCACTAATGAGGAAACTCTGTCTTCTATCTTATGTTATGTCCTAGGAAAACACTGTAATTCCTACGGCAACTATGATCCAGCTGCCTCCCTCTACCTCTCATCCTACCCCCGACCCAGCACACACCATGATCTTTGTGAATATGCTTTTCCTGAAAGGAATATTTCTCTACTTTGTCTATCTTGTAATTCCTAATTTTATATTCAATTAATATTTGTTGAGAACCCATTATATGCCATATAGTGTCCCAGACACTAATGATTTAGTAGGGCTAAAACTACCATATAAACATGTGTTCATTTATACACAAATTTGTTTGATACCGTACAGTATTATAAATGTATTTTCTCTTCCCTCTGATTTTCCGAATAATATTTTCTCTATCTAACTTTATGATAAGAATATGGTGTATAATACATCTAGCACACAAAATTTGGTTAATTGACTGTTTATGTTATCTGTAAGGCTTCTGGTCATAGTAGGCTATTAGGGGCTAAGTCTGGAGGGAATCAAAATTTATACATGGATTTTCTACTGTGTGAGGGTTGGCACCTCTAACATCCACATTGTTCAAGGGTGAGGTATATAATATAATGCTACGCTCAGGTTATGATAAGTGCTAAGCTAATAAAATTAATCAAGATAAGAAATATAGAACAATGGGGAGGAAGGCAAATAAGGCTCATGGAGGAGGTTTCTTTGAGGGATGACGTTTGAGCAGAAACCCAAATGATGTGAGAATAATTGCAAAGATTCAGGACAAGAGTACTCTAGATACTCTAGAGAGAAGGGGGAATGGAAAGGTCCTGAGATAGGAAGGGCTACTGGAAGCACAAAAGGCCAGTGTGGCTAGAGCTGAGTGAATTTCGATGAGAGCAGTAGGCATGGAAGAAGGAAAGAAAATGAAGTTTTCTCAACAACAAATACAAAGGAGGTTATAAGCAGAACAAAATTTTCAAGAAATTCTGAAACCAAGTGTGAGCCATGGAACTTTTTTTTTTTTTTTTTACCTAGCCAAGCTATCTTTAAATATCAAGGTTATAGTGAAACCATATTGACTATGCAGGAAATCAGAGGATATAGTCCTCACAACTCATTTCACTGGAATATACTATAAATGATAAACTTCTTCCAACTAAGATCAGATGAAGGAAATAAAGGCAAAAAGACAACTACCAAAAAGTTGGTAATCATTGAAGACATTTTAATGTAAATTTAAGGCTAATAGTATGTTGGATATAACAGGGAAAGAATGATTATTAAAACATTGGATGTCTTAATAAATTAGATATAATCCAACCTTGTTTAAAGAACAGTAGGCAAAGAAAGCAAAAGAAAGAATAAAGTCTTGGATCACAATATAGTTATATTTGGGAGTAAGGCTATCATTTAAGGGTGACAAACCAAGTGAAGGAGGCTTATGTAAGAGAAGGGAAATGAGAAGTGTTATATAATACAAACACAACCTGTAGAATGAAAATGCAAAACCTTCTAAATACTGCTGCAAATCAGACCCATAGAACAAAAACTATGTAGTGAGAGATAAAGAAAATGTGACAAAATATATACAAATTTAATATGAAGTAATTAGAGTTAAAACATAAACCATCATTTAGATCACTAAAGGGAATAGGGCTTAGATTAAAAAAATTACGGACCCAGTGCTTTGAATGGTTGGGAAATGGTATCTAGTTCTTCTTGATGAAAAGTTTTGTTGCTTAAATCTGAAAAGTAATTTTCTATAAATCACCTTTCACTGGCTTGGTTTATAATCTTATTAATCTACACTTCCCTATTTTTTTAAGATTTTATTTGAGAGGGAAAGGAGAGAGAGAGAGAGAATGAGAGAGAGAGAGCATGAGC
Source organism: Mustela nigripes (assembly GCF_022355385.1). Classification (NCBI taxonomy): domain Eukaryota; kingdom Metazoa; phylum Chordata; class Mammalia; order Carnivora; family Mustelidae; genus Mustela; species Mustela nigripes. The sequence continues at coordinate 74,218,182 of NC_081562.1, forward strand.
AGGGTGAGACACAGAAGGAGAAGCAGACTCCCTCCTGAGCAGGGAGCCTGATGTGGGACTCGATCCCAGAACTCTAGGATCATGACCTGAGGCAAAGGCAGACACTTAACTGACTGAGGCACCTGGGTGCCCCTATAGTTCTCTATTTGTATCCTTAGTATCCCTTCATCTTTTCTCTTTATAAAACACGTGATTGAAAAAAGCAATTAAGAAAACCCTTGAAATAAATACTAAGAGTACCTTAAAAGAACCAATTTAGACATTCCCAAGATGGTTTCTATCTCCTCAGAAATAATTACATGTATTATAAAATTTTTAGTCTTTATTAACAATCTTTTGGATCTTATTTGATTAGAAATAGCCATAGTTACAGTCAATGGCTGATACCATTGACATAGTAAAATGCAACCTTTGAGAAAAAAATGAATTTGAAATCGTTCATTCATATATTCAGGTTAAGAATAATTCAAGCAACAGTGGCTTAGTTGGTTAAGTCTCTGCCTCTTGATTTCAGCTCAGGTCTCAGTTTTAGGGTTGTGAGTTCAGGCCTCACACTGGGCTCCATGCTGGGCCTGGAGCCTACTTCAAAAAATAATAATGAAATAAAATAATTCAAGCAACATGCTAAGCACAAGGTAGATTTTAAAAAATATTCTTAACCTTAATTAATTTACAGACTAATTGTTTTAATCTCCTCTGTGAAGTACCTTGATATGTATCAAGTGTCATTCTGTCATAACATTTGCACTTAAGTCTGGAGACTTAAAAATCTAATGTTCTGTAGAAAGTCATTTGTTCAGTTAGAATTATAGTAATTCTGTGTCAAGGTCAAATTGACCAAATAATTGTTCAGTTTATCACTTTATACCATGAGTATGACAGAAGCTCAGATCTGCACTGTCAGGTCAGCAAAACTACAGTGCAAAGTGTTGTTAATAATTTTTGCTTCTTTTATTTTGCCACCGATCAGGAAAGATCAGAGGACCAACTCTAGTTTGTGACATTTTGGCTGTTTAAATTATATTACTTTATTTCTTGCCTATTTATTATACTGAGTCCTAAAATTGTTTTTCTCAAATTTCTGAGTTTGAAACTCAAGTTTGAAAGAATAAAATAGGCCTTTGGTAGATATAGTATTTTTCCTTTAAAGAAAAATTCATTTGTGTCTTGGCATCTACTTAAAAACCTGGACGCCTGTGTGGCTCAGTCATTAAGTGTCTGCCTTCAGCTCAGGTCATGATCCTGGGGTCCTGAGATTGAGCCTGGCATTGGCTCCCTGCTTGGTGGGGAGCCTGCTTCTCCCACTCCCCCTGCTTGTGTTCCTTCTCTTGCTGTCTCTCTCTCTCTGTAGAATAAATAAATGCAAAAGAATTCTTCAAAAAGAAAAAGAAAAAGAAAAATCCTCCAGGTAAAGGTTTACAAATAACTTATATTAAGACAGAGCAATTTATTCCATATTTTTATTTTATTCACCAAGGATTGTGTGCAATAAACAAACTTACTTATCATCCTTTTCATTTAGAAATATAACTTACTATGATGATTCTAAATTGAAATCAGTTTTATTTTGGCAATCGGCTGGTGATACCATTTTTATACTTTGTCACATGAGGGCAAATATCCTAGTTTATCTTAAGCTAAGGCAAAATCTGGGTCAGTATTTCTTAATGTAGGAAAGGGAGCAAATGAATCACAAACTAATAATAACATCTGCAAATCTGAAATTTTAAAGGTGTCTAGGTGATTCTCATGGACCTAAAATATTGAGAATCACCAAAGGAATTTAATGTTAGTGTTTAGAGACTTAAAATCTTTTAAACTGTGTCAAAAATATGTGTCCCATGTCTAAATATCTTTAATATTTTCCATTGAATAACAAATATTTATCTAAAGATAATTTAAAAGTTATTTGTTATGTTTTGAATCAATTCAGCATAAGCTATGTTAATTATTGTGAAAAACACAGAAATAGAAAGCACTATTCCATTCCTAAAAATGAAAGAGATAGTAAATAATTAGATGCATTGATATATTTCTAGCAAATATCAGCAGGGAAATGTTTAGTACTGGTTAAATTCAAGAGAATGAGAAGTCAGTGTGAATTGCATCAGTTATTGGAAACTCCAAGAAGGATGGTGGATTGTGGAGTTAAGTTTTAATTTAGAGGGTCCATAAGAGAATTTGAAGTTAAGAATATTTGGAGGGAGCAACTTAAAAAATTGAGGAAAAACCATATAAACAAGTGTATAACCAAGGGAGACCTTCTGGGAAATTCCATCTTGGACCTGAAAATTTCTGACCCGATTATATTATTATTTTTCCTTCTCATGTAAAGAATATAGGATTAACAATGAGATAACTGGAACCTTTGGGTAACGGAGCCATTAATTATCTTGATTTTGGTGATGTTTCATATGTATGTATGTATGTATGTCAAACTTATTAAATTTTCAATGTAAAACATATAGTTTATGATATGCCAGTTTTCCCTTTGTAAAGCTGTATAAAAAATAATTTTTTAAAAATCCACAAGTCCATACTGATATTTAAATGGATAAATAAGGGAGAGGGAAAGTCTATTTTTCATAGCTGAATGCTAGCTAATAAATCTTGAAGGAAGAATGGAATTAGAAAATCACTATTTGGCAACAACCATAGCAATAATTCTTTCAAACCGGAATAACAAATGGATGCTATAGTTGAATAAGAAACAAGATCTTACATAGCATCAGAATATTCCCTTCAGGATGCTTGTTATTTACAAATGTAAAGAAATTTACATTACAATGAAGACATGTAGAGCCACACCACCTTAACCAAGTGATAAGGTCAACATCACCAGTCATAGGACTAAAAGACAGCAAATGCCATCTGAGATAATGCACTAAAAAGGAAACAGTATGGGGTGCCTGGGTGGCTCAGTGGGTTAAGCCTCTGCCTTAGGCTCAGGTGGTGATCTCAGGGTCCTGGGATCGAGCCCCACGTCAGGCTCTTTGCTCAGCAGGGAGCCTGCTTCCCCTTCTCTCTGCCTGCCTCCCTGCCTACTTGTGATCTCTCTCTCTCTCTCTCTGTCAAATAAAAAAATAAAGTCTTAAAAAAATAAAATAAAAAGGAAACAGTATTACTTCTGTGGTATCCTTGACAAAATAATGCATTAACATAAGTCTTATAAGGTATAGGCATGAGAAAAACATGTTACAAAATATCTGCTCTCTTCAGATAATGAAAGGAAAGTGACTTAGGAATGTTCTGGATTTAAGGAAATACAAAAGACATGGCAATAATGTAAAATGCAATTTTGTACCAAAAAGAATGATATATAAGGTAGTTGGACAATTGACAAAAATTGAACAAAGTCCATACATTAGATATTGTACCAGAGCTAGCTGCATGATTTTGATTATTGTACTGTGACTTACAGAAGAAAGTTCTTGGTTTTAGGAAACTTAGACTGATGTGTTTAGGGGAAAAGGAACATCGTGTCTAAATCTTTTTGATTTCTCTTCTTTTAACCTATCTTAAGTGCTATGTAAGCTATGTTGAGAAAAAAGTAAGCATTTATGTGCCATTTCTAAAAGGTTGTATGTACCATTTACTATTCTTTATTATATCATTCTAAAAGCATTTTTAAAAGTTATGAAATTTGAGTTACTGAAACTAAGTTATGTATCTGAATGATGATATCCATATTGAAAACTAGATTATAACTGAATATCAAACTAAACAGTAAAAAAAATTGTATTTTACAATTATATAGCACAGAATATATCTTAGACATTTCAAACTTTAGCGGAAGCATTTTAAATAAGAGAAATTTAAAAAACCTATTCTTTTCCAAATTTCTATATATTAGTAAATCTAAACCAATTCTTTCTTGTTTTTTACTTATATTATAAAAAAAGAAAAAGGTATATGAGCACTATTATGGATGATTAGTTTATGAGAAGATATTTAATAAATGGCATATCTGCAAATATGTCTATCTTTAAAGATTGGCTAGGAATAGAGCTATCTTTTTTTTTTTTTAATTTTTTATTTTTGATAAACATATATTTTTATCCCCAGGGGTACAGGTCTGTGAATCAACAGGTTTATACACTTCACAGCACTCACCAAATCACATACCCTCCCCAATGTCTATAATCCCACCCCCTTCTCCCAAACCCCCTCCCCCCGGCAACCCTCAGTTTGTTTTGTGAGATTAAGAGTCACTTATGGTTTGTCGGAATAGAGCTATCTTTATAATATGATCTTATTCTTAAGGAAACAAAAATTTAGCCCTCCAAATATTCCCTATTGGTATATTCTAAATTTTAGGCATTAAATATACTTTTTATGGATAACCATTTTGTTAATGAAGAATATGAACTTTAATGAAGAATAAAGAACTTTTAAAGAAAGTTATATATTAAGGACATATTGATAAAATCACTACAACTGGAAAAACTAAGAACTATTTTAAATTCAGCTTAGTGAGGGGCACCTGGGTGGCTCAGTCTCCCATATCCCCTGCTTCTGTTCCTGTTTTTGCTGTCTTTCTCTGTCTGTGTCAAATAAATGAAATCTGTAAAAATTAATTAATTAATTAAGTCTAGTGAGAAAAAAGTGATATGACTACAAATTTTTTAAATTTAAAACATTAGAAAAATATGATAAACAGTATCAGACTACATCACACACACAAAAAATATTCGTCAAAATACCCATTTTCAAAGTTTGACCAAAGAAATATTTTTCCAAGCAAATTCTTATACGAATAACAGCGTATAAAACAACAAAAAATAATCCATCTTATTAGAGTGGGACAACTTGGCAATCCTCTTGTCTGCCTCCCCGAACCTACCCCAGAGCAGCCCCTGAAGCCTTTCCATGGAATCCCAATTCTTCTTGGAGTTTGTAATCCATAGCTCTACGTCAAGACGGAAATGTGTTATCTTTCTCTGTCAGACTGTATCTAAAATATTGCAATAAGTGCTCGCTGCTGTACTTAAATAAATAAAACTAAAATCCATTTTGGAGGATAGCAAGATAATGGTTAAGTGACTGAAAATCAGGTAATAGGGATTGAATGGTTGAAAAATGGGAATGTTTAGTAAAAAGGATAGAAGAATCAACAGTGATGTAATGTTGGTTTTTATGTATATGAAAGACTATAGTGTGGAATTGTTTCACATAGCTCCAAATGCCAAGTTACAATATCCTCTTTAAAGAATGATTTACATGAGAGAAAGATTTAAGAAAATTCAAGAGCCAATATCATTGGCTCAGATCTTTATTATCACCCCCTACCCCCGCCTGCCCATGATTCTAGGCATGTCTTTTGCCAGGTACATATGTAGCTTGGGAGATATATATATACTGCTATACCTGGCACTATAGCTATGTTAACTCCATAACTTATTTGAATACATTACTTGATAAAATAAATTTAAGAAATTAAATTTAACAGCCAACTAATCCTCGTGTACAAGGGAATTATTTACAGATTGAGGAAATTTGCTTGGTAATGCCACATTTTCCACTTGTAAAGATTCAACTTCTGATTCAAAATATGCAGATAGTTTGCACAAAAATCACTTCACTCCCATCTTTACTTACTTGCAGTTCTTGATCTAGTACCTCTATTCCCCATGTTCCCAATAGCATGTTTATTAGGCACATTTTTTGTGGGTGAAATGTAGTGTGCTGAGAACTTCACATATTTTATTTTATTAGCCTTCTTTTACAAAGGAGCTAAGCTACAAATAAGTTGTCACTTGCTAAAATTTCCAGTGATAATGGGATTCAGACACAGTCTGACTCCACTAAGTCATTACCCAGTGATGCCTCCTATATGTCTTCTAAAGCAAAATAGTGTAATTATTATTATTTTTAAGATTTTCTTTGTTTATGTGACAGAGATTGAGAGAGCACAAGCAAGGGGAGGGGCAGGCAGAGGGAAAGGAAGAAGCAGACGCCCCTCCAACCAGGGAGCCTAATGCAGGGTTGGATCCCAAGGCTCTTGAATCATGACCTGTGGCGAACCAACTTAACCAAGTGAGCCACCCAGGTGCCCTTGTGACCTTTTCTTATCTAGCTTTCACTCTAGCCATACTGTGAGGCTTTAGTTTATTCATTTAGTTGCTGAGTGCTCATCAGTGCCAAGCAGTGGGAATAAAGTAGAAAAGAAAAATTTACACTCGAGTAACTCACCAAGTGGTAAAGGAAGCAAGTATGAAGTATAGGTAGTAGGAGGAGTGCTCTAGGAAACACATGTCTGGTCTGGAATTAGGAAGAGTCTCACAGAAGTAGCATTGTGTGGAGAGTGCAGTAAAACTTTCTGAGGAAAGTCATGCCAAAACTGAGTTTTGAAGAATGTGTAGGAGATAGCTGGTGAAGGACAACCAAGAGGTGAAAGGACATACAGGGCAGCTATATTTACCTGTCTGACGGCTGAGAGATGAGACAAAGCAGGGAGTTTTGTGGAACTGCTGGTAGGTAAGTCGAGTTGAAACAGAGAGTTTATGTTGGAAAGTTGGAGCTGATGAGGCTATGTAGAAAGTAGGAGACATGTAGAAAGGGAATGGTTTGATCACATTTGCACTTTGGAAAGACCATTCTATGTACATCAGGAATTGATTGGGAACGGTTTGGGGTGTATTCTAGATTAGCATGAAGGGGATGTGTTAGGAGGCCATTATAGTGAACCAGGAGGAGCTGATGATCCCCTAAGTCAAGGGGAGTTATATTAGGGATGGATAGAATGGTCAGATCTGACAGATGTAAAGAATGATTTATTAATTATAATCTTTGGTGAATGACTGAATTTGGAGGTTGATGGAAAACAAGAATATGGTAGGATATCTAGATTCCCATCTTGTTTTATAGGTGCTGGTGAAAGTAGATGCGGACGCCAACTGCTGAGGTATAAGATACTGAGGAATGAACGGTTTTGAAGGAAAAGCTAGTAAGTTTAGTTTTGGACATGTTAGTTTGAGATTTGTAAATGACAACTGAGTGGAAATCAAGTAGTTAGTTGAGTCTGAAATTTGGGAGAAAGATTTGAAGAAAAAATCTGTTTAGGGACAGGGATCTTTCATTATTAATATTTTTAACTAAAAGTACTTCGCATATGACTGTGTAATCAATGACTATTGGTTGGATGAGTGAATAAACATTACATTTTTACTTTGATAAGAAAAGAAATCTTAAGAAAATAATATGACTGGAATTTGTATTTGTCTTAAGTCAAAAGTAGATTTTAAACAGGAGTCCTGCAGCTGGCATAAGAATGATCCAGGATTAATTGTGTAAGGAAGCAAAAGTTGAGATCTTTGCTCACCCAGGCTTGCATCCTCTTTGTGTTACTGTTGATCTCCTCACTTCCAATACTGCCATGTGTCTACCTGCATTTTCTCTGGAGACTGAGTCATAGTAATCAGATGTAGAGTAAGTAGATAAGTGAATGAATGAACAAAATGGTGAAAAAAAAAATAACTAAATTGCTTAAGACCCCAAATCACATAAGTTTTAGAATTGGAAGATTGTTAAACCAGTTATTTCTATTTCTAAGATACCAACTCTAGGTTGACATTCTGACTTTGGGTATTTAGTATGTAAGATATTATACTGTATTCAACAAGTGGAATAGATTTTTTTTTTTTTAACACATTAAGGTTGTTTTACTCTTGAGATAGCATTGGTTTTCCAGACACTACAATATAGTGTTGCACAGAACAGATCAAGAGCCCTGGACTCATTGAGCTTGGAATAACCATTAACTAAAGAATAACCCAACGCAATGTGTAGACATAGCTGTGCTTTGAAGGAGAGGCACATAGTCATAGGAAAGTGAATGTTGGTGAGAGCTATGGTGGAGAAAGCAAAACTGAGCCTTCCTTACACCATTACAACTAATGACAAATGTATTTGAAGATAGATCACTTTGCATTTCAAGATAGATCACACACACACATGCACACACAGATACACACACATGCACACGTACACAGAATGCCTATTTAATACCAGTTCCCCAAGTAAACAAAGCCTTGGTCCCCTTTGCAGTAAGTTGCCTACTCCTTAATAAAAACAACTTAATCACTGTCCTTTTCATTATTAACACATATGGAAGTGTTGCCCCTTGCAGGTGTTATTAAATGAGGAAACATCTTTGGAGAACAATGAGGATAATTAATAAACTAGACTTTTTTCCTCTAAGTATTTGCTATATTATTTTTTATGAAGTCCAGTTCTCCCAATTGTTAGACTCTCTTACAAACATTATAAGTCAAATGCTTTTCTTTTCGTTTCTCTCTTTTTTTTAAAAAAAGATTTTATTTATTTATTTGACAGATAAAGATTACAAGTAAGCAGAGAGGCAGGCAGAGAGAGAGTAGGAAGCAGGCTCTCTGAGGAGCAGAGAGTCTGATGCGGGGCTTGATCCCAGGACCCTGAGATCATGACCTGAACTGAAGGCAGAGGCTTTAACCCACTGAGCCACCCAGGCGCCCTCAAAATGCTTTTCTTAATATTCATATTAATCTCTGAGGTTTCTTTTGGTATGATCTAATAAAAAATGTGAAGGAACTCTTTCTGCTTCAGAGATGTTTAAGCCAAGATCTGAAGGATAAGTAAGTAAGAGTTAACTTGAGAAAAGGGGTTGTGGAAAATTTTTGAACAGACTAAGACCTTGAAGTTATGATTTAAACTGGACTTGACTTTTTAATACCTGAAAATATAATAGTTCTAGTATCTGAAAATGATCAGAAAGATATGGATTTGGAAGAGATATCACCTAGAGACAATAAAAAATTGGAGATTTGACATAGTATATTTGAAAGCAGATGTGGGAAAAAATGTTGATCATATTTTAGAGTTCACCTTATTCAATAAGCAAATTTCATAATAATAAAATTTCTCTTAAATCTAATAGGAAGATCTTGTTTATCCCAAACTATTTACACATGCAAATAGAACTATATTTAAATAATGTTTATTTGGATTAGTTTGAAGCATCAGATTTAGTCCCAGAACTTTACCTCTGTTTAGGAATTGAAGACACTAGAGTATTTTATTCCAAAGAGTTAAAGGCCCAGAAAGCTTTCTACCAACCAATATGTATTTTGGGCATAGAGGATTCCATTATCAGAAGAATTAGTGAGGCATTCCTGTGTGTGTGTGTGTGTGTGTGTGTGTGTATGCACACATATATATGTAAACATATATATTTTGTATATATATTTTATATATAAGTGTAGCTCTTTGTAGGAACTGGCATGACATTTTCATATTTGTGCACAAGAGTAGTGAAATTGTAATACTGTGCTTTTGTTAAAACTTGTGAAAAATCTAGATTTGTTTCAATATCAATATGAACAGATTAAAAAGTGGTTATAGAGTTTTTATATTGCAAAATGGCCCCATTATGGAAACCTTTAAATAGGAAATTGCACACATTAATTTAAAATGGAATTGAATTTACAAAAGATTTGTCAAGGATACTTCCAATTATTTGAAGTGAAGTGTACTGTCCAGTGAGTAGGAAGAGTAAGGCCATGCTTGGTTTCTGTATGACTTAGAAGGGAGAGAATGCATTCATCTAGGCACTTAACTGCTTTCAATAGAGACATTTGAGTATGCCTTTGTCCTAAACAAAGGTTCAAATTAACTTTCAGAAAGATCCTAGTAAATGAATCAGAGTGCTATTTTCTCCTATTGATCAGTTTCTCTTACTAATCAGATTCTCTTATAACCAATTGCCTGTCTATATCACAACTGTGTTAATGCACAACGTTTATCATAGAATTTCGTATAATTTACATGTCATAGAAACCTCCTTCCTGTTTTGGTGTTTTATTTTGTTCATAATTTTAAGTAAAACTGTAATTTAATTAAACAAATTCGTGATTATCTGTGATAAGGGAAAATGTTTTTCTTACCTGTCAAGCAATAAATTGATTGGTAAAGAATTCTATAATCAAACTAAATGTTTTTTATAGTCACATATCTGCTATTATGCAGAAAAGGAACAGTAGAGGCTGGTTGAATTGTGTTTCACATTTTATTCAGGCACAGTGACTTAATATATTTATCATTATTCTTGAAGTATTGTTGACATACGACATTATATTAGATTTCAATGCTCACCACAAGTGAAGTCACCATTTGTCACCCATACAACATTACTACAATATTATTGACTATCATTCCTATTCTGCACATTTTGTCTCTTGTGATTTACTTATTTCATAACTGGAAGTTTGTACTTTATCCCCTTCACCTATTTCACCCATCCCACCACACATCTCTCCTCTGGCAACCACTGGTTTATTCTATAATTTGTGAGTCTGTTTCTGTTTGTTTGTTTGTTTGTTTTGTTTTGTTTTTAAGATTCCACATATAAGTGGAATCAGATGATAGTTGTCTTTCTCTGTCTGATTTATTTCACTTAATGGTTTTTCTTTGTACTGTTCGGCACAGGAGGGAATCAGATTCAATACATGGTTTTTAACTCGACTAATTTAGAAATTGTCAAAGTTTCTGTCTTCCACTAGAAAAATCAGATGATGAACTTAAACAACTATTCAAATAACTAGTTTCAAACACATTTTTATTGAAGACAACATGACTTTAGGCCTGAATGGTCATGTTTGCAGCTCTTAAATCACTAGGTAAAACTCAAAATCCCTTTTCATATTTCTTTTCAGTGTATGCTGGGAAATGACTGTTGACTTTTGAAATATCATATAATACTACATCATATGTCAACAACCAAAATATTCCTAGAACTTTTATTAAAATACTGTGCTTTAGAAAAATCCAAATTTTTAAGGTGGCGAAATGTAGTGAATAGCTCAGTATCTTCCCCAAATGTGTTTAGTTGAAAATATAATCTATCACGGATGACAGTGCAATTAACTGTGGAAACACAGAAGTGCTAAAATTAAGAACACTCAAGATATAAACAAACGTGAAAGCACAGGAGAAACAGTTTTGTTCAAAACATATTTTTATATTGATTTTCTATATTTTTTAAAAGATAAATGAACGGTTTAGTTGTATTTGCAGAGTTCAACCTAGCTATTCACAGAAGTTTTTGTTAAGTTTGTTCTTTCTCATTCTCATTCCCTCTGGTCTGCCCATTGTTTATTCAACAAAAAATAAACTCAAGTTCCAAATCTCACAAATATGCTTCCCTGATTTCTCCCTAAACTTCCACTCTCTATCCTCTCTCAAGCCTTGGAAAAATATTATATGTACATACATTTTCTCCAATTTCATACAATTTCTCCATTTTCTAATCCCAGATTAGAACCTAATCTCTGCCCTCACATGTCACTTTAATTACTCTTTGAAAGTCAGAAGGACATTTTAGTTAATAGAGCTAATTGCTACTTTGCAGCCCTGGTCTTTTAAGACCATACTTCACATACCCAATCCTTTCTCCTTGGTTTTCATACAGTGTACTTTTGGACTTCTTTCTACCTTTTTGACTTCTCTGTCATTATTTCCTCTTCTTATTGCCTAACAAATTGACAAAGTTAATAAAATTTAATTATGATGCAAAGTGATGTAGTGGGCACTTTCATACACTTTGTGTTTTCAAGAAAAAAAATAATGGTGCTGACAACTTGGCCACTGAATTGGATGACAGTAGGAATTCATGCCCTTCATCAATAATATTTTTACTGGAAGTATGCTTTAATGCAAAATTATGCCTGTGAAATATTACCTTTTATATTATTTATAATTTTGAAAAATTAGAAATGAAAATCTAGAAAGAAGACAATGATTTAGGAATGTGTGGAATTTATACTTGATGGAATATTATTTTATCATTAAGAGTATTTGTGAAAGTATAAGATATGAAAACTGTTTAAAATATATAGTGTACAAAGCACAGAACTGACTTTCACACACATAATTATCATTACCATACAAAAATAAGTAGATTGAATTAAGAATAGAAATATAGATCAGCGTGTAAAAATTGATCATTTTTGAATAGTGGCTCTGATTATCTATTAATTTTATATTTATCTCTATACTTATTTTCTAAATGTTCTATATTGTTTACATTAGTTTTATAATCCTACAATGAATATGGAAACAGTATGGTTGGCTTTTATGATTTCTTACAAGGTGGAAATTCTGTAATGGTATTATTATTACTAGACAAAATATAATGCAAGAAAGAATGGCATAAAGAGTACCCTTGTTGTGATGAGTACCTCGTGACGTATGGAATTATTGAGTCACTATATTGCACACTTGAAACTACTATAACACTGTATGTTAACTAACTGAAATTTAAATAAAAACTTTAAAAAGAGTATTCAGTCAAACATAGTTTCTAGAGTGCTTTGTGGGATGATGTGGTGGTGGTTACCATTTATGATGTATTACTTAGTTAACCATAATAAAGATATCTTAATGATCTTATTTAAATAAGCTCTTATTTTAATAGGTTAGGGTACATTATGTCCTAAGAACCATATGGATTATGGAAATAAAGAGAGCCCTGAAGATTCAGTTGATTTGAGTTTCACTCAATACAAACAAAAGTTATTAAAATTATGTTTAGCTTAAATGTATAGTTGCATGTTTAAAATGGCTTTATTTATCAAAAAGTGATAAGAAATGATATTTGACAAAATAACCAAAGAAAATTAAGAGGCACAAACTTCCAGTTATAAAATAACTAAGTCATGGACATGAAAAGTGCAGCACAGGGAAAATAGTCAATAATATTGTAATAGGGGCACCAGGGTGGCTCAGTCAGTTGTCTACTCTTGATTTTGGCTTAATTTATGTTCTCAGGGTCATGTGATTGAGCCTCACGTTGGGCTATGTGCTGATCATGGAGCCTGCTTATTATTCTCTCTCTCCCTCTGCTCTCCCACCCCAACTCTCTTTCTCTCTAGAGTAGTAACAACAACAGTAACAACAATAATCATATGGCAATAATGTACTGTGACTGATGGTGAATACAGTTACATGGTGAGCCTTGAGTAATGTATAAAATTCTTGAATAACTATGTTGCACATATGAAACTAATATATTATGTGTGTCAGCTATACTTCAATAATAAAAATGAAATGACATTTGAGGATCTCTAAAATATTAAATAATAAACTATAAACCAGAATCTTCTTCCTGTTCCTGTCTACCACTTACTAAATGTATACATTGGCAGTTTATTTAACCTCCCTGAGCCTCAGTTTCTCCATCTGTAGTATAGTGCCAATAATACCTTTCTTTTTTTTTTTTTTTAAAGATTTTATTTATTTATTTGTCAGGGAGAGAGAGAGAGAGAGAGAGCACAGGCAGACAGAGTGGAAGGCAGAATCAGAGGGAGAAGCAGGCTCCCTGCGGAGCAAGGAGCCCAATGTGGGACTCGGTCCCAGGACGCTGGGATCATGACCTGAGCCGAAGGCAGCTGCTTAACCAACTGAGCCACCCAGGCGTCCCAATAATACCTTCCTTAGGAAACTGACCAGAGCGTCAACCTAACACAGTAAGTGCTAAATAACTGTTTCTTTTCTTCCAAACTTAGTACAAGTAGCCATAGTTATGATCCTTACACTCTGTTCTAAAAGTAAGTGAACTTCTAAATCAAATAATTCCTCTAAAAGAATGAGTCATTGAACTACAACCTATGTAATTTAAATGATTTGCTAAACAATGAAACAATGAACAGCAAAGTAATTGATTTATATCATTATTTATTAAGTATATTTCCTGGGTATTTTGTTAGCTTGGGGGAAAAAAAACCTTCAGAATATAGCATAATGCATGCTTAAAAAATAATTGCAGAGTATAAAATGTTACTAAAATACATTTAGTTTAGCTAAAACATGTATCACTTTCTTATGCACAAACCATTTTCTTTTTTTAAAAAATTTTTAAATTTTTTTTAAGATTTTATTTATTTATTTGACAGAGAGAGATCACAAGTAGGCAGAGAGGCAGGCAGAGAGAGAGAGAGGAGGAAGCAAGCTCCCTGCTGAGCAGAGAGCCCGATGTGGGACTCAGTCCCAGGACCCTGAGATCATGACCTGAGCCGAAGGCAGCGGCTTAACCCACTGAGCCACCCAGGTGCCCACAAACCATTTTCATTAATGCTCAGTCCTTTTGTAATAATCCTCATTTACAGATGAGAAAATGAAAATTTAAAGAAGTTGGCAGTTGGTGGATGAAAGAATCTAAATTTGAGCCCAGGCTAAATTTTGTAGAAACTTTTTTAATGAAGATCATAGAAATACACTGAATTTCAGAGATGAAGATATAATCATATAGAAAGTAAAGTATACTTAGAAGTATTAAATTACAGACCTAAGTCAGCATTTGAATAAAGAAAGACAAGATGTGAACTTGCTTACCAGAGCTTTCTTTAATTTAATGTAACACAGATTCGTACAGTGTCTATTACATGGGAGAAACTCTTAAATATTCACAATTAGTTAATAATTCTAAAAATCTTTGTAAGACTTTCCTAACTTTGAATTAATATCATTTGAGTAAATATTTTACGTGACTGTATTTTTTACTCTTACCAGTGTCATATTCATCTCCTTTCTGTGGTGTCTGGTATAATGGGTAAATAAATGTGATGTATTTTTTTAAGTGAAAATTTAAGGAGCAGGATTTTCAATTAATTGTAATTTTAAAAGTCAGAACACTCAAGAGTGAACAAGTTCTCAGTTTATATTCATTTCTTTTATAAATAAAACAACAATTTTTTAAAAGATTTATTTTTTTTAATTGGGAAAAAATACAATGTTAATTTTTCAAAGTGGTTCTTAGAAGAATGGTGGATCTCTTTCAACGCTTTCTTCAAAAAGAAGCTTTGTGGTTTTTCCCATTCAGAAACAAAGCAAACATAAGAAAAAAGATAACCATCATGAGAGAACTATTATTTGAGGAAATAACTTGCTGGAGTCCATTGAATTGCAATAAAGTTACGTTATTACATTCTTTTCGTCTCTGGGTTAACAGCGGTTGTGGAAGTTGAAAATCAGGTATTAAGAACTGGGTCAGTGTATTTCATTTATTAAAACATTTTTTATCTGTGAGTATTAGTTTTTTTTTTTTTTTTTGACCATTGCTCCAGAGAACATAATTTAATGGCCTATATTTCCTTTTTTTTTTTTTTTCTTCTACTTCAAAATGATTTCTTAATTCAGAAGCTGTGAAGAAACTGATGGAAGGAATGACCCAGGTCAGAGTAGCAATTTTAGAAGACTGCACTCTTAGTAGATTGGAGTAAACCAAAGTCTATCACTAGGCTTTGAGCAATCTACCAGGAGCTTAATTCAGCTCCAAGTTGAGGTCTGATCATTTTAGACCTTCTCTCTTGGCCTTTATGACTCCTCAGTTCATAGTTAAAAGTCCGTCTGTCTTTTTCTGGTTCAGTTATCTGCTTTTAGGAGGAGAACATCATTCCAGTGTCTTCTGCCCTGATAGGTGTTTTCAATATATTTGGCTTAATGAAACCTTATTCTTAAAAATAAAACACCAATGTATATTAAATCAAAACTTGATGGTATTCAATTTAATGATCATTTGATCCCATTTGTTTTATAGGTTTACCTTTTAAGTTTGCTTTCAGTATTTTGTTTAGCAGTGATTTGTATATATTCAGAAATATTTTCAATTTTAAAACTTAACCTTCCAAATTTTAGTGATTTGGTGTCTACTAACTACTCTTTTAAGAAAAAGATATTTGAGGGGCATCTGGGTGGCTCAGCAGGTTAAGCCTCTGCCTTAGGCTTAAGGTCCTGGGATGGGCCACATCCGGCTCTCTGCTCAGCAGGGAGCCTGCTTCCTCTTCTCTCTACCTGTCTTTCTGCCTACTTGTGCTCTCTCTTTCTCTCTGTCAAATAAATAAATAAATAAATCTTTAAAAAAAGATATTTGAAAAAACAAGTTATTTGAGGAAAATGTCTAGTTTCTACTGGTTCAAATTGTATATAATATCACACTTTATATCACACTTTCAGTGTTTGTATTAATGAATATCAGTAAAAGTCTTATTGAAATATGACCTCTCAAGGCTAAAGTGCAGTTTTTCTTATATCTGATACCAAGGCCAATTACAGGGATATATAATGAAAGAAAAGGTAAACATCTTTCTACATACCAGTCATTCAATTATTATTAATGGAGGACTGACTATGCACAAGGCACTGTAATAAACACAGAGGTAGATGTGTTTGGACGTTTTCTCTTTAATTTAAAATATTTGGACTAAAAGTAATATATTAAATAAGGATCTCTTACTCAAAACAATACTATGCTTTTCACACATTTCCTCAAAATCTCTATATCGTAATTTTTCTTTTTTTTTTTTTTTTTTTTTTAAAGATTTTATTTATTTATTTGACAGAGAGAGATCACAAGTAGGCAGAGAGGCAGGCAGAGAGAGAGGAGGAAGCAGGCTCCCTGCTGAGCAGAGAGCCCGATGCGGGACTCGATCCCAGGACCCTGAGATCATGACCTGAGCCGAAGGCAGCGGCTTAACCCACTGAGCCACCCAGGCGCCCTATATCGTAATTTTTCTATTGAGATTTTGTACAATAACAGGAGCCAGTTTTAGAAAGGAAGTAATAAGGGAAATTTGTCATGGTAACAAAGATGAGATGTTATTTACTTGGATTTTCATCCCCTCGGTACCATTGTAATATTTTCCTGATTGATGTTGTTTTTCTTTTGTTTTGTTTTTGCATTGTTTTTCCACAGTAGACAATTTGTGCCTTTTCTTGTCAACCCAGATAGGCCTTGATTTTGAAAGGTTTATAATTGCTTTAGCTTACTCCTTATTCAAAAAAGTTAAATTAAGCAGCATATGGCACTTTATTTATTTATATATTTTTTTGGTCATCAGAAGATGTTTATTAACTCTCTGAACAGAACTTGGTACAGTATTTTAAATTGTAATCCTTTAAAATTTTAAGTTTAAATAATGTTAAGTTGACTTGAAGATATGAATAGCAGTAAATATAAGCAGTAGAATAACACCTTGACATTGAATGCAAATCAACAAAGGCACACCTTTTCAGGGGGGCAAGATAAAGACAGCACTAAGTGGAGACAAACATAGAGGCAGGGAAAATTCCACTCTGGAATAAGAAAAGAAAGGCAATAAAATATGTTTAAGTAATCCAGGAATACTACATGCAGTGATGTAGACTTCATGACAGACTCTATAGTGGTTAGGAACCCTACCCTATCACGTACTATTTGTGTTACCTTGGGCTTGTTACTTAATCTCTGTGACTCCGTTTCCCCATCTGAAAAGTAGGGGTACTAGTGTTTACTGCACAAGGTAGATATGAAGATCAAATGGGCTGGTACATGTAGAACAGTGCCTGGTACATAATAAATGTAATTAAATGTTAGCTTTTATCTTAATTATTAGATATAATGATTTACCTATTGAAATTATTGCATAAGTAATACATGGTTTTGAGTATAAGTTAAATTAAGTTAAATTTTAGTTATATAAATTTATGATCTCTTTTTTTGATCTGCTATTTTGGTATTTAACTTTATTTTAAGCAACTTCTTATCCAGAAGTAAAGAAATGCCTCAGCATGAGAGGTCCCTCTTTATTCATTTGACAGAGGATCACAGTTAAGCAGAAAGGCAGGCAGAGAGAGGGGGAAAGCAGGCTCCCTGATGGGCAGGGAGTCCGTCGCGGGGCTCAATCCCAGGACTCTGAGGCCTGAGCTGAAAGCAGAAGCTTAACCCACTGAGCTACCCAGGCACTCTAGGTCCCTCAACATTCTTTAAAGGAGTATGTAGTCAACTAACATTAACGGAACTTTCTGAGCTGAGGCATTTTCCACACAGGCATTTAGTATTGTGTTTAATCCTTAAATTGTTTTTGATGGAGGTGAAAAATGGCCCAGAAATGCCATTGGCACATTGCAAACTTCTAACACAACTAAGTCTCAATATGCTGGGTGAAATTCTGTCATGTGAAATTTCATTTTGCCATACTGAGTAAAGGTGTTGTCAAGAAAGTAGTTAAATGTGAAGCAAGTAATGGTTTTCATATATATTTTTTTTCTGGTATTTTATATCTTTAGGGTAGTTGTTCATGAACTAACCTATTTTAGTTGCCTACTAAGTTTTCAGCATGTTTTTAATACATTTGTGTCTTTTTTCTTTTTATCAATCTGTCTAGAAGTTTACTAATTTTATTAATCTTTCAAAACAAATAATTTTGGTTTTATTTTCTTTTTCTCTGTTTATTTTCTATTTCATTAGTTTCTGTGTTTAACCTTATTGTGTTTTTTTTTCTATATTTTACGTTTGGTTTAATTGGCCTTTCTTTAGCATCTTTAGGTACAAGTTTGATCATAAATTTGAGAACTTTCTTTGTTCTTATATAAGACTTTAATGTTATAAATTTCCCTCTAAGAACTGTGTTAGCAGCTTCCCAAATATTTTGGTGGATTGTGTTTATTTTTACAAAATTCAAAATAATTTCACTTGTAATTTCTTCTTCGATCTATGGTTTATTTAGAAGGGTATTGCTTATATTTCAAACATTTTTTGAATTTTCCAGATAACTTTCTGATATTCATTTATAGTTCAGTACTATTGTGGTCAGGGAAAATACTTTGTATTGTTTTAATGCTCTTCAATCGAGTGTTGTTTTATGGTCCAGAATATGGTAAATTTTGGTAATTTTTCAGTGTGTATCTAAAGGAATATGTAGTCTGCTATTGTTGATCCCAAAGTTTCATATGTTAGGTTAAGTTGTTTGATAATGTTGTTCAAGTCTCCTATGTCCTAATGAATTTCTATTATAGATGGTCCCTGATTTATGATGTTTCAACTTGTGATTTTTTTTTTTTTAAATTTTATGGTGGTACAAAAGTGATACGTATTTAGTAGAAACCATACTTCAAGTTTTTTTTTTTTTAAGATTGTATTTATTTATTTGACAGAGAGAGACACAGCGAGAGAGGGAACACAGCAGAGGGAATGGGGGAAGGAGAAGCAGGCTCCCAGAGAGCAGAGATTCTGATGCAGGACCCTGGGATCATGACCTGAGCCAAACTTAACAGCTGACCCATCCAGGCGCACTTATACTTCAAGTTTTAAATTTTGATCTCTTCTGGGCTAGTGATACACATTATAATACTTTCTCATGATACTGGTCAGCAGCAGCCGCAGCTTCCATTCAGCCATGTGATCATGAGATGAGGGTAGACGACTGATAGACTTATGCAACCACTCTGTACCCATACAACTATTTTGTTTTTCACTTTCAGTCTGTATTCAGCAGTGAGATATTCAAAACTTTATTATAAAATGGGCTTTGTGTGAAATGATTTTGTTTAGCTCTAGGCTGATGTAACTATTTCTAAGCATGTTTAACATAGGCTAGGCTAAGCTATGATATTTAGTAGGTTAGGTGTATTAAATGCTTTTTGACTTAGGATAATTTCAACTATGATGAGTTCATAGGAACTTATCACCATTGTAAGTTAATGAAGATCTGTACTTGTTCTATTTATTATGGAGAAAAGAGTATTGAAATCTCTAACTGTAATTGTGATTTTGTCCATCTCTCCTTTAGATACAGAAATAATCAGGATAAAGTAAAAAGTTGCTAAATTCAGGGAGAAAGGAAGCAGAGTTCCTAGAGGTTTATATAAAGGGAAAAGGAGGGTTATAATAGAAAGATGAAAATAATAGAAGAATAAGCAGATAATTAGAGCTTTCAAAAGAATAATAAGTAAAAGATTACTTAGTGTCAATGGCAAGACATTGATCCAAGAACGGAGTATGGAGAACTTTCCTCTTATTTCCATGAATTAGAGGAATAGTAGGAAGTTTGCCCACTCCTTACCCCTCACTTTTGGAAACCACTAATCTGTTTTCTGTTTCTATGAGTTTTTCCTCTCCTCCTCCTCCTCCTCCTCCAGGATTCCACATATAAGTGAGCTCATCATATGATATTGTCTTTCTCTGTCTGAATTATTTCACTTAACATAATGTTCTCAAGTTTCTTTCACGTTGTCACAAGATTTCCTTCTTTTTATGGCTGAATAATATTCCAATGTATATACGGAAACACATTTTCTTTATTGCTACATCCATCAGTGGACACTTAGGTTTATCTGTTTTTATATCTCGGCTATTGTAAATAGTTCTGCAATGAAAATGGAGGTACATATATCTTTTCAAGTTAGTGTTTTATTTTCAGATAAAAACCAAGAAATAAAATTGCTGGGTCTTATGCTAGTTATGTTTTTATATATAGTTTCATTATATATATATAATTTATATATATATTTCTATATAGTTATATTTTTTATATACTTCATACTCTTTTTTATAGTGGGTGCACCAATTTGTATTCCCATCAACAGGGCATGAGGGTTTCCTTTTCTCTACATCCTTGCCTTGTTATCTCTTGTCCTTTTGATAATAGCTATTCTAACTGGTTTCATTCATTGTGGTTTTGATTTGCACTTCCCTGTTATTAGTGTTGTCGAACACTTTTTCATGTACCTTGTGGCCATCAGTATGTTTTCTTTGTAAATATGTCTATTTATATGCTTGGCCCATTTTTAAATCAGATTGTTTTTTTGTTTGTTTTGCTATTGAGTTGTATGAGTTCTTTATATATTTTGGGTATTAGCCCCTTATCAGGTATATGATTTGCAAATATTTTCTCCCATTCATAGGTTACCTTTTCATTTTGTTGATGGCTTTTTGTTGTTGTTGTTGTTGTTGCGCAGAAGTTTTTAGTTTGATGTAGTCACACTTGGTTTCTTTTTACTTCTCTTGTCTAGCATGATTTTGATTTTTGATAGGGAAAATTTTGAACAATCTAAACATCCAAAGATAGAAAAATGCTATGTAATCTATGGCAAATTTTGATTCAGTGGACTCTCAAGCCATTACCAAAGAGGTTTATGGAGACTATGGTAACAAGAACATGCTTAACATACATGGGAAGTGATAAAATTTTCCCCCAAAATATCTTTCTTTCTCTTGCTATTGTGTACTGGCCATCCATGTTTTGTTATTTTGTGAAGTTAAAATTGGTGAGTCACACAATTAAAAATTATTGTTCCAAGATATGAACCACTTTTTAAAAGGAATTAAGCACATTTTTTTAATTAAAAAAAATTTATCATATACACAATGTAAAAGTAAAATGAAACACTATTTACTTATTTTTTCCAGACTTCTTAAGCTATAATTAACAAATAAAAATGATATATTTAAAGTACACAATGTGATGATTTGATTTATACATACATTGTGCAATGATTTCCACAATCAAGTTAACTAAGACATTAATTTCCTCATACAGTTACTTTTGTTTGTGTGTGTGTGGGTGTGGTAAGAACATTTAAGATCAGCTCTCGGGGTGCCTGGGTTGCTCAGTTGGTTAAGCATCTGCTTTCACCTCAGGTCATGATCCCAGGGTCCTGGGAGCAAGCCTGGCACGGGCTCCCTGCTTAGCAGGAAGCCTGCTTCTCCCCATCCCTCTGCTCTTCTATCTGCTCACGCGTGTTCTCATTCTCTCTCAAATAAATAAATAAATAAATAAATATTTAAAAAAATAAGAAATCGTCTCTCTTAGCAAATTTCCACTATAAAATACAGTATTATGAACTTTAGGCACCATGTTGTTCATTAGCTCCCCAGAACTTATTCATTTTAAAGCTATTTACTTTTTTGTATTGCACTAATGGTACATTTTCAGCAGAATAGTTTGTGTCATAGAGGGCACAGTAAACCTGCCACACTTGACACTATACAGATGACAAACTAAGCTGATGCTTAGTTGCTGGAGGGAAAAAAATAGAAGCAGTGACGTGAATCATGAGTATATTTAGCCTGAATGAATAGTAAGTGGAGAACACAAGGTGCCAGTGAAGGCAAACAATATTGTTTACTGCAGCTCTAAATTAGGAGACTCAGATACTTTATAAGCAAGAAATGGCTATTCTCTTCTTTCTACTCCAGAGTAGAGATTCCAGTTTACTCTGTTTGCCAAAAGCACAGACTTTGGCTGACTTTCATTTGCTTCCCAACTCTGCCACTATTGTTAAACTATATGATGTTGAGCAGGTTAAGTGGCTACTTTGAGCCTTATATCTTCATCTACAATAGAAGGGCTCACATAACCACTATAGGGTTGTTATAAAAGTTAAATAATGTGAGGTTCTACTCGAGTGTTTAGTGCACACTAAATATCCAATGAAAGTTGGATATTCAATAACTAAATATCTAATAACTTTTGAAGTTATGTTTTAGTTGTGCCATTTTCAGATGTTAAACAAGTACCTTTTCTAGAAATCTGTGTTATTATCTGTTCTCTCAAAATTTAATATTGTAAACATGAACCATTCATTTCTATTCAATGAATTTCTATCATAATATTTTTCCAATTTAGAGTATATAATAAAACAGTAATAATTTTCAAATTATTTTAATGACCTTTACATTAATTTGAGAATATGAATTATATGGACCAATAAAAATATCAGTGTATTACTTAAAATTACTGGTAAATAATAATAGAATAATTGAAAGCTATGACAGTGGAACTGACAAGAAATATTGCTTTGTGTTTTGATCATTATGTGGGAACATGAACAATATCAGCTCAGAGGGGGGTTGTTGTGTTTTTTAATATCCACTTTGGAAACAATTAGATTTTAGTTACATTAAACAAATGGAATGGGAAACATAATTTCACGTCTCAACTTTTGGCAGACAATATTTGTTGATCATTTTGTGATATCTTGTTTTAACTGGCGGGTTTCAGACTATCAGAGCCAATGTAAAATAAGCAGTAACAATTTTGGGTGGGAAAATAATTTATTAACCCTGGATATATGTACTATTTATGCACATGACAGGAGGCTCATTGAAATTCTAATATGAATTCCAAGGAAACTTATTTCTATATCTGCCATCATCTTTAAAAAACTGAAGTTAAATATCTGCTTAGATTTTCTTTAGTAACTGCTTCATAAAACTGCTATCAAGTGGATATTAGTTATATGTCCTCACCAATCCTTTAGTTCCATCAAAATATAAATGTAATAAAGTTACTACATATATATCCCCATAAAATAAAAGGTTACCTTATAAAGGCAATGTCTTTTTCACTGTTGGCTGGTTTGATGGTTTACTGAGAAAAGTAGGGTTTATTGAGTGTTCAAACTACTGATCAGTTAAAGTGAGTTACAATTAAATCGAGTTTTGCGATCAGACTCCTTAATATTAAACTTAAAATATTTATAAAACATTTGTTTCCCATTGTTGAATGGAAACCAATTCAGAGATAAAATTCTTGAAAGGAATTCACAAAGAAGAGAGCTCCATACCCATCCTGGTTCTCCTCTGGTTATTTTCCAAATTGTAACACATTAGAATATTAGAATAAAGTCCAAGTAGAGAACAAAGATCTTGCTGGAAATTGCAAATGAAGTTGGAGTTCTAGGATAGTAACAAATATCTTTGATTGTCTTTTATGATGTACATGCATAGGTAGATGCCAGGCAGCCTGTAAGATGCTGGGAGGCTGAAGAGATGAGGTTTTAAATGCCACACAGTGCTATGGAAATGCTGGAAATAGAGCCAGTTTGAGTGACAGTATCTTGGTAAATATCCCAGCCTTTTAGGCAAGACCAGATAGAATATGCCCACCACAAAATTCAAGCTTCAAAATGATCAAGGCAATTTGCTGATAAATCAACTGCCTGAAAAAACAATATTCAACACTTTTTAGTGAAAGAAGTTAAACCCCAGAGTTTCCACAAAGTATATTCAACAATATAAGGCAGAGAATAAAGCAAATTACTAGAAATGTGAATAATCAGGAGAAAGAGTGACCAACAGCAATGAGATAAAAGTGGTCAATAGAAGCAGAAAGAAAGATGATCCAAATATTATTATTACCAGGTAAGGATTTCACAATTCCTGTGATTAATCAGTTAAAGAAAACAGATAATAAGGTGGGCATAATGAATAAAGAAATGGAAAATGTCAACAGAGGATTGGAATTAATAAAATACTTGAATGGTTATTCTAGAACTGTAAAATAAAATATCTGCAATTAACAACTTCTTGAACAAGGTTCATAGCAAAATGGATATAACAGAAAAAGGAAGTAGTAAAGGCAAAGGCAGATCAGTAGAAAGTTTTCAAAATGGAACAGAGGAAACACATGTAACACCGAATGAGAGACATCAGGAAGCTATTCAAAATGTCTATCATACATATTATTGGAGAACCAGAAAAGTAGGAGAAAACTCGGACAATGACACTCTTTGAAGAAATAATGGCCAAGAATTTTCCAGATTTAATGAAAGAGAACAACCCACAAATTCAAATAGTCAGTAAACACTTAGCAGGATAAAGATGAAGGAATCTACACCTTGGCACATTATTATGGTAAAATCTCTGATAGAAATAAGCAATGAGAAAAATCTTAAAAGCAGTAAAAAAAATGATATATTGCTTTTGAAGGAGAATTAATAGAGTTGCAGTTAACTCTTTTTTAATAGCAATACAGTAGATGGAATACAATAGAATGAGCTGAAAGAAAACCTGCCATCTAAGAATTTTATACCCAGTGAAAGTATTTTTCAAATATGAAGGTATGATAACCTCTTTGTATGAAGCAAACAAAATTTCTGTTTAATTCACTGTAAGCAGACTTGCACTAAAAGAAAGACTAATTTCTTCATACTAAAGCAAAGTAATCTCAGATAAAAACACAAGACTGCATGTAGCAATAAAGAGTGTAATAAATATAGACTTAAACTGATTATTTAAAACAAAACAATAGTACTAATTCTTTTATGACTTATATAATGTGAGAATAATATATATGAAAATAATATGTAGATCTAAGCTTTTGTGAGCATCTTGAATTCTTTGGGAAATGATACAATTATTAATTTAAGGTAGAAATAAAAATTAAAAACAAAAAATTCAATAAAATTGAAAGGAGGTTCAATGGCCTCATCCAACTCAAATAGGTTTTACTTTTCCTCCTAATAATAATATTTCCAAAAACTTAAACACTTTCAATTTTGTGGCCCTTCCAGAAATAAATTAGGTGAATTCCTAGAATTATTTTTCTGTTCTACTTTGAACCTCAAGACCATATGCACTGAGGAGGCCTCAAGCCTCAGTGCTTTTTAGAACACTGCAGATTTTAAGACTTAACCTAATGGGCTCCTTTTTTAAAGATTTAATTAATTTATTAGAGAGAGAGAGAGAGAGTGCAAGCAGAGGTGAATGGCAGGCAGAAGGAGCAGGAGAAGCAGGCTCCCCCACAGAGCAGGGACTCAGGGATCATGACCAGAGCTGAAGGTAGACACTTAACCGACTGAGCTACAGGTGCCCCTAACCTAATGGGTAAACACTAACCAATGTAAATACCCTATTAAAGAAATATGTGCTCCATTTAATTTTTTCTTAACAATTTAACAATGTCTAGTATAATTTATTTGTTGGAGGAACTGTGTATTCCCTCCATAAGACATTTCTGTTGTATTGTTTTTGCTTTGTTGCTGCAGTTCTCATAAAAGTACTGATTTAGTACATAGCAGATAACATTCTTGCTCTTTATTATTATATCAAGTCAATGTACTGTTACATGTTTGTGTAATCAAATAGTATAGTATCCTCCATAGTATCCTCCATAGACACAAAATTAATACATTTCCCATGGTATAGATTCTATAATCTCTTCATACTTTTATTCTTAAATGTTTTTCTTCTAAAAAAATTTTTTTATTCTTTTCATTTGGAGTTGAATTTCATTATAAATTTCATTACAATTTCATTATAAAGTTTATAGTGGAAAAACAATCTGTTCAACTTCTTTAACTTATTTTTCTTCACTTGTAAACAATACAATAGTGAAACCATTAGGCAACTCCTCCCTAATAATTTGGAATTTCATTGGCTCTCAAAGATAGACTGAATCATAGCCTCCCAATGGTGACCATGACCTCATTTCAGGAACCTGTAAATATGTTACCTCATAGTAAAAGGACATTTATATATAGTAGATGGAATACATCTGTAAATATGTTACCTCATAGTAAAAGGACATTTATATATATGTTTCAGGAAATGATCTTGAAATTGGGAGACTAACTTGGAATATCCAGTTAGAGCTAGTGTAATCACAAGGCTTCTTATAAGATGGGGCCAGAGGAAGAGTTGTTATATACAGAGAAGATGTAAGGTTGGAAGCAGAGGTCAGAGAGGAGAGAAGCTACACCTCGCTTCTTCTGGAGCTTCAAGCTGGCTTCAAGCTGGAGAAAAGGGTCATGAGCCAAGGAAGTAGATGCCTTCTAGAATTTGGAAAAGATCAGAAAACAGATTCTTCCGTAGAGTCTCTAAAAGGAACACAGAACTGCTAAAACTTGAAGTTAGACTTCTGACCTCCAGCACTGAAAGAGAATAAGTTTATGTCATTTAAGTTATTAAGTTTGTGGGGATTTGTTACAGAAGAAAATTACAAAGAATGCCTCAGTGGGTAAAAGGACAAGTAAACATAGCTAAAATGGCTCTCAGGTTACAGTATAGTTGGTCATACTTACAGCATAAGAAAGTCAGGAAGACAATAAAGTGCAGCCAAGTACCACATATGGCAAGGATTTTACTATTCCAATGAGACTAAATTGAAGTTAGAAGATAAGACTTTTGAGAAACATGCTAACTAGATTTGAATCTTGTCTTAATCTTTTTTTTTTTTTAACATTTTATTTATTCATTTGATATGCAGAGATCACAAGCAGGCAGAGAGGCGGGGGGGGGGGGCAGGCTCCCTGCTGAGCAGAGAGCCCCATGCAGGGCTCCATCCCAGGACCCTCATGACCTGAGCCGAGGGCAGAGGCTTTAACCCACTGAGCCACACAGGCGCCCCTTGTCTTAATCTTTTAATACCTATACCAGCTTGGGCAGTTCAGCTTCTCTGAAATCCAGTTTTTATTTCTATCTAATAACTGTTATTAGGCTGGTATTCACTGTTCAACCATCTTGATTCTATGACTCCTAAACTACCCTCATTCAAAGTAGATTTCTCTATAGGTAAAATATATACTGACTAGAGGATTGAGTATGTCTTCTTCCCAGCCACTAAATTTATCATTATTGATTATTGCATTTGCAGTATTTTAAATAGAATTGACCTTTATGTAATTGGCTAATTTGGTTCATGCCTAAGAGACATGAATAGAAAATATTACGGTTTCATGCTTCGGAAGAACAAGACCGAGATATAGCTACAAATATGATGTCATCTACATCAATTTTCTAACAATATGCCACCCCTATGTCACAAACATGTGTTCTTTACAATGTGTAAGAGAAAATGCTTCTCATTTTACAAACATCACCATTCTTCCTCCAGTCATCTTAATGAAATTTTATCAAGCATCCATTACTTTAATGTAACTATTTTTCTTTCTTCAAGAGATTATATAATTAATAGTAAAAATAGTGGATACTTGGCAGGCATTGTGTCAAACTTGCTGTTGATAACTTCATTTGATAGATGAGAAAACTGAGGTTTGGAGGGAGTGAAGTGACTTGTCTAAGACCACACGGCTAAGGAAAATCAGAGATAGGATACAAGCTTCGTTTTGTGGGCTCCAGGGCCTGAACTTTCATCATGGGATTATGCTCCCTCCCTAATTGTAGAAATCAATTACGCAGTGGGAAACTTGGACAGCTAATTGTTTCTACCTATCCCCTGGTAAAATTGTTTTGTACATTAGCTGTATTTTAGTAACGTTAAAACTCAGTAATTCATTTGCCAGGGGAAAACTGAACATTTATTTTATTTCAAGAGGAAAAAAAATCTATTAGTCATAACTTTTATTATAGCCAGTCCTGATGACAAAATTGAGAAAAAAGTGTTTGAATTTTCTTTAATATATGAATTTAAGCCTCCTGTCTCCCAGAGATATTTTAGAATGAGCTTTAAGAAGTGAGAGGTAGTGGGGTATCCAGGTGGCTCAGTTGGTTAAGCATTCATCTCTCGATTTCGGCTCAGGTCATGATCTCGGGGCCATGAAATCAAGCCCCACACTGGGGGCTGCTCTTAGGGCAGAGTTTCCTTAAGATGCTCTCTCTTCTCCCTCTACCCCCTACCCCCACTTGCATTTTCTCTCGTTTTTTCTCTCTGTCTCTCTCTGAATAAATAAATAAAATCTTTTTTTAAAAAAAAAAGATAGTGGGTTATCATTTACAAAACGGAAGTTCAAGAGAACTATCAGCAAACATGATCGTTTCATGGTCATAAGACACAAAATAAGTGTAAATTGAACAGGAAGAATTCTTCACCCCAACAGAAATTAAGATTTCTGTTCTTTGTCTTTTTAAAGCAATTTTATTCAAAAGAGCCCCAAACCTGTTGTCCAAATTTAATTAGATAGGAATGGCTAGCTCAGGGCCTTAACTCTTCAAAGCCCCTGTAACAACAGGTGTGCAGGATTCTTCATTAACCATTGCTTTAAAAAGCATAAAATCCTTGTTATTGTTAAGTGTGGTCTTTGGGCCAGCAGCGGGTTTCACCTGGGTGGGAGCTTATTAGAGATGCATCTCCGTCCCCACCCACACATTTGGAAGCAGATTCTGCCTTTTTTAAAACTCGGGCAATTGGCATGCATCTTAAAATTTGAGATTTCAGTCTCTGATTTTAATTTGCTCTCTAGCCAGAGGTACATTTAAATCTATTAGAGGAGGTATGATACGATTTTTAAAAATTATTTTAAAAATTTGTACTTTAGCTGAGGAAACAGGCTGAAGAGATGTATACAAGAATTCTTGTAAAACTAACAATTACCAAGGGAAGAACACTCAAGCAGTATTAAAACCTACTTAAAAACTTCCTTATCTTCCATCAAATTTAGAATCAGCTGAATGATTTGTGTTGATGCTTCAGGAAGAACTACATGTCAGTGGTCACATTTCATTCCATTCAGATGTAACTCAGGATCACTCCATTTAGCTAGTGATTCACTAGGAAGGAAATCATCAACTCTCTCTTTCATCCCTAAAAGAAAAAAAAAAATGCACTCATTTCTTCTAGAAATTATTGCAGAGTATGGACACCTGACCTCCAAAGCAGAGTTCTCTGAGGGCTCATAGCACATTTCTCAAAAGTGGAAAGATACAGAAAATGAAAATAAATTAACAAGATGAGCCTTTAATTGTCCTTTATCATTCAGTTAGTCCATTTGAACTCACAGTCAAGGAACTGCTTGTTTTATTAGTGTTCATAGGGGACAGTCTCCTCTTTTGAAGCTTTAAGTGCCAAATTCTTTTCTAGGATTTCTTGCAGCAAAGGCAGAAGAGTATAACAGATTCTACCAATCCAGGGCACCCTCATCAGAGTTATTCTCAGGAGCTGGGGGCACAAAAAGAAAGTGTGCTGACTTGAGCTCCTGGCAGAAAGTCAATTATTAGTGAAAACCGCAGTGTCTATGCTCAGTAGTGATGGCTGTGGTTTCTTTATAAATTGGTGCTACACAGCAGTTCATGTCTTTCTTTATAGCCTCAAGTCTTTTTGGCAGCTTCTCCCAAATTTGTTTCCTTTCAGTGAGTCTAAGAAAGCTTCTACTGGCAGATGCTGTGGTTGTTTGCATTTGAATTAAATATTTTAAATAGTGTACACCTTCACTTTGCTCTGACACATCTACTGGGATCAACTCTAGTTTCTTGGCTTTGGGTACTTTCCCTGCTGTGGAGAGCACCATCTCATTCTTCTGCTTAAAAAGTGTGAATTTTCCTGGGGTGAGTCCTGATAGGACTAATGATGTGCTAACACTTGCTAAAATTCTATAGTTTGTGTAACAGGTCTTTTTCTGTAGGAAGGAGTTGGGGGAGGGGAAGAAGACAGGCCTCATGAAGGTGTTCAGAATTTCAAAAAACATTTCTCTAATATTCTGATTCTAAGGCCAAGTTGAATGTTCTTTTTCTAATTGACACCAGTGCCCATCACGTCACTTTAAAAATTACAGTGTTATTTAAAGTTGAGAGATTTAAATGCTCTTTTTTTAAATTTGAAAGCCTCTCCCATTGTATTTCATCACATATCTCATCAATGGTTTTATCTGATTCTATAGCAAAATATATATATATATATATGTATATACATATATATATATCAGGTACTTGCCTTTGAAAATTAGAGAGAAATTTAGGAAATAGCATATAGATATGGAGTCATGGTATCATCAACATTACATGCTGTACTTTCTCAAAAAATATTTCCTTATCAAAATGTCACACCAAACACAGTGAGGTTTTAAACAGTTTAATATATAACAACAATATTTAGAAAGTTTGTTTAATATTAAAGACTGCTGTTAAATACTAAAAGCCTTTATCCCAGGATTACTCATTGAACTGTAAGTTCTGCAGAAGCAAGAATTTTGGTCTGTTTTGTTTACAGCTATATACAAAACAAAATATTAATAACAGGCACTCAAAAATATTTGTTGAGTAAGTGTGCTGCTTGTCAAAAATATTGATCACTGAGCCTCATCTATGAATTTCTAAAGCAGAATCTCTGTGGGTAGGGCTGGATAATCTGCAGTTTTCACAGCCCTTGAAACAGACTCTGTCAAAACTTAAAAATGGCTCTGCTAAAATTCTCTCAATACTTGTTATCTAGGGAAAACAATTCATTGAACATTAAAGTAACTAGGCTTTTTGCCTTTGTAAGGTTATAGTTACACCAACATTACTATACTGTTGCAAAAGGGATATTTTGACACAAATTAAGTTAATTGGAGGGAATGTTCCCAGTTGGTGAAATCTTTGTGTCATTGCTCTAGGCTGGAAGAAAGCAAGTCCTGATACCAGAGGAGTGGCTTTTGGCTTGGTTTCCTCTCCAATGTTGAAGCATTCTTTATTTCTCCATTTATTCTCATCAATACAGATGACTTTAGTGCTCACTGTGTACCTGACACAGACAGTGTGTAAATGAAAACAGATTCAAGTATTTACAGCAGGAGTTGCAGGGAGAAATGAGAAGATAAACAAAAAATACTGCAATGTGTAACCAAACAAACAAACTGAAAATGTGAACTCCTTTGAAAATTTCTCACAAATTTGACAGTGAGGTGGGAAATTTTTTATTAACAAAGATTCTGAGAAGTGGATAGAAAGAAGAAAGCAAAATGGAGTTTTGAGTGTATTTTGTGATGGAGGAAAGATATGATCTGAAGAATGAAAGAAAGCATCATTTAGTAAAAGCAAGTAAGCAGAGGGGGAGTCAGAGTCCCAGTTTTGTCCAGGTCCCAGCTTATGCCTAAAAATGCTGTTTTTTATAAATGCCTGGGGGCACTCACCTGGCCCCAGTGAGCTCCCTAATAATCTCCCCTTTCCAAACCAATGCTACAACTGGACCATCCCTTGGGGTTCTTATTATGATTGCACGACACCCTTCAGCAACAATCAGAAAACTGAAAATATAAATGTTTATAACTCACAAGACCAGGACATCACACAGTTTACCTAGAGTCACAGAACAAGGTTGGTGGGTGGGGAACCACACACATGCTCTGGAGATTCTGCTTTTAGTGGAGGATTTCTTGAGCTCATTCTTTACTGATGAATTTAGAACATTAGAGCAGCAATTTATAAAGTGCAGAGAAGGAAAAAGGCAGTTGTCCAAAGGGTCAGTTACTGAAATCAGCGAAGGAACCATAGGGGAAGTAGATGGTCTGCTCTTTATCTAGTCCTCTGGCTGGCAATGTGTTCATTGGAGATGGTTCTCCTCAAAGAGGATGAAATGGATGAAATGGATGCTTCACCACCAAAGTTTACAGTAGGGTTTACACTGCATCATAATAATGTTCTTTAGTTTGAATCATGGGTACTTGATTTAAAAAGTGAGATGGGGACCTAACTTTTAATTTCCTTCTTGTTAATCATTGTCCTAACACAGTTTTTGATTATTTCATGTTTCCGCATTTGTTTGAAATGCTACTATATATCATATACTAATGTCTTGTAGGAAAGTCTCTCAGTAGCTGCATTCAGCAATATGTTATTTATTCTGAGGGTGGTGTCAGCCTTCCAGAAGTATTGCTTTATAGATTAATTTAGGCTTATTTTCAAATACCCGTGGGGCACAGATTGGAATAACATTAAAACTTACTCGTTGAACATAAGTTCATTTAATGAACTTATGCATTCATTAATCACTCATTAGTGCTTGTTCAAAACCTATTTTTCTATTACTCCAAGTTTTTTCTTCCAATGATAAGAAGTCTTTACATTTATTCAGGTATTTTAAACTTAAAGCATTAGAGAGTAATAGTAATGTTTCAGACATAGATCACAAGCATGTCATGATAGATTTATTGTTATATATTTTCTATTTTTAATGTAATCATCAATTTATTTCAATTATATTTTCCCAAGTTGCTATTTTCTTTTTTTTATTATTTTTTTAAAGATTTTATTTATTTATTTGACAGAGAGAGATCACAAGTAGGCAGAGAGGCAGGCAGAGAGAGAGAGAGGAGGAAACAGGCTCCCTGCTGAGCAGAGAGCCCGATGCGGGACTCGATTCCAGGACCCCGAGATCACGACCCAAGCCGAAGGCAGCGGCTTAACCCACTGAGCCACCCAGGCACTCCGCCAAGTTGCTATTTTCTTATCTAAGAAATACATTGATTTTGGATGTTAATTTTATACTCTACTCTGTACCTTAAATATCTAATTGTATTTTCATTCAGCCTTATGTTTCTGAGATTCATCCCACATTGCAAGTAATTATAGTTTATTAATTTTTATGTTATGTGGGGGCTCATTAAAAGATTATAACCAACTATTTATGAATTCTACAGTTGGTGGGCTTTTGTTCTTACCATGTTTTGGCTTTTTAAACAATGTTGCTATAAACTTTCTCATATAGGTATCTTATACATATATGTAAGAGTTTTTCTAAGGGTATATACTTATGGATGGAATTCCTTCATAGTGGGTTATAGTGATTTTCCTTTTAAATACATAAAACCAAAAATTGTCTTATAATTCAATTTGGAATCAACCAGCAATTTATGTGAATTTCCTTTGCTGCATATCCTTGCCAAGATTTGATATCAGCCTTCTAAATTTCTGTCTATTGGGGGTATGCAATGATACAATCATTTTGTTTGTATGTTCATTATTATTAGTGAGGTTGTACAGTGTATCATATTTTTATTGGCCATTTAGGATTTTTGTTTCCAGGAAGTACTTATTCAAAAAAATTTTAGTCCATTTTTATTAGTTTTCTTTTCATATTAGTAGGGATCCTTTTAATATTCTTATAGTAAGACTTTTTCAATAAGATGAATTGCAAATATCTTGTCCTACTGTATGCTTTAACTTCCTTCTCTTTTATTCATGTCATATTGAAGAAAAATTTTTAATTTCAGCATAATTCAACTTATCAGTCATTTATTTGCTTTACGGAAGGAAGAGATAAGTTTTGTATTTTGTTAAAGATATGTTCCTAACCTCAAATTCTTTGTTTTCTTCTAAAAGCTGTATACTTTTGCCTCTCATTTTTGATCTCTGATTCATTTTAATTGATTTTTCTATAAAGTGGCAACCTAATTTCTTTCTTTTTTTTCTTAATATATGTAAATATCCAAAGATTTCAACATCATTTCTTGAAAACTTTCTCCTCCCTCTCCGCTTTATTAACTCTGACATGTAACAACTGCTCATATATTCCTGAGTTTGTTTTTTTCCCTGGGTGTCCCTTCATGGGTTCCCCTGGTCTCTCTATTTATCCCTGTGCCAGTACACACAGTCTTGATTATTAGAGGCTTATGATTGGTTTTGGTATCTGGTAGAGTAACTCTTTCCACATTTTCTTTTTGTTTATTGTATCCTGATTATTCTTGGCCCTTGGCCTTTCCATGTAAATTTTGAATTACAATTAGAAAAAGGTGCTTGCATATATTAACTTATGAAGAATTAACATTTTTAGAATATTGGATCTTTTAAACTATGGTCATAATATATCTCTCCATGTGAATACTTCCTCTTTTAATAATTCTTAAACTTTTATAATTTTTGCGATTTTTATATGTCTTCACATTATTTATAACTTTTATAAATTTCACTTTCTAAAATTGTCAATACTATATAGTCATAGATTGATTTGTAGATTCTTCAATATTTTGCTTATTAGCTCTTTTATTAATTCTATTAATTTATCTATAGACAATTTAAGATATTCCTATACAATTATCTTCAAATAATGGCAGCTTTATTTATTCCTTTTCTATCCTTATATTACTTACAGTTTTTCTAACTACGTTGCATATCTAATATTAAATAGTAGTGGTAATAGAGGGCATTCTTTCTTTCCTTTTTGGAGTTCAAAATGATTTTTATCAGAAAGACCAAAGCCCATTATAGTCCTTAGATTTTCTTTGTTTCTAGAGATGTTCACAAAACTCAGGAAGACACTATACTACCTGATTAACAGTCTGTAAGATGGTAACCCAGGAACAGCAGATGGAAAAGATGCATAGGGCAAGGTATGTGGGAAGGGGTGCAGAGAATTTTTGTTCTTTCCAGGTGAGCCACACTCCCAGAACCTCTATGTGTTCACAACCCAGAAGCTCCTTTATTTCATTCCTATGCTCAAAAGAACATATTTCAAATGTATATGGTATTTACTGAAGGCTTTTCATTTCTATTTTTGTTAGAAATTTCTAAGTGAATACCTATGTATTTTATCGTATCCTTTTTCTACATTTATTGAAGTTGTCAAATGGTTTTCCTATTGGTTAATGTGGGAAATTATATTATTTGATTTTCTAAATTATACCCACTTTGTCTCTCTGAACTAAAATCTAACTTGTCTATATTTACTCATATCCACACAAATTAATGGATTTGGTGTGCTAAAATTCTGTTTAAGACTTTTGTGTGGGGGCACCTGGGTGGCTCTGTCAGTTAAGCATCTGCCTTTGGCTTAGGTCATGATCCTGGAGTCCTGGGATTGAGTTCCACTTCAGGCTGCCTGCTCAGTGAGGAGTCTGCTTCTACCTCTGCCTCTGTTCCTCCCCACAACCCCCCATCCTTTCCTGATCACGCTCACTCTCTCTTTCTCATTCACTCTCTCTCTCTCTCAAATAAATAAAACCTTAAAAAAAAGATTGTTATGTTTATGTTAGTAAGGAAAATATATTTTCACTCTCATATTGTCCTTGCTGAATTATAATATTAAGGTTAAGCTAAATCACATAATAAATTGGAGACTATTTCCTGTTTTTTTTAAAACTCTCTGAAAGAGATGTTGTAAGAAAAAGATTTTTTTAAAAAAAGATTTTATTTATTCATTTGCGAGAGAGAGAGGGCACAAGCAGAGGGAGTGGCCATGGCAGGGGAGCGGGAGAAGCAGACTCCCCACTGAGCTGGGAGACTGACATGGGGACTGGATCCCATGACCTGGAAATCATGACCTGAGCCGAAGGCAGATACTTAACGGTGTAACCGACTGAGCCACTCCTGTGCCCCAAGACTGAATGTTTTATAGAATTTACTGGAAGCTTTCTGACATTGGAAGGTTTTTTGTTTTGTTTTTTGTTTGTTTGTTTTTGAAAGGTGATATTTGGACATATTAATATGAGGAAATACTTGAACTATATTGATAGATTTTCTTATGGAAAGAATCCTTACATTCTTGGAGTTAATGCCACTTATCCAGTCTGTGTTTGAGCAGGGAAACAGAACAATTATGAATGACAAAGAATAAGGGAATGGTTATTAAGGAATACATAAGTGAGAACTGAGGAACTAGAGGTCTGGAAGGATCAGATAAAAGTTACTAATCAGGAATCTTTAAAGAGAGCCAGTAAAGGAGTCCACAGGAGGCTCTTTTTCTGTGACTGGCAAAGGGCCAGAAATCTCTGTATGTTGGCATGCCGGCAGTCTGAAAGGAAAACAGGCAAGAGCTGGGACAAATTGCAATCCATGAATACAAGCCAAATCTTTCATTCGCCATCTTTAACCTTGATTATGAAGTGACTTGGTGAAAGTCTGCATCTGGCCCAGGATGCAGAATCTGCAGGAGACCTAGCTGGGGCTCAGTGGCTGCAGGCCCACTTGTGGCTTCTTGGCAGAAAAATAAATCAGCAGATGACACGTGTGAGGCAGCAGCACCTAGAGCCCTACTCTGACTTTCAGAGGGTAATGACTGCTGCTTTACTTCTGCTTCACAAATTTCATGCAGATTTTTCATATGTAGTGCTGGTCCAGAACCATACATGGAAGTGAATTATGGGAAATGTAGTTTCCATTTAATTAAATTAATAATACAAAACCACCACAAGCCCAATTAGCTTAAAAAATACACATATAAATGTTTTAATAGATTTTAATTTATATTTAGCAGTAATATTTATGTGTGATCGGGGTGCCTGGGTTAAAGCCTCTGCCTTCAGTCAGGTCATGATCCCAGGGTCCTGGGATCAAGCCCCGCATCGGGCTCTCTGCTCACCGGGGAGCCTGCTTCCCCATCTCTCTCTGCCTGCCTCTCTGCCTACTTGTGATCTCTGTCTGTCAAATAAATAAATAAAATCTTTAAAAAAGAAAAAAAATATTTGTGTGTGATCTTAGAAGGGCCTTTTTTTGGGTTTTATTATTAATATATATAATTTTATAAATAGAATAGAGGTTATTTTATCATGAGTCTCTAATTTTGCAAAATTATGCCAAGTTATGTATGCTCTTTGAAGAGATGAAATCATTGCTGAAACAAAAGAAGAAAATTGGCAAAGGATGGTGTTTCCTTTTTTGAGGACTAGTTATTGGCAGCATTCTCAATTTTTAAAATTGTTCTCGTTGACTTCTTGATAATCCATTTTGTTCTTAACTATGTTAATTTATATTTTCCTTAAAAATCAGCCCTGTCATCTAGATTCCTGATTATCCTGGAAATAACAAATTTAAAGTAATCTTTTATATCTTTGCTAATATAATACTCTATTCTTAATTTAATTGTCTCTTTTCCTATTTTTTTCAAGATGAAGCTAGAAGTAAACAATCTCTTTTATTGATATATTCAAGGTAGCAGTTCTTAGATTTGTCTAAATCAATTTTTGGATTTTTCTAGTTCATAGATTTTTCATGTTTATTTCTTCCTTCTGTTTTCTATATTTTTACTTGAGATTGAGGAAGAGGACTGATGTTCTTTTTTTATAATCTTATAGTTTATGTTAGTTTGTTTTTATATAGTAATTATAAGTTTTTATCTTTCAGCAATCCTTACATCTCATAAATTAATAAATGTAATAGGCTGATGGACTTATGTCCTTTCTAATATTGTGAACATATTAATGTTACTATTCTTCTTGACCCAAAAATGACCTTTGCTGATCTAAACGTTATGGCAATGTATTATAAAATAAATTGACAGTACTATTTCTGATTTTTAAAAAAGTCATGGTACAACTAGGTAAACTTTTTGGTTTCTTTAATTATTTATATCTTCAACTTAAAAATACTTATTAAAATTTTTATATTGAGACATAATGTAT
Source organism: Mustela nigripes (assembly GCF_022355385.1). Classification (NCBI taxonomy): domain Eukaryota; kingdom Metazoa; phylum Chordata; class Mammalia; order Carnivora; family Mustelidae; genus Mustela; species Mustela nigripes. Next base: position 74,255,736 of record NC_081562.1, read on the forward strand.
GTATAAGTTACATAAATTATGAGCATACAGCTTTATATAATTTTTAAATATGCACATAATATGTAACCATCCTCCATATCAGCATATAGAAAATACCCAGTATCCCAGAAGGTTTCTCATGTCCCTTTCCGGACAATAACTACCACCTCTCGTACAAGAAATAGCCCACTCTGATTTCTGTTACTGTAGTTTAATTTAGCCTACTCTTGAGCTTCTTATAAAAAGAATCATACAGCATCTTCTTATTAAAATCTAAATTGCATTCTACGTAGTCTTTTTATTTTGGCCTTCCTTCCTTTGTTCAACATTTACCTTTGTTGTCATCTTTGGTCATAATTTGTTCTGTTACATTACTAAAAGGTACTTTATTTATACAATATGCAATTTATTAATCTACTCTAGAGTTGATAGGTATTTGAATTGTTTTCAATGTTTGGCTACTATGAATAAGGCTGAGAACACTACTACTATGCATGTTTTTTGGGGGGAGCACATGTACTCATATCTTTTAGTTCTATACCGAAGAGAAGAACTACTATCATAGGCTAGAAGTATGTTTCACTTTGGTAGATATTGCCAAAGGGTTTCCCAAATGGCTGTACCAATATATGCTCCCAGCAGCAGTATATCAGATTTCTTTTTGCTGCATATCATCAACAAAACTTGGTATTGTTCATCCAGTATTCATTGGTTTTTACTATGTGGCAGATATTATAGTAAATGCACTTTTATTAATGAATTTCCATTGAGCCGCCAAAACAGTCTCATGGAGTAGTTACTGTTATGCACCCAGAATTTATTTGTTTTTGTTCTTGTTTTTGGTGATATTTTATTGAAATTCAACTCACATGGAGTATACATGTTTTTTACATTTAACATAGAGAAAATGTCATTACCTATAAGGATTTATTGTGCCATGGTCCCAACCAGTCAATACCAAATTAACCCAGTAAGCACCATGATTATTCTGATTTCTATCACAAAAGAATGATTTTGCCCACTTTTGAACTTTATATTATTGAAATCATAGAGTATGTACTCTTTTGTGCCTGAAGCTTTTTTTTGTGTGCCTAAACCTTATGTCTGTGAGATTAAACATTGTTGCTAAACTCATTCTCTTGTAGTATACATGGTAGTTCATTTTTATGCTGTGTGTTATTTTACTGTATGGATATTATTCTGTAGTTTATTTACCTTTTCCATGTTGAGGGGACTTGGGTTTATTACATTATGAAGCCATTGCAAACAAAATTGCTATGAATGTATTGACCATGTCTTCTGGTCAATATCATTACTTACTTTGGGGATTATAAACTCAGCAGTGCAGTTGCTGCGTAGAGGGCATTTGTATGTTTAGTTGTATTAGATAATACCAAAGAGCTTTTAATATGGGTTAACTCACTTTGCACTACCATTGACAAAGACTTCTAATTTTTCCAACTCTTTGCCATTACTTGATATTATGTCTTTTTAAATTTCAGTAATTCTGATGGGTGCATGGTATATTACACTGTGGTTTGATTTTCATTTTTTCTGACGACTAATGTTGTATACTATCTGTGTATATATTGACTCACCATAATGGTAGAGTTTTTCATGAAATGCCTGTTTAAGTCTTCTGCCAAATTTTAAACTGGGTTGATTTGTGTTGTGAATCTCTTCTCTCATTTTGTTGCTTATCTTTTTGCTATCCTGGTTTTTATGAAATGTACTTTACCAATCTTTTTTTTAATGGTCAGTAAAAATATCATATCCTATTTCAAATCCTATTTAAGAAAACCTTATGTTTGTGAAGATATGTTCCTATGTTTTCTTCTAGAACTTTTAATATTTTATCAATTATGTTTGAGTATATCATGCCTTGAGTTAATTTTTAAAGTGTAGTATAAGGAGGAGGTCTAGTATTGGTTTTTTCACATGGTTATCCAGTTGTTCCTGCACCATTTATTAGAAAACAAACACAGAAACAAACAAACAAAAAATGGAACTGAACTGTAGTGGCATCTTCTTGTAAATTAGGAAAATGTTATTTGGGGGGCCTGGGTGGCTCAGTTGGTTAAGTATCTGCCTTTGGCTCAGGTCATCATCCCAGGATCCTGGGATCGAGCCCTGGATCAGACTTTGCTCAGCAGATGAGTCTGCTTCTCCCTCTCCCTCTCCTACCCCACCTCCCTGCTCATGCTCTCTCTCACTCTCCTGCTTTCTTTCAAATAAATACATAAAATCTTAAAAAAAAAAAAAAGAAAGAAAGAAAATGGATTTGTATTGGTCTTTTCCAACACTATTCCTTTCCATTAGTGTATTGTAATAATCTTAAAGCAATATCACACTGGCTTAACCACTGCAATTTCACAGTAAGTTTTGCTATTTGGTAGCATGGTTCTCCAACTTGCTTCTCAAGATTTTCTCTCCTATTCTTAACTACTTCGTAATTCTTTTGTTATCAGCTTGGTAATTTCAAAAATAAATAGACAAATAAATATTAAATTTAGAAACCAAATAAGTTAGCACAGTAATAAAACAAAATCCAACTTGGATTTTGAGTAGAATTGCATATGTGTATCTACAGACAAATTGGGGAAAACTGATAACATTACTGAGTCTTCTAAGATATTGGAATGTTATACTTCTCTATTTATTTAGGTTCTTTTAGAAAGTATTTCATCTTTTGTAGTTTTAAATGCAGAAGTATTGCATATTTTTTAAAATTTATTCTTAACCACAGAATTATGCTATGCTTTTTTATACTATTATAAATGTTTATATTTTAGTTTTCCTTTTCTATTTTTCTTTTATATATAATAGATTTTGTACATCAATATTCTAGTCTAGGATCTTGCTATACTCATTACTCCTAGGAACCTGTTTAAGGATTCATTTTGATTTTTAAGATACATAGTCATTACTCTTCCTTTCCAATCTCTTCAATTTCTGTTTCTCCATTTTTGCCTTATTGTACCAGTTAGGACTTCCAAAGCATTATTGAATAAATGTATTGAATAAATACATGTTTTTAGTCAATAAATATATTTACTACAACTAAACATATATTGAATAAATAAGTAGTAGAAACCATAGTAAATGTTCCACAAAAACTTGAAAAATTATGTATTCCACAGTTGTTGGTATAAATTAGATAAAGTTGGTTAAATTGTGCTACAGAAATCTTTATGTTTACTGACTTTTATATCTGCTTATTTATTTTGTTGGAGAGAGCTATATTATTAGAGTTTCCAAGTATAATTGAGGATTTGCCTATTTCTCTTTTTATCTATCAATTTTTTTTCTCCATCAGATGAAAAAATAAATACATAATGATATAGGTGCCAGGCTGAGATTAAGCTTTATAGCTTCATCCCTTCAGCTTTGGTGGCCTACTGATCTAGGATAGGAAGAGAGGCATCAGGTGAGAGAGTCTTTCAGTGTGCTCAGATACCAGCACACTTACACCAGGACCATTCCTCCAAAACAGGGAATGTTAATACTGCTTCTCGAATATTAAAAAAAATGTCTGATGAGACATTTGACTGAATGTCAAAATATATTCACCTTTGAAAAACCATAGAAGGGGGCAAGCATTAGTGATATCTGTTAGCAATTGCCAGTAGTCAGTCAAAAAATGATCCTATTTAGTCTATGATGGTAGCAGTGAAGAAAGAGATAGTTTTAGTATAATTTGGATATGGCAGAGACAGCCTTTTATAATGCATGAAAAGTAAAGGCCAAGTGAGTGAGGAAATTGAGAAATAAGAAATGAATCCTTATTTGAGGCAGGAGATTTAAGAATTTAGGTTCTTTTTGAGTATACTTTGATTTTCTCTTGTAAGCCTGAAGGAACTACAAACAATCTTAAGGACATCTGAAATAAGTTTGGAGAGCTAATTCAAAATGTATTATTTCATTGTATTCAGTATAATTAAACCCCAAATCTTTTGCTATCTAGTCATATAAATGAAATGCAAGAAGACTACTTTTTTGATAATATTAACCACTAATAAGTTTTTTAGCTGCACTAATAAATGGAAGTGAATATTTATACTGTGATATACACTGTACTTGTAACGCTAACAAAAATACTTCCAGAGACTTAAATTACAATATTTTTAAAATTTAAAATTTTCATTCAAATGCAGATCTTGTTTACATTGTGAAATAATGCTGATTTGAAAATGTGCTTAATTACCTGGGATTTCAAAATGAGTACTGAAGAACTGATAATGATACACAAAGTTAATTAGAAAAACATATCATTAGGCCAGGTTAGAAAGTAAGGCTTTAACATTTTGATATTTAGATGAAAGATATGGAAGCACAGAGTAATGATTTATTTGAACTAGGATATGAAGGAATGGAAATTGCTCTATTATCCATCAAGATGGATACCAATAACTGGAATGTTAAGTACTGGTTGTCATTAAATATAGAGGCTGAAAAGTTGCTTTGACTAGTGCCTCAAATATCAGTTTTCAAAATCATTTAATCACTGACTAATGTTCTTAATATATACCATTTTTATCTGAATCCATGATACACTATTCCAGTAAATGGCTTGAAATGCCAAATGCAGATGCTACCTGACAAGTTACAATGAACCCTTCTGCCCACATTTTTTTATAAGTGATCTCAGTAGCATGAACATCGTGTATTCTACACATATTCCCTGTTCAAAATGTCCATCATGCCAAAATGTTAATGAGTAGTTTTTTTTTATAGAATTTATTGATTCAAAACAGTTTTAGAGTGAAGTATTTTTCTTAATCCTCCTTTCAAAGATGCTTGTTAATATAATTTACTCTACCCTGACATCCACTTATTCACAGGACATTATATCAGTGTCTGAGCGACCATTCATTTACTTCATTAACATTTGTTGAGCATCCACCATGTGGGAACAAAAGAATAAGTTATGACCAGTACTCTCAAGGAGCTGTGGTCAATGGAGGGTTGGGTAAAAAAGGGAGGAAAAAGTCATGATGAAAGTAACAAGTGCACAAACAGAGATAAAACAGAATGAAAGCTCAGAAGAAGGAATTTGGAGGACTTATCAGAGATACCCTAGAAAAGGAGATATTTGAGTTGTATCTTTTTTTTTCTGTGTAGTTATTAGTGATATTTATTCTTTTTTTTTATTATTAATTTTTTATTTTTTATAAACATATATTTTTATCCCCAGGGGTACAGGTCTGTGAATCACCAGGTTTACACACT
>NC_081562.1:74265943-74434974 GCF_022355385.1 Mustela nigripes
TTTTATCCATTGGACATTCTTTCCTGCTTTGTCGAAGATTAGTTGACTGTAGAGTTGAGGGTCTATTTCTGGGCTCTCTATTCTGTTCCATTGATCTATGTGTCTGTTTTTGTGCCAGTACCATGCTGTCTTGTATTCAACATAGTACTAGAGGTCCTAACCTCAGCAATCAGACAACAAAAGGAAATTAAAGGCATCCAAATCGGCAAAGAAGAAGTCAAATTATCACTCTTCGCAGATATTTGAGTTGTATCTTGAAGAAGGAAAATACATTTGGCCAGTCCACAAATTAAAGGACATTTATGACAGAATAATCAACTTAATAATGGATAGATGTGGTTTGAATGCTTACCATCAGTCAAGCTGGATAGAAAGTGACGTTTGGGTTCCTGTGTGGCTCAGTCAGTTAACTTGACTGCTTTTAGCTCAGGTTATGATCCAGTAGTTCCAGGATTGAGTCCCGCGTTGGGTTCCCTGCTCAATAGGGAGTCTGCTTCTCCTTCTGACCCTACCCCTCTCATGCTCGCACGCTCTCTCTTTCTCCCAGATAAATAAATAATTTTTTTTTTTAAAAGTGGACTTTCTTCCCCTCTATTGCTGTGATTATTTCCACACTACAGATTAAGAAATTGAGTCTCAGAATTGTCTTATAGCTAGCCAGGGATTCAGACTCAGCCGAGTTAAGTTTAAGCTCCATACTCCTCATTGTCATGTCCACTTAATGGCACAGGAAAAGAACGAGGTGGAGAGTGGAAGACTTGGAAGGCATGGTAATGGAGTTTTAAACTCCCCAAGGCTAATTTTAAACACCAGAGATCATAATTCCAAGTATGCCCTATGCCAAGAGTACAGATACTTTGTTATGTGAGTATATTTTTTAATGGCCAGGTGATTCAGAACTTAAACTTATGGATTTGTTCTACTGACTTAATAAATGGGGAGCGTAGACCAAAAATTGAAGTTCTCTCCAAAATTTTCCAAATTGACCTTCTTCCTCTTTATCTTGTTACAATGGCCACAGAAAGAAATAATCACAAATATGCCTCTGATGGTGTTTTTACCTCTTAAAATATATGGAGCTTCTTTTTTCTTCAGAGAAAGATTTTTGGGATTCTTAACACTTCTTTCTCACCATTATATTTTTTTAAGACTTTATTTATTTATTCGACATGCAGAGATCACAAGTAGTCAGAGAGGCAGGCAGAGAGAGGGGGAAGCAGGCTCCCTGCTGAGCAGAGAGCCCATGTGAGGCTTGATCCCAGGACCCTGAGATCATGACCTGAGCCAAAGCAGAGGCTTTAACCCACTGAGCCACCCAGGCGCCCCTCTTTCTCACCTTTAATAGCATGTATTTAGCTAGTGTTTGCTTATAACCTAGTTTACCTTTTTTTTTTTTTTTCCTCTGAGTGAATTTTTGGAGATAAGTCCTGAGAAACTAATAATGGTCCCGAGGTAGGACGGTGTATCCAAAATAACATTCCAGCTGGCTTGGTTTTTGTTTGTTTTACAGGAATGTTCTGCTTTAGAAATGCCCGCTATGTAACCCTTAATTTGAATATATATTTAGGGCAATAGTTGGTACTGTCACATAATAATTGACTGCAAGCTTTACTCATGAAGAGATGTTTCTAAGTCAAGCATGAAAACTGGCAAGGGGTGGAGGGAAAACTAAATGCAAAGCAGCAGTACGAGGGTAGTTGATGACACTTACCTAATTAAAATCCCTTCTACTTCCTATTCTTCCTTGTCATACAAGAGAGTAAATATAGGTGATGATAAAGAAAACAAAATTGGATTGAGTGTTCTTATCAGCTGTGATGATTACTAGGGGTCTCCTAAGTTTCTTTTCATGTAACACCATGGGATGAAAACAGTTACGTGGTGCAAGGTTGGAGAGTTCTCCTTCAGCTTAAACACAGCTCAAACACTCTCAAGGGTTGTTTATTACAGCTCCCACATAATCCATTCATCATATAATATTCTCTATGGCTTTTTATTCTTCACCTCATTTAGAATCCCTAAATTATAGATGTTTTGTTCTGTGGCAGGCAGCCTCTTAGATAGTCCCTACCTCATTGTTTTTATGCCCTCATACTATCCCCTCCCATTGTATTTGAGCTCAGCTTATTGACTGCTAGTGAATAGGATACAACAGAAGTATTTAGCTGTTACTTTTGAGACTGAGTTACAAAAGGATTGTGGCTTTCCTTTTGGGTGTACTCACTTGTTCCCTAATTCTGAAGGAAGGAAACCAGCTGCTGTCTTTGAGAACTGCCCTATATTAATTTGCTAGGGCTGCCATAACAAAATACAACAGGCTGGGTGGTTTAAATAAAAGAAATTTGTTTTCTCACAGGTCCAAGGTCAGGGTGTCAAGCAGGGCTGGATCTTTGGCTTGAAGATAGGTATCTCCTTGCTCTGTCACTATGAGCTTGGTGAGAACCAATGCATTTTCCCATAGGTTTCTGGCTTTCCAGAACTTCCCAAAGGGTCCCTCATAAATGGGACTAAATCTAAGGCAAGATAGACTTTTTCAAAAAGTGCCATAAGAAATCGAGACTTGAAGTCGTATTATCTGTGTTGTCAGAAAAGCTAGGTCCTTGGAAATACACAATTACTTTCATTCATGAGGTCTGTGTTCATGACTATCAGTACTCCACTGTCTCCCTTTTGGAAATGTCAAGGAAAAGTGTTCACATATTAGACCTGAATTGCAAATGCTTAGCTGCATCAGTGAGCTGCAATCTAACCGGTAAAACAGATTTTTAATGATATGATCTCCCAATAGTGTAATAGATTGGTATAGTCTGAGGAAGTCATCAAATAGTGATAACTACTTCTGTGATACATTAGGGGTGTTGTTTGAGTGCTGATAAAGGCACTCAAAATAACTCTGGGTATTTGGATAAGAAAAAGTATGTTTAAATATGCTCAGCACAAAGAAAACAAAATACAACACAATTCTGGAACTCCTTTCTTTTATTCCCATTTTAGAAGCATATAACATTTATCTTACCAGTCTACAAATGGGTTTCAAACTCTTTGTAGTCACCAACTCTCTATGCAATTTGTATTAAGCCAAAATGAATTACAAGCAATCTGCAAGTCTTCTCTATTTCTTACTAGAAAGCTGATTATTAGGGACCCAGATAATTCAGGCCATAATTTAACCGGATACATTATTTGGAATTAAGTCTGATGCTAGTAGTGATATTAATGTGTGTGTGGTATGTGTATGTGGGGATGTGGGGGGGAGGTGATGGCTGATTGGGAAGCAAAGATGAAATTATTTAACAGTATAAAAATCACTGAATAGAAGGTGATCTAGCTTTAACTCTGCCACTAGCTATATAACTTTACTTCTTTGTATCTTTGACTTTTATTTGTAAATTGAAACAACTGGAAAAAAAATTCAAGTCATTTCTATTTAATATTCTGGATTTTCTATTTCAGGCAAAATAATGATAACTTGACTAAATATTTTGTTAATTTAACTAGAGCATGGGCTCAGGTAGACAAATCTTAGGCAAAGTGATATAATTTAAAGACCACATAGTTCTCAAGTAAGTTTTATTTTACATGTTAAGAAAACTGATATTAAATAATCTTGCGATGATAAAACTTGTATTTCAAAGAATGAGGAGATGTAACACATTATGTTAGGAAAGTTTCCATGAGATTATTTAGATGGTGTGTCCTCAGATATCCCTGATGTTCCATAACCCTTTAAGACAAGGATCATAAATCTATCCAAGAGTTGTCCCTGAAAATATCAGCCGTCTATTGGATTTTTTTCTTGTCCCTCATAACCATGCAAATACACATTAAAATCTCTTAAATTTATGTAGAACGTCAGGGACTAGAAATATTTCCTCTTAGGCCAGAGTGTAGGTTTACATTTTAATGAGAAATTAGAAGAAGAAAGCTTCTTGATGCTCAAGAAAAGGGCAAAGTGAACAATCAGACTAAAAATAAGAAGTGCATTAAAAATCATTCACTACATTAAATATGTGTGTTAAAAACACAGTCCTGAGCTATATTTCCCCCTCAACTCTAAAGCAAAGTGTGTCAATTAGACAGATTTATACTAGCAGTGATGCTGAGGGTAGCAAAAGAGTCTTCTGAAATGGATTTCTCAGGCAAAGGGACTTAGAGTTTAAAGCTACATTAAAAAGCCAGAGAAAAATAAATTAAAAAGCAACATAGCCATCTCTTCTGCCTCTGGTAGGAGAGTAAACATTTTTCAGCTAAGAATGATTAATCTTGATATATTAAGTGCAGTTTTAAATGTTCAATTTATTTCAAGAAATTTTGAACATTATGGTGTGATATGCAAGATGCTGCACTGTGGGAATAAAAGAATGAAAAAGCATGCTAGCAAGTCACTTGCAATATTGTAGGAGAAATTACACAAATGTTAAGAACCATACTGCAAGACAACGTGTTCTAAAATCTCTAACACAAGCGAAAACCCAGGAAGATCAGGTAATGATGTTATTTCAATTTCAGCAAAAACATCTTCATCTTTTAGTGAAAACACTGGATGGAATAAGTAACATTTGCTCAGCATCAGCTGTGATATTATGAAGTTCTTACTCTGTGCCCTGGAATACATGTACAAGAATATTTATAGCAACTTTGCTTGTAACTTCAAGCTGGAAACAGCCAAGATACATATTGTCAGGAAAAGATATAAATATCTTGTGAACTATTACATAATAGACTATTCGATATCATTAGAAATGTATAAATTGCAGCTACACATGTGAACACAGGTGAATATTAGAAATTAATTTTAAATAAAAGTCGCAAAAAAACCTACATGGCACAGTACTATTTTTTTTTTTTTTACAAAGACCAAAAACAAGAAGAAAACTAAAAATGTATTCATTAGAAGTTCATACTTACATAGTAAGTAAAACACAAAGAAACCCAAGAGAAAATTTAGAATTGGTGCTCCAGGAGTGTGATTACTTTTGATGAAGAAACACAGGATAGGATTAGGGGTGATGTAAACGAGAGCCTGGATTATAGTGTGCTCTCCCACAAATATTTATAAATATTACACTATCATATTGCACCATCATTTAACAATATGGTGGAGTGGAGATGTCTGAGGCTAGCAAAATACTGATTTTTTTTTTTTTTTTAAATAAGAACTGCTTTGGAAGCCTGGATATTTGGAAGCCTCTTCATCTGCTTTGCTATTCAGGCATTTGTCTGGGTATTAACTTATTTTCATGAATTGTCCCTGGTTCTCATTGAACCTTCCATATTTGCAACTCAATCCTTTCCTTAGTTCAGGTATTGCTTCTGCCTTTTCCTCTGTGTGTGACACTTAGCTCTCCACCCACTCAATCCTCCACTACTCCTCATCTAGAAAATTCTGCTCATGAAGTCCATTCAAATAGCAATGCAGCTTCCTCCCTTCCCTCCGTATAGGTGAGTCCCCGATGACATGCTAGTGTTAGCATGTAGAAATCTTCCATGGCACTGACTTCATATGCGCTTGCAGCTTCTTTTGAACAATTATTAAATCAGTGTCTTTTTCTGTCAGTAGTAATTAAGCTAAATGAATACAGTGGCCATGGAATTTTTTTATCCCTATTTTATTTCCTGTGTCTAACATGTATTTGAGTGAAATATTATATTTCTTGAGTAACTGTCTCAGTGAATTTTATTTATTTATTTATTTTTAGATTTATTTATTTGACACGGAGAGATTACAAGCATGCAGAGAGGCAGGCGGGACGGGGTGGGGGGGGGGAAGCAGGCTCCCCACTGAGCAGAGAGTTCTATCCAGGGATCGATCCCAGGACCCCGAGATCATGACCTGACCCGAAGGCAGAGGCTTTAACCCACTGAGCCACCCAGGTGCCCCTATTTTTATTCTTCATTTGTGCACACACACTCACTCTCTGTCTTTCAACTCCGATTGTAAATAGATTCTCTTATGACTATGTTTCGTGGTTCTTTTGCTTTTTTTTTCTTTATTTCTTTTCTGTAAATTACACAAGCATTTATAAGTTTTATAAAATTATATAAGCTTGTGTTCTCCTTTAATCAATTTCCTGCCAAATAGGTCAATTTTTTATATACTTCACTTGTAATTATTATTAAAATCAAGGTTTTCATCTATTTGGTTTTTGTTTGAATTTTGCATTTTCCTCTCCTCTCCTCATTATTGCCTACCCTTGATTTGTTAGTACAATGTTTTCTTTAATTTTAAGTATGTGAATTAAGTATTATTTAAACTTGTCTCCTTTTCCCTTCTTATTTCTCTTCTGTTTTCACCTCTTTTTAAGGAGTCAATGATAGTACATAGTGGGAGTTTTTTCAAGTATTTATTTAAAATCCAATTAGGTAACATAATGGTGTAATATTAGTTTCAGGTGTACAATATAGTGATTCAAAACTTCCACACATCACCCTGTACTCATTACAACCAATCAACTCCTATATCCCCATCACCTATTTAACCCATCTGCTATCAGTTTGTTCTCTTTAGTCAAGAGTCTGTTTTTTGGTTTGTCTTTCCCTCTTTTTTTTTTTTTTTCCTCTTTGATTCTTTGTTTTGTTTCTTAAATTCCAAATATGATTGAAATCATATGACATTTGTCTTTCTCTGACTTATTTCACTCAGATAATACTGTCTAGTTCCATCCAAGTCACTGCAAATGGCAAGATTTGATTCTTTTTTGTGGCTGAGTATTGTTACATTATATCTATCTATCTATCATCTATCATCTATCTAATTTCATCTCTTCTTTATTCATTCATCAGCCGATGGACACTTGGACTGTTTCTATAATTTGGATATTGTAAATAATGCTGCTATAAACTTTGGGGGGAATGTATCCCTTTGAAATCCCAGGAGTTTATTTTTGCCTTTGTTTCCCTTGCTTCAGGAGATATAACTAGACAAATGTTGCTATGGCTAATGTCAAAGAGGTTACTGTCTCTTTTCTCTAGAATTTTATGGTTTCAGGTCTTACATTTAGGTCTTTAAACCATTTTGGATTTATTTGTGTATGAGGTATAAGAAAGTCATCCAGTTTCATTCTTTTGCATGTGGTTGTCAAATTTTCCCAACACCATTTGTTGAAGAGACTGTCTTTTTTCCTATTGGATATTTTTTACTTCTTTGTCAATAATTCATTGACCATACAGTCAGGGAGTTCATTTTTAGGTTTTTTATTCTGTTCTATTGGACTATGTGTCTATTTTTGTGCCAATACCAGACTGTCTTGATCACTACAGCTTTGTAATATAATTTGAGATCTGGAATTTTAATGGTTCCAGCTTTGCTTTTCTTTTTCAAGGTTGCTTTGGCTATTTAGGGTCTCTTGCAGTTTCATACGAATTTTAGGGTTGTTTGTTCTAGCTCTGTGAAAAATGCTGTTGGTATTCTGATAGGGGTTGCTTTGAATGTGTAGATGCTTTTGGGAGCATAGACATTTTAACAATATTTGTTCTTCCTTCCATGAGCATGGAATGTCTTTTATTTCTTTGTGTCATCTTCAATTTGTTTCATCTGTAGTTTTTAGAGTACAAGCCCCTCACCTCTTTGGTTAGGTTTATTTGGAGTTATTTTACTCTGTTTACTACAATTATAAATGTGGTTGATTCCTTAATTTCTCTTTCTTTTGCTTCATTATTGGTGTATGAAATGCAATAAATTTCTGATGATTTTGATTTTGTATCCTGCAACTTTACCAAATTTATTTATCATTTTTAGCTGTTTCTTGGTGAAGTATTTGGGTTTTCTATATGAAGTATTATGTCATCTGCAAATAATGAAAGTTTTACTTCTTCCTTGCTGATTTGGATGCCTTTATTTCTATGTGTGGTCTGACTGCTGTGGCTAGGTCTTCCAGTACTATGTTAAATAATAGCAGTGAGAGTGGACATCCCCTTCTTGTTCCTGACCATAAGAGGAAAGCTCAGTTTTTCCCCACTGAAGATGATATTACCTATAGGTTTTTCATATATGGCCTTTTATAAACATAAAAGGGACAATCCAACAAGAAGATATAACAATGGTAAATATATATACACCCAACATGGGAGCACCCAAATATATAAAACAATTAACAGCAGGCATAAAAGAACCAATTCATAATAAACAATAATAGTAGGGGGCTTTAACATCCCATTTTTATCAATCAACAAATCATCTAAACAGAAAATAAACAAAGAAATGATGGCTTTGAATGACACACTAGACCAGATTGACTTAACAGACATATTCAGAACATTCACTCCTTAAAGAGCAGAATACACATTCTTCAAATGTACATGGGACATTCTCCAGAAGAGATCACATATTAGGCATAAAACAGTCCTCAACAAACACAAAAAGATTGAAATCATGCCATGTACTTGTTCTGACCATGCTGTGAAACAAGAAGCCAGGGCCCCTGGATGGATCATTTGGTTAGGCGTCTGCCTTTGGCTCAGGTCATGATCTCAGGATCCTGGGATAGAGCCCCACATTGGGCTCTCTGCTCAGCAGGGAATCTGTTTCTCCTTCTTACTCTCCCTCTGTGCTTTTTCTTTCTCTCAAATAAGTAAATAAAATCTTAAAAAAAAAAAAAAAAAGAAAGAAATGGAAATGAAAACTTAATGGTCCAAAATCTTTGGATGCAGCAAAAGTGGTCTTAAGAGAGAAGTATATGGTAATACAGGCCCAACTTAAGAGTCAAGAAAAATATCTAATAAAGAACCTACCCTTATAACAAATGGTGCTAGAAAAAGGACAACAAACAATGCCTAAAGCCAGCAAAGGGAAGGAAATAATAAAGATAAGAGCAGAAATAAATGATATAGAAATGAAAAAAATAATAGAACAGATCAGTGAAACCAGGAACTAGTTCTTTGAAAGAATTAATAAAATTGATAAACCTCTTGCCAGACTTACCAAAAGAAAAAAGATCCAAATAAATAGAATCATGAATGAAAGAGAAGAAATAACCAACACCACAAAAATACAAACAATTGCAAGAGAATATTATGAAAAACTATATGCCAACAAATTGCACCACCTGGAAGAAATGGATAAATTCCTACAAACATATAAACTACTAAAACTGAAACAGGAAGAAATAAAAATTTGAACAGACTGATAACCAGCAAATAAATTGAATCAGTATTCAAAAACTCCCAACAAACAAATGTCCAGGGCCAGATGGCTTCACAGGCAAATTCTACCAAACATTTAAAGAGTTAATACCTATTCTTCTCAAACTAACTCCAAATAAGAGAAAAAGAAGGAAAACTTCCAAATTTATTCTAGAGGCAGCATTACTCTGATACCAAAACCAGGTAAAGACTCTACTTAAAAGGAGAACTAGAGGCCAATATCTCTGATGAATATGGATGCAAAAAATTCTCAATAGAATATTAACAAATTGAATTCAACAATACATTAAAAAAAAATCATTCACCACAGTCCAGTGGGATTTATTCCTGGGTTTATGGGTGGTTTAATATTTGCAAAATCAATGAATGTGGTACACAACATTAATAAAAGAAAGGATAAAAGCCACATGATTGTTTCAATAGATGTGGAAAAAGCATTTGATAAAGTACAACTTCCATTCATGATAAAAACCCTCAACAAAGTAGGTATAGAGGTAACTTAACTCAATAGTTTAATTATTATTGTTATTTCTTCATATTGGCTTTCTTAACTATATTATCTATTTTGATTTTTATTATCTTACTATTTTTTTATTTATGGTTAAAGAAGAAGGCTGGCTCCAAAAGTTGACTCAGTCATTCATATTGAACCAGTCTAGGGGAGATGGTTTTCTCTCTTACAATAATAAACAAAGGAAAAGTGTAAGTTGGACACTTTTCTGCCTCTGCGATGTGACTCATTGGCCAAAAATATTTATAGCTAACTGTTCTATGCATCTCAATTCAAATGTCCTTGTGAATGCAGTCCCAGTCATGAGTAGAAAGAATGATATTTTAGAAATCTTCTTTTTAATAATAAATTATATGGTTTCTCAAGTAACTTTTGATTTTTGAGTACAGGTAAAACATTTAGGATCTTTTGAGTAAAGATTTTAATTTAAAAATATTCTAATGCACAGACTACTTTTCTAAACTTTCCTTATTTTCTAATTTTTTCCAATATTAGAGCAGCAGGTTTTTCATTTTTTTAAAGTGTTTTAACAAGTCAGTAAATATTTTGCCCTAAAGAAGAGGCCTAATAATGTGAGTTATTATAGACTACATATGGTACCAATTCATGCCAACAATAAAATATCATTACTTTCTTTAAATAAACTATGAATTCTCTAAGATTTCAGACTATCAACTTTAAAACCAATGCTGAGCCAAAGGCAGACACCTAACTAACTGAGCTACCTAGGTGCTCCTCATTGACTGTTATTTGAACAACTTATACTATTAAATTTTAGATTTTTTTTCTGAAGGTTAATGTTGATATTATTTGCATGGAAAGCATTTGATTCTAGCCTTAAGCATCTGAATAATGAATAAATACTTTTCTGATACAAAGTGATATGACACCCACTAATGTCATAGGTATACATGTCTACTGATCAGTTTGTTGAATTCACTATATTTAAACTTAATATGGAATAGCATGAAAATAATAATACAAATAAATGAATTAAAGAGATTGTTTGAATTGCATTGGGTTATTATAAATACTAATTGTACTTTAAAATTTGCCTCATTTATAAACCCCCAAAAGTAATTATGTAGCAAAAAATGATAAAATGATATGCTGTATAATTGAACAGCTCATAAACATATATATAATGACTGTCTGTACAGTGAAAAAATTGCTTAGGCTAAGTAAAAGTTTTCCTTGTTATCTTTTCCTGTTTTTTAAATATGCAAGTAAAGCAATTCTCCAAGTATGGAAATAGCTTGGAGTAGAAACTGAAAGAATTTTAGCAGGAGTTTCACTTTTGATTTTGAATCATATACTTGGTTAAGGGGCAAGTCATACCTAAATGAAGTGACACAAAGTGCATTTTAGTAGGAGACAACAAACTGTCAACTTGTTCTGTCTCTGGAGACTAAGCATTTTCTGGAAATTGAATTCTAGGTAAGCGATAGAATGAGGATTCAGTAACGGGAACTATCACAGGAGAAAAGTCAATAAAGCAAAGCCAGTTTTCCCAGGAGAGAAAGATGGAAGCAAACTAAAAAAGAGCCAGGAGTCCAAATCCAGAAAGTAAAGGAATCTAAAGTTTTTGGCAGTAATACAAAACTGAATTTGAAAATAGATGCTCAACTTTTCCAACATTTATAGTTGTTTCACTTGTCATAAACTTCATATAGTCATAATACTACTTATTTTAGTACTACCTACTTTAGAAAATGTTCTCTTTGTCTCACTGTTATGTCAGTCTGTTTTGTCCTTATCAATTCAAGGGCCACCATGTTGCATAAAATGGATGAGTGAAGGCATAATTTTAATACTCACCTTTGTCTCAAGATTATAATTGGGAGAATATCCAGATACATTAATATTTTTAATCTTAGGGTAGTTGGCACAACATTTGATCCTTGAAACTTAAAACAACAAAACCCTAAACATATAGTATCTTATACAAAGCAGATCCCTTAGGTGAAGAATCTCAATAATTAGAGAATATATGAGACAAACTTACATGTCTTCTTCAAATTCATTTCTAAGAAAAATGCCAGCCCTGAATTACGAATGAACTTTCCAGACTTACTCCATGGATGCAGAGGAGTAATTCTGGGCCTGTGACTACAATAAGGTAATGGGACATCACAGACACACAGACCTGGTGATTGGCAGCCTTATCCCAAGTGAGGAACTGAGGGATGGCCCAACACTCATGCATTTTTGAAAAGGGCTATGATATTTAATGGATTATGTTTGTAAATGCCAAGTTTATATTCAAAAAGTAAATACCTTTGACATTAATTCAAAGCATGCATTAAATTTTAGGACTTATTTTTGCACTTCATCTAAACTTTAAAAAATTATATATTCTTCCTTAATTTATAAATTTGTAGAAATCATTGCTTATCCCACAGCCATGGCAGGACTTGCTGTGAAGTTCTGAAATTTTTCAGTGTTCTAAATTACTTTGTTTATATTTTGTAATTTATAAAGTGCATTCAGATAAGTTAATTCATTTTGATAATGTTTTTACATGTTGGTTGTTCAATTTCAGGGGTCATTAGAGCTATAACCTTCTTGCATTGGATCCTCAGTTTGAAAACGGAACTGAAAAAGTAATGACCCTGAACCTGACAATTGTATGAAAACTCTGTGCTTTTTTTTAATGTATTTTTACCCACCATAGAAGACCTTCCCTCTCCCTCTCTAAAAAATAATTTTAGAAAAAAATAAGTATATTGAGTCTACAGTTTCAAAGACATCACAACTTAAGATTAAAAAAAAAGTGTTACGCCCAAGTTTTTGCATCCGAGAGAGACCACCAAGGAGCCAACATCAATGCAATCACATGAGGGTTTATTTGACAAGCTTAAGCTTGGGCCCAAGTATACCCGACACAATGGAGTAGGGACTTGGACCCTGAACCAGACTACAGTCAGAGTTTTTAAAGGCAGAGTAGGGGTGGATTTGGCGGTGTGTGAGGACAAAGAGGATATTCAGAAGGGTTATCAGGGTAAAGAAGACTGTTAGGATATTGGAGGCCTGGTTATTATCAAGCCAAGGCTGTTTTTCCCCCTAATGAGGCACTGACATGAAGACAATTGGGAGTTTCCTGGTGGAATGTCACATTCTTGTTATCAAGCGTCCTTGTTAGTGAGATTTAGGTTTAGAAGAAATTTAACTTTATTTACATTTCCTTCCACCTCAGCCTTGTTCAGTTTTATGGAGGAATGGGCTTGAGGAACTGAGTTATTTGCCTCTGGAAATTGGGCTATTGATAAGATAGCTTCTTTGTTGTAAATCACTGGGACATTTGTAAACCAAGGGAGACTCCTGTCTTGCAGGATTGTGATCTCTGCAAGTTAACTGTTTTTCTTTTAGGGCAGCCAGGGCTGGCTGAGGAATGTCACACATAACACCAAGGGGCAGGGAGCAGGTAGAGAGGGGGTGCAAGGTGCCAGCTTTTGCTTTGTCAAGATGGCTGTACTTATGTCAGGGCTAGACTCGAGGTGGGTACAGCCTTGTTTTTCTTGGCCTCCGTAAACTAGTAAGTTTAATATTAAATTAACTTCATAAATAATACATAAATATGACATAATTCTACATAAATAATAATACAAGTAGTATTTATGACAGCAAAATGATATAAATTGTAGGAGAATAAAGACTGAGAAACACTATTCTACGTGTCTGGACTACTGGCAGCTCTCTATCTAATTTGTGGTCATCCTCCAGGTTACCCCTGTGTAAACTGACAAAAGACAGTACCATTCTAATTCTTATGCATAATTTGGAGGCCCTGAATGGTAACGTGGAAAGGGATTCAGTTATAATTCCAGCTCTGAGAGTTGTAAGATGTGTATACAACTGAAGGAACATTAAAGCTATCAGAGCAATTACTCCAAATCTAATAAATCAAATATATACATGAAATAAATCAGCTTGTTTTAAATACTCCAATACTGCATACCAATAATCAAATTATCTAATACCTTACAAATTAAGATATCGTGCCTCGAATCAATTATATATTTCAAAATTGAGATCACTCATCTTGTAGGAAAAAAATACATACTTCAGTTATGCACCTCTGGAGGACACCCTTCCAGATTACCTGAATCATCAACTCTCATTGTCTTTGAGCTATTTTGTAAGGCTGTGCATTGCAGGTGACTGCCATATTCTGAAGGTGTGTGTGTGTGGTGTCCTGACCTGGGTCCCCTGCCCCTAAATTCATGTGTTGAAATCTAACCCCCAAGGTGATGGTATTATGAAGTGGGAACTTTAAGAGGTGATTAGGTGGTGAGGGCAGAGTCCTCATGAATGGAATTAGTGTCCTTACAAAAGCAGCCTGAAAAAGTCTTTGCCTTTTCCATGATGTGAAGCTCCAAAGAAAAAATGGTGATCTAGGAAGCTGATGCCTCAATATTGGATTTCCTGGACTCCAACACCATGAAAAATAAATTTCCATTGCTTACGAGCTACCCAGTTTTTGGTATACTTGTTAAAGAAGCCCAAATAGACTAAACAGTAACTGATTGAAATGACAGATAATTGTCTATAGACATGCAAATTATGTTCTGCTCTATAGAGGTTCAATTGTGTACCCTTCTTGGGGGGGGGGACAGTTTTTATATATTTCTTATCTATAAACTAAATATAACATCTGTCTGGTTCCCTCATGATTAAGAATTAGAGTAAAATTTTTAACATGTGTGCATTTTTGTATCTCTATGAGAGTCCTGGTTTTATCTGTTTTGAAAATCTTTTTACTAGCTATCTATATAAACACAGAGATTACCCCATGAACCCAAAATTTATTCTCAGAAATAAAATATTTAAACAGTGGCTTAAATCAGTGTCTCAAATGTTAGTGTGCTTTGAGAATTGTTGAGATGTATATACAAATAAAAGATGCATATACATATAAAATAAAAGATGCATATACAAATAAAAATAAGGGGCTTAATTCTCCTTGTTCAAAATAAGGGAAGAGACTTCTCTCCCCCACCCTTCTCTAAGAGTATTTATTTTAGAAAACTTGTAAATTCTTTCTCTATTTTCTTTTACATATATATAGGATCTTTTTAAAAAGCCAAATAAACCTCTTGCTAACTTGAAGATAAGGAATGTCTTTCCTGGAGCTATCCTCTTTGAAATGTAATCCTCAAGGAAGATAACATCCTGTCTTCCAGTTTCTGTGCCTAGAGTAAGCCCTAACTTCAGGAGCATTGCTCCAAAACAATCACTTGTCATAAAAAATGTGACAAGTATATTGAGTCTTTTGTTTGTATTGAACATTCTGCCATGTCCATGGGGGATGCTTAAATTCATGCTTATTTTGCTTTTACTTTTGCAAACTAGTTTTTGTGAACCAGTCTAATGCAGTTAGGAAATATGTAACTGTTGAGGCCTCTTTTTTCCCTCTTCCCACCTCTTCTTCTCCTTTTCTCCCTCCTCTTTCCTCTTCCTTTTTATTCTCCCTTACACTGTCACTACTACCTTCTAATGAGAACAAGCCTCAGAATACACTGGAACACACAGTAAGAATTTATTAGGTAGCCAGAAACAAACAGTTATACAATCTATCTTGCAGTAAACTGAGTGACGACCAAGTTTTCCACCATTTCTGGATTATTGGAAAGCCTTGCATGAAAGGTTTATCTGGGCAAATATGACAATGGTCTGGTAATAATATTCTGGTAGCCAGTTATTAGAGTCCAAGCCTCTTAATCAGCAATGGGTACACTAATTTAGTTAAATAAAAGCACAGCAATTTTGCCAATCAAACTTCCTTTCTAAGGCTGGTGGATAAAGCAATGCATAAGCATTCTAACTTTTCTTATGTTAGTAAGTGTAGCTTCAGGTGTTGATGGAAGGTAAAGATAGTGGAAACACCTGTGAGAGCTGCCTTGCAGAGGTGGCCTTTTAGATTACTGCAGAGTTGATCACCCCCAGAGTGTGAATTCTTAATTTGGGCAACTGCTGCCTCTAGGCCACAGTGGAATTGTAAAGTAAGTTTCTTACATCATAACACCAGTTAACCATGCTCTATCTGGGCATTTTTAAGAATTTCACCATTATCCAATTTTTATCCTTTTCCAACTTTTTATTTCCTGATTTGGAAAAGATGATATTAAACGTTCCTTGGTTGTGAAGTTAGCTAATTTTCTACTTCATTCTTTATTATTCTTATCAGGTTCCGTATGGCCGCCCCCCCCCCCTCCGAAGTTTACTTCCCTGCTTTGGCCTCTGTAAGCATTTGATTTTGTCACTCCAGTCATGCTCATATCTGGCTACAGCCAGAAATCTATATTGCAGGGGCTCATGTTTAAAGAACAGGTTTTAGGAAAGGATTAAAAGGCAAAAATGAGACCGCTGGTAATTTATGGTAAAGGCAAAGGTATAAGAGAGTGGGGGTGAGAAATGGAGGGGAAGACAGGCAGAAGGAGATGGTGTGATAGAACCCAGAGTTCAGGTGGCAGATGCCAAAAATAAATTTACCTATTAAAGAAATTGCTGACAGCTGCTTCTAGATTTACGTTTCAATTAGGGACATAAAATTTTTTTAAAGTAAAAGCCGGAGAAAGAAATTAAATAAGCAATGATGCTTTCAGAGAAGTAACATACTAATAGTTTTATATCATGATTATACAATTATGTTATTACTCTCAAATCGTATTTGATGCTGGACAAAATAGAATTATTTTGTGGGTAATGGCTATCTGCCATATGAAGGGATAGATATTCCAAACTTTTCCTGTTTTTCTTTATTGTGTGCATGCTAAAATGTATTATTTACTGCAACGTATTTTTCAAAAAGGACAAAATGGCAAAATGTGAATAATTATAACTGATTTAAAGGTTCTTTGTGTAAAAAGCAACACGTCATGCAGAGAGAAATTCTAATAAAAATTAATGTAATTTTTACTAATTTCTAAGTTTTATAACTTACTGCTCTTATGCAAAAATATATATGTCAACCTCAGCTTTTATGGACTTAAAAAAATAGAATTATTTATTAACGGGAAAATAATATCCTTGTGGTACTTTGTTGAAATTAGAAGAGGCCTGGATGCCGATTTTTCTCTTTTGTTTTGTCACTCATTGGTTAAAACAGAACCACCATTTCCCCTCCGCCCTTGTAATTATATAACAGCAACTTTTAATACCTGGTGACTAAAATCTGACCAAAAAAAATGAGTATTTTCTAACCAATTCTATTAGAAGATAGCTTTTGGGGGGAATAAAAATGAAAAATCATGAAAAAGTGTTAAAATGGGACTTTATACAGACTGAAGCTAAAGCCTAAAATCCCAGAATTTTCATTAATGGGGGCAAGGGGCAACCTCGTAAATCAAGTTGTCCAAGACTCCATTGTTTTTAATCTAGGGTTTTTCCTGCAACAAACAAAAATAATGTTAGTCAATTTATCTTTTTATTGTTTCTAATAAATATGATGACACATAATCCTGATAAAATATATTATATAATAATAAATATTTTTATTTTTTCCTGCATCCTGGACAGATAATACAATGGCAAATAGTTGATTTGCATACTTAGTGCTAAAAAATATGGAAAGACCCATTAAAGATAATGGGTTCAAAGGGATAGTTCAATAGAATAATACTAAATTAACTAGGGATCAATTCTTTTAAAGATCTTATTTATTTATTTGAGAGAGAGAGAGAGACAGATTTAGATAGTGACATAGATAGTGAGAGAGAGCACAAGCCCGGAGGAGAGGGAGAAGCAGGCTCCCCACTGAGCAAAGGAGACTGACGTGGTTTGATTCTGGGGACACTGGGATCATGATCTGAGCTGAAGGCAGACATTTAACCAACTGAGCCACCTCAGAGGCCCTAGGGATTGATTTTCTAAATTATAAAATTCTAAAAGAAATTATTGTATATTATAAAATTATAATTATATAAATATAAATTTATATTAGAAATTAATTATAAAAGAAATAATAAGTAAAATAAAGAAATAAAAGAAATAGTAGAAAATTTATAGCATCAAAAGTATTAAAAAATACCCAAAAGTTAACATGAATCTAAAACACACATATAAGTACTAGTGATATTTTTATGTATTTTCTCTTCACATGAGTATCTGTAGAATATTCATATATATACAAAATTATATTACATACATATATGAGATATATATATATGCACACAAGCATAAAAATACAAGAAATCTTCAAAATTATGATTTTACCTCTGATAATTTCTTTCATATAGATTTAAGTGAAATAACTAGATCAAGCAAAATAAATATTTTAAATCTACTGATAAATATTGGCAAATTAGTTTCAAGAAAGACTGTACCAATTTACTATCCAACCAGCAGTTTCCCAGAGAGTTAAGCAGTCAACTATGCCAGTTTAGTCGTAATGTTATATGCAAACTATTTCAGAAAGCTAAAGGTGCACATTCATCCCATTCTCTAATAGACACTTCAGAGAAAAACATAAATTTCTTTGGAAAAAATTTCTGGCATTTAAGAATCCTATTTGCAAGAAATGCTTTTTTGTTCTGTTTTGTTTTTTAGGAATTCTAATATTTATTTCCTAACTTTCTTTTTAAAATAATAGATCCACAGTTAAGAAAATCTACTTAAGTGTATTACATTTGAATAAAAATTGTAATTATTCCCAGTACTACAGAGCCATTGAATCTGTGCATGAACAGGACATCAAAATACAAATTACCAAATTAGATATTGTAGACCTTATTGTTTAGAACACTTCAGTAGTCATTTGTGCTATTCCATAAATGTTTCCAGTTCTCCTCTTTATGGGTCACATAGTAACATTGAACATCTTTGCTCTGTGAAGGTAGGTGTGCCTAAATTAATTGCTTTAGCCAATTGAATATGAGCAGAAGTGAGGGATATATCTCTTTTAGGCAGAAGCTTTAAATGGCAGTTCTTGATTCACAGCATGTATTGAAATTAGTTCTCCATCAGCCTAGCTCCTGAGTGACTTAACATTAGCAGAGCTTCCCTGAGGACCTGAGTTGGACAGGACATATGTATAGGAAATAAAATTTCATTAATTTACTGAATTTTTAAAGTTATTTTCTATAACACATAAAACTATCCTGACTAATACACAAAGTGGCTTAACATATGGTAAGTTGCCTTATGGTGGGTGGAAAGAGCATTGAGGAAACTGATATTGGTAGTCTGGAAAAAATATTACAATCCATTATGTAGTGGCAACATATTTAACAAAATTCTCACAATTATTTGTTTGGGAAGGATAACTCCTATGAGAAGATGTTGGAAAAAGAAATGTTGGGGGCACCTGGGTGGCTCAGTGAGTTAAAGCCTCTGCCTTGGGCTCAGGTCATGATCCCAGGGTCCTGGGATCGAACCCCACATCAGGCTCTCTGCTCAGCGGGGAGCCTGCTTCCCTTCTTCTCTCTATCTGCCGGCCTCTCTGCCTACTTGTGATTTCTATCTGTTAAATAAAAAAATAAAATCTTAAAAAAAAAAAGAAATGTTAGTATTGTGTTTTAGTTGTTGGTAGGATTTGGGCAAGGGACTATGGGAGAAAATAGCTTAGGATAAAAAGAATGGAGGTGACTGACTTTCAGTCATTTAAGCATCTGCCTTCAGTCCAGGTCATATATGATCCTGGGTCCTGGGATGGAGCCCCACGTGGGACTCCCTGCTCAACTGGGAGCTGGCTTCTCCCTCTCCCTGTTCCCACCCCACTTCCTCCACCCCTGCTCATGCTGTCTCTTGCTAGCTCTCCCTCTCTCTCCCCTCTAATAAGTAAGTAAACAAAAAATTTTTAAAGTAAAATCTTTTTTTAAAAAGGATAAAAATAATGACTGGATTGCAAGCAAAGAAGAAAAGGGACTTTCAGAAATCTGGTGAATTGCAGTTCTAGAATACAGAACTCCTTCACAAATCTAAGTAGAAAATGACATAGAGAAGGCCTTTAATGACAAAGGCTAATTTAAACTGAGTTTTGTCATGAGGGCAGCACTCTTAAAACATAGTCTCAAATTCCTTGACACTCTTCCTGTTGAAAGGTAGGGGCTACTACCCAACCTCTTCAATTTGCATGCGTTTGTGATCATTTTAACCAATACATTGTGGCAGAAGGTATGCTCAATGACTTGCAAGACCAGGTCAGAATCCTCACTGTCTGGAGGTTTCTGTTTGGAAGGGCCCCTGCAGATCGCAGCCAACATAGTACGAGAAACCCAAGCCACACAGGTCGGGTGTTAGTGCTCCAGTAAACATTTCCACCTGAGCCAGCTTTTCAGTCATCTTAGCCCAAGCAGTAGCCTTTTTTTTTTTTTTTTTTTTTTGATGTGTTAAAATATACATAAAATGAAGTTCACCTAAACTGTTTTTGAGTGTGTAGTTCTATGGCATTATATCTATTCATACTGTGTGCAACCAACCTGCCATCCATCCCCAGAACTTTGTCATCCTTTCAAATGGAAACTGTGTCCATGAAACAGTAACTTTCCATTTCTCCCCTCCCACCAGCCCTTGGCAACCACCATTCTACTTTCTATCATCAGCCATCTACGTAGAGAAGTTACCTAGTAAGTGCATCCATCCTTCAGCTCCAGTTGTTCCAGCTGAGGCCCCAGAGACCTTAGAAAATGGTCTTCCCTGCTGTGTCTTTTCCAACTTCCTGACCCATAGAACCCATGAATATAATCAAATAGTTTTTGTTTTATACCACTGATTTACGGATGATTTATTTCACATCAAAGACAATTGGAGTAGTATGGCTGTCACAGTCATTGTTAAAATCTCTGAAAGTATTAGAATGTCTCACACGTGATGAGCACTGGGTGTCATACGCAGCTAATGAATCATTGAACACCAGATCAATAACTATACTATATAGTGGCTAACTGAACATAATTTTTTTTTTTTAATCTTGTAGTGGGAGGGCACCTGGGTGGCTCAGTGGGTTAAGCCTCTACTTTTGGCTCAGGTCATGATCTCAGGGTCCTGGGATCGAGTTCTGCATCGGGCTCTCTGCTTGGCAGGGAGCCTGCTTCCTCCTCTCTCTCTCTGGCTGCCACTCTGCCTACTTGTGATATTTCTGTCAAATAAATAAATAAAATCTTAAAAAAAAAATTCTCGTGGTAAAGAGCCATCTAAGGGTGTGACATCTAGTCAAGTTTTTTTTTTTTTAAGATTTTATTTATTTATTTGACAGACAGAGATCACAAGTAGGCAGAGAGGCAGGCAGAGAGAGAGAGAGAGAGAGAGGAGGAAGTAGATCCCTCCTGAGCAGAGAGCCTGATGCAGGGCTTGATCCCAGAACCCTGGGATCATGACCTGAGCTGAAGGCAGAGGCTTTAACCCATTGAGCCACCCAGGTGCCCTTCTAGTAAAGTATTTTAACTGGACAAAGTGGCTCAATAAAAAGAGATTTAAGGTTTAAATTTTAAAACATATTCACATTTAAGTTAAAATAAGAAGGGGGAGTGGGAGGTAAGAAATCCAAGGATAATAAGGATAATTTGCCTCACTGGAGGCAAATAGATATGGAGGTCATTGAGTTTTTAAAGAAGATCTTAAGGAAGATTTGGGGAAGTTTCTCAGATTTAGGAATGAGATCTATCACTAAAAGTTTTTGCATTTCTTTGAGGTCCGTCATTCTCTAGGATCTTAAAGATGGCACTTTCTCCAATGCCCATTAGAGATATAGCCAGGCACCATAAGGGAAAGAAAGAACCCCACAAAGAGCAGAGTCTATGGAGTAGAGGACCCACTCACAGAAGAGGGGCTTAACTAGAGAACATACTGGCTCTCTGCCCAGCTGATTTCACCGGGTCATCCACAGGTCATCTTTCCTTTTCTGAAACAGGTGTTTATTGCATTATCTCATCCCTAATATGCTAGTGTATATTGAGTTTGGGGGTACATATATAACTTGCCCCTGCAGTTCATAAATGAGCAATAGGAGACATAATGAGACCTAATATAAAGACTATCAATCATCTATTACACAGAGATCCTGAACTTTGAGCTTGATGCTGTAACTAAATGGAATTTTGATTTTCTCTCTTGGGAAGTTTGTGAATCTATTTCACAGGTAAAGGGAAATGAAGTGAATATTTAGTGATTAGGAAGTTGAATTATCACCACAATTTATTTGTTCTCCCTTATGAATGTGTGATATGATTGTGCTTTCTACTCCTTTTTTTTTTTTTTAGATTTATTTTTATTTTTTATCTTTTTAAGGAATCTCTGTGGCTAACATGGGACTCAAACTCACGACCCCAGAAAATCAAGAGTTGCACACTCTATTATATGACTGAGCCAGCCAGATACCCCTTTACTCCTCTGAATTTAGATAATCCTATTTGAATTGTTCTGGCCAAAAAAAAAAAAAAAAGACGGAAAATGGTAAAAGTTTTAGCTCTGACATCTTTAAGATTCAGTGGATGATTTGCCAGTTTTCCCCCTTATAGGATACATGAGTCAAAGAAGAATTTTTATCAGCCCAAGTAATTAAAAGAATGTGATGTATACAGGCCCCACACTCTCCTGATTTAGACACGTAACAGGAATAAAAATGGACTTCTGTTGTGTTAGACTTCTGAAATTTGAGGATTGTGTTAACACAAAATAACCTCACTCATTTGGACTCATGCGGGTTTTCACTGTAAATCACACTTCATTTCTGATTTAGCTTTTAAAGGGAATATTTAATTACATATATGTATAAATATGATGTAGAACAATTAAAAAAAATTCCATTCAGAGCAACTTATTAGAAATTCTTTACTGTATTTTTAGTAGTCCTCCCCAAATTTAATTATGTGTACAGTATATTTTATATCACATAATATTGTCTTTCAGTGCTACTTTAGTAGTAATTTAGGAAAGGCTCAGAGCATTAAAGCTACACTTTTTAAAAAGATTTTATTTATTTATTTGGCAGACAGAGAGAGAGGAAGGGAAGCAGGCTCCCCACTGAGCAGAGAGCCTGACACGAGGCTTGATCCCAGGACCCTGAGATCATGACCAGAGCTGAAGGCAGAGGCTTAACCCTCTGAGCCACCCAGCTGCCCCAAGGCTACATTTTGAGACAAATATTATTGTAGTTATTCTAGTCAAGTCATTCCAAGAGTTAGTAGTTGTACCAAAAAAAGTACTTTAAACTCAGGGCTCTTTTGATAGCTGATATAGTCATGTCAGCTGGTTAAGTAGATACAGACAGAAGATAAATTGTTATATATAGACATTCAACTAAATAAATAGTAGCTTTTTTTGGTTATATAGAGACGCTCTGTCAAGAATTATTTAGGGGAAGTATAAAATAAATCAATAGAATTTTCAATATCTGTAAATCCCATTCTTAGTTCAATTTCCTGGTCTATTCTTTTTAATAAGATTCCTGCTGTTTTTCTACCACATATTATAAGCTTTTGTACATTTTTCCTTAATTACTTGCTATTTTATTTCTAGACTAGTTTTTAAGTCATTTGTGGAAGGAACGCAATGATCAATATTTGCTTATAAATTCTTTAATCTTACTGTATTTTTATGGAGTGTTATTGTGTATGTGTGTGTGTGTGTATGCATGTGTGTTTGCATGCATGTTTACATGCGTTTTTGAGAGTTTGAGCACCCTCTTTTATTTAGTTCCTTCAGAAACTCAAATATTTTCAGGGTCATTTTTTTTTCTAACTGGATATATACATTTATAATAATGTTATTGTTAGCTATTTCAGCTTTAATAGAATGGGCTTCCAAACTGGAAGAGATAAATCCAACTGTTTTGTTATAGCTTAATGAATTTATTGTTTGAAACATTTATAAAACTGATACCTTTTAACTACTTCAGAAAAATCTACGAATAGCACCAACACAGTAATAGCTATTACTTCATTTCTTTAAACACTAAAAATCTTAGAATAGAATTAGTCTTGTTCATTTGTTTGGAAAAAAATGTCTTGCTTCAGAGAGCAGTACATAAACACAACTTTTTTTTTTTTTAATGATATTTTATTTATTTATTTGACAGAGATCACAAGTAGGCAGAGAGGCAGGCAGAGAGGAAGAAGCAGGCTCCCCCCGGAGCAGAGAGCCTGTTGCGGGGCTTGATCCCAGGACCCTGGGACCATGATCTGAGCCGAAGGCAGAGGATTTAACCCACTGAGCCACCCAAGTGCCCCTAAACACAACTTTTGACATTGCATGTATTTAAATTATCATATTAAGAATCTGTTTAATGTAAAAATAGAGTTTGAAGTAGATCCACTTGCTACATTAGTTGAATTTTGTGTTCTGTTCTTTAATATGGTCAGTGATTAACTATGACCCTCCAGGTGAATGGTAAAGATAACCATTTAGTGTAACTTACACATTTATCATTAACCTTCTTGATGCACAAAAGTTCAGTGTTTAATTTGTCACTAAGAATTTACCTGTTTTTTAAAAAATGTCATGCTGCTAGAAGGGCTATTATTGCATACTTTGAAAACAGTAAATAAATAGGTGTAGATTTGCATCATACAATAATGGCAACAGGGCGGCGGCAGCAGGCAGCAAGCGTGCTCAAACAACTCTCTACACATAATTACAGGACTGCTTAGCCTGTATTTCTAACCATTTCAAATCCGCCCCACCTATAATTTCCTTTGTTACCCACTGACCTCAGTCATTAAAGGCTTTATACCTCTCAAAAACCACAAAATTGTGCTTCTGGTTTTTTTCTTTCCTTTTTTTTTTTCTTTTTAAGATTTTATTTATTTATCTGACAGAGATCACAAGTAGGCAGAGAGGCAGGCAGAGAGAGAGAGAGGGGGAAGCAGGCTCCCCGCTGAGCAGAGAGTCTGATGTGGGACTGATCCCAGGACCCTGAGATCATGACCCGAGCCAAAGGCAGAGGCCTAACCCACTGAGCCACCCAGGTGCCCTTGCTTCTGTTTTCTAAGTAAGCTAAAGAGAAAGATGATGAGCTGAGAATGAGAAGAAGAAAGGTATTTATTTTCAACAAAAATTATTGAAGACTTTAACTTGCATTGGCCAGATTTGACCACTCCCGTACTGTTCACCTTCTTTTAGTAGTTTTGAGAAAAAGGGGTCTTATCCGGGAACTGGTCATGTGTTGTCACTTTGTATGCTACTTCTCTATATCACATGATGATCACCGGCCCTCCTAGTTTTATCTAGGCCCTACATTCTTTACCTATCTGATAACAAAAAGAAAAGCTTGAACACTTTGTCTTCTTTTTGCTCTGCTACAAAATCTTCACCGTCACTGCCCACACAACTCTTTAACACACTACAACCTAAGACTGAACAGCTATAGCGGACTCCATTGAATGGCAACATACCTTGAAATGAGTTACTGCTTTGGAGAAAATAGATGTTACCTACATTTGACTGCTTTATATTCTAAAGGAAAAGAATAAACAAGGAGTTCTTTTTGTTGGTTAAGCTTGTTCTTAGATCCTCTGTCTTACAGTCCACCAATCTTCCTTTCTCAATATTGGGATTTTTTTCTTAGAATACCTTGGAAAACTCCCTTAAGCTTCCATTTACTTGTTCATCATTTATTCATTCAGTAGAATATATATTGAGTTTTTACTGAATGTCTAATAACAGCAAGTAATGAGATAGAAGAGTAAGGAAAGGGGGTCTGTTGCAGACCCCTACTCTTGTAGAGCTTACAGGGAAGAGGTAGAGCAGAAAATATTCAAATAAATACATAAAACAAATTTAAATTAAAAATGGAGAAAAATGCTGCAAGGAAGAATAAACTAAAGTGCTAAAGTGGACCATTGGAAAATTGTACCATGTCAACTAAGCTGATGTTAGCATGTGTGCCGAATATTTAACAAGGGCAATGGAATTTGCAGCTAAGTGGATGGAACTAGAGAGTATTATGCTATGTGAAGTAGAAAGACAAATAACATGATTTCATTCATATGTGGAATTTTAGAAACAAAACAGATAAATATAGGGGAAGAAAAAAAAGAGAGGCAAACCATAAAATAGACTCTTAAGGGTTGTTGAAGGGGAGGTGGGTGAGGTAATGAATTAAATGGGTGATGGGCATTAGAAGCGCCACTTGTAGGGACCCCTGGGTGGCTCAGTCGATTAAGCATCTGCCTTCAGTTCAGGTCAGGATCCCAGAGTCCCAGGACTGAGCCCCACATCAGGCTCCCTGCTCAGCGGAGAGCCTGCTTCTCCCTCTGCCCCTCACCCTCTTTGTGCTCTTTCTCTCTCTCTCACGAATATATAATTTTTTTTTAAAGGAAGGCACTTGTTGTGATGAACACTGGGTGTTATATGTAAGTAATGAATCACTGTATTCTACTTCTGAAACTAATATTGGATTATATGTTAACTATATTTTGTGTGTGTGTGTGTGAGTACTAAAATTATATTTGACATTTTTATTTTAGTGTGCAAAAACAAAAACAAGCAAACAATAACAATAAAAACCTGAAATAGGCTTGTCAAATTATCTAAATTCATCCTTTCCAGAGAAGCAGAAAATAGATCATCTTGCTTCACTGCTGGCTTGTGTTCTGCTGCGTTTTGATCCCTCTTTGAGGCGTAGTCTGGATCATTTTCCTCATCTCCTTGTTCTTCTCCTTTCTTCTTTATCATCATCACCGTTGTCGTCATCATCATCATCATCTTCTTCAATAGCTTCTCCAGTAAAGTATAACACTGACCTTGGTATTAAACACGTACATAAAAAGTGACCAATTTCAAAGTCGGCAACAGGGATAACTTCAGCATCGCCGCCCAAATCTCCACTCGCGGGAACTTCAGGAAGGACAAAACAAACAAACAACCCCCCCCCCCCTCCCAAAACCAAAACCAAAACCAAACTGAAGAAAGAGTCATTGGAAACTGTTCTGGTCACAGTATGAACTGTCCCAAATCCCTTGCGATTCTGCTTCTTCTTAATGGTTTTCAAAGTGACATTCTTTCCTTTTTTCCAGTCTGACACCCTGTAAAACCCATAATTTCTGGTCCATCAAAAGAAAAGGGGTAAGAATCATCTGGTTCTGACCTCATCCTATATGTCTTTGTCAACATTTCATTTGTGAAATATTTAGTGGGTTCAAGGGGAGATTCTAAGACAAAGTTCATGAACTGGCCAGTATCTGAGAACTTCGCTTTAAAATCTCTCAAGTGCTTCGGAATAGATTCGTCTTGTTCCTGAGACATATCACTAAGCAAGTCAACATTCTTCTTCATTTTTTAATTTTTTTTAAGATTTTATTATTTATTTATTTATGAGAGAGAGAGAGACCTAGAGAGAGAGTATGTGTGCGAGGAGGAGCACAGGGAGAGGGACAAGCAGACTCTGCATTGAGTGCGAGCCCCAAGCAGACTCTACATTGAGTGCGAACTCCATGACCCTGAGATCCATGACCTGAACCAGACCAAGAGTCCAGTGCTTAACACACTGAGCCTCCCAGACACCCCACAAGTAAATATTCTTAAAAACAGTCTACCAGAATTCATGAATTCCCTTGGGGTCTTCTTTTTCTTCATCCTTTTTCTCATCTTCAATCTTGTCTTTTTCTTTTAGTTCCCCTGAAATTTCATCCTCCTCATCTGGTTTTCATTCACATTCTTCTTCCGTAGGTTCATAAATTGTCTTAATGATCTCAAGCTTATCAAATAGAGGCTGATAGAGAACGGCATACTTTCTCTCAAGATTGCGAGCTTCCTCATAGAATTTGGTTTCTATCTGTGCACATTTAACTTGAAGGTTTCTGAAAGTATTTACGCATATTTTTACTGCCCTAGGCAAACTTTCAATGTATCTTGGTGTTTCTACCAGATATCAAGTCTCTCTCTCTCTCTCTTTTTTTTTTTTTTAAAGATTTTATTTATTTATTTATTTGACAGCCAGAGATCACAGGTAGGCAGAAAGGCAGGCAGAGAGAGACCGGGAAGCAGGCTCCCTGCCGAGCAGAGAGCCTGATGCGGGACTCAATCCCACGATCCTAGGATCATGACCTGAGCTGAAGGCAGAGGCTTTAACCCGCGAAGCCACCCAGGTGCCCCGACATCAAGTCTCTCTTGAAGGGCTGGAAGAATCTGAGGATTTTATGTTGTCTAGACAGGTAGAGGACATGCTTTGATTACTGTTTCTTTACCAGCTTCTTCTGCTACTTCTTCAACATCATCCAAATCTTGATCAAATTCATACTGTTCTTTGTTGTCCATGTCTGCCATATTGTAAGAACTCCAAATATTGGTGGCTAGCACGGGAAGCCAGGATGCCGGAGCTGTGCAGGTAGTGACTCAGGATGACAGAGGTGACGGTGGCGGGGGGAGGAGCAAGAGGTGGTGTCCTGAGCAGACGGCTCTAAAAAAATCAACAAACTAAAATTTAAATAAAAACCTGAAATAAGGGGAATAGCAGAGAGAGAAAAAAAAAAAGTCATATTGGAGTCAACAACATATGTAATATTCCTATATGGGGTGGTAGAATAAAGAATGCAAGCCTACAAGAGAATCAATATGGCTAATTGAAAATCAAAATAGTATAGTAAGAGGTGAGGCTGGGCTGTAGGTAGGTGCCAGTGGATGCACAGTTGTCTGTAATATTTGCGTTCACCGGGTTAACTGGAGCATGACTAAATGATTTTGAGTGGAGAGAATGTCATGGTTTGCATTTTGAAAAGATGACTCCATAGGCATTATGTAAAAGAGAGGATAGAAGCTGCAAGGTAGATATAGGTAGAGGCTCTTGATTTCAATTATCCTAGCATCCTAGCATGGCCACAAGTTGTTATTATATCACAGGAGTTGGGCATGGAGAGAAGAAGGTGAATTTACAAGATATTTAGGAAGCGAAGTACATCAAAACATGAGGGACAGGTGTCAAGAATAATGCTTAATTTTCTACCTTGTCCAGTTGAATAGGTGATAAGATTTACTTGAAATCAGAAGCACTATAAGAGAGACAAATTTGAAACAAGATAGTTTTCCACAGTTTTAGATGCCTAGAAAAATTGAGCAGACAGTACAGAGAATTCTCACATACTCCCTCTTGCTCACACACAGTTTTTTTCTATTATTATACCTTTAGTGTGGTACATTTGTCACAGTTAATGGATGAAAACTGATACATTACGAAGCAAAGTCATAGTTTACTTCAAGGTCCACTCTGCGTTTTACAGTTCTATGGGTTTTGACAAATGCCTAGTGCCACATATTCGCCATTACACTATTATATATAATAGTTCCATTACACTATACCCTCATTTCTTTTTAATCACAGAATAATATTACATTGTATGATTGTACCAGTTTATTTATCCACTCATCTGCTGAAGAGTATCTTTTTTTTAAAAGATTTTATTTATTTATTTGACATATAGAGATCACAAGTAGGCAGAGAGAGAGGAAACAGGCTCCCTGCTGAGCAGAGAGCCTGATGTGGGGCTCCATCCCAGGATCCTGAGATCATGACCTGATCCGAAAGCAGACACTTAGCCCACTGAGCCACGCAGGCGCCCCTCTACTGAAGGATATCTTGATTACTCCCAGTTTGGGGTGATTATGAATTAAGCTCCTATAAACATTCATGTGCAGATTTTTGTGTGAATGTAAGTTTTCAGTTCAACTGGGTAAATGCCTAGGAATGTGAATGCTGAATTGTACAGTAAGACTATGTTTAGCTTGGTAAGAAACTGCCAAACTGTCTTCCAAAGTGGCTGTACTATTTTGCATTCCCACCAGCAATGAATGAGTGCTCCTGTTATTCCATATCTTTGTCAGCATTTGGTATTGTCATTTTGTTGTTGTTGTTGTTCAGAAGATTTGTGTAAGCACAAATTGAAATATAACTCTATGAATAATTGACTGGATTTCCAATTTAAATGGCTTATATTTTTCTCAGTAGCATATGTTATTTAAAAAAAAATTCATGAAGTTGAAAAGCATGTAAAAACCAGGATTGCTGAGATAAAGGAAATCTAACTCATATCAAGACATTTCCATTATATAAATAATTAACAATGAAAGTGACATATATTTTAACATTAGATATTTTAAAACCATTTTAAATATATTTGGAGCTCAGAACATTTAGTTTTGTTTTGTTTTATTTTGTTTTGTTTTTTTAAAGGAAGTTGTAGCTGAAACTTAAGAATTAGTGATGGAACATTCCTGCTGTCCCCCTGGTGCTATGATCTGCATAGTGTTGCATTTCACAGAAACTAGTCAGGTCTCATGCAAAATGACAGTGTTACCTGGTAGGAATACCTAGCTTTGTACCTCATGACCTGAGTGGGGAAAGATGAAATCTTCTCACTTGGATACAGTTTTTACTGGAATAGCAGAGAGAGCCCTCTAACATCTGAATACATGCATAATGAGTTCAGCAAAGAGCAGTAACCACAAAACAGCTCTTAGAATGTATATAGTGTGAGGTCTCTTTGAATGCTTAGGGGCAAAAGTTATTTATCATAGGAAGCCATATGAACAGCCAGAGAGAGAGCATTTACAAAAGAGATGATGAAATGTGAAGAAAAAATATATTTCAGAAGGGGAGACAAACTTGCTAAAAATAGCTCTGACTATATCAGAGGGAGACATGGGAACCCTCAGGCCAATTTTCTGGTCCACAAATGTGCTTTATTTCCTATATAATGTTCCAAAATAATTTAAACTAACATTTATTTTGTTCCAGCTTATTTTAATATAATTGTCATGTAACATTTTGTAAATTTAAGGTATATGCTGTCAGGATTTGATATATTTATAAATTGTGAAATGATGACCGCTGTAGGGTTATTTAACTGTTCTATTACTTCCCATAATTACCATTTCTTTTTTGTGGTGGGAACATTTAAGATTTACTCTCTAACAACATTCAAGTGCATACAAAGTGTTTTTAACCATAATCCCCATGCTCTATGTTAATCCCCAGAATTTATTCATTTTATAATTGAAAGTTTATATCCTTTGACTTATATCTCCCTATTTACTCTGCTCCCCCAGCCCCTTCCAGCCATCATTCTGATCTCTGTTTCTATGAGTTTGGTTTCTATAGATTCCACATATAAGTAATATCATACAGTATTTCTCTTTCTCTCTCTGGCTTATTTCACTTTGCATAAATAATATTCCATCATATGTATAAATGTATTGTGTCTTCATTATCCATTCATCTACAGATAGACTTTTCAATTGTTGTGATATCTTTGCTATTATGAATATTGTAAGATACATGGCAGTACAGATATCTCTTTGAGGTTCTGATTTCATTTCCTTTGGATATTACCAAAAGTGGGATTGCTGGGTCATATAGTACTTCTGTCTTTAATTTCTTAAGGAACCTATGTACTATTTCACATAACTGCCCCAATTTACATTCCTACCAGTAATGCACAAGAGTTCTCTTTTCTCCACATCCTCACCATCACTTGTTATCTCTTATCATTTTGATACTAGCCATTCTAACGTGTTTAAGGTGGTATTTTACTATGGTTTTAATTTGCGTTTCCCTTATTAATGTTGTTGGGTATCCTTTCATGGACCTATTGGCCATTTGTATATATTCTTTGGGGAAACGTCTGTTCAGTTCCTCTGCCCATTTTAAAATTAGATTGTTTGTTTACTATTGATTGGATGAGTTCCTTATATGTTTGGGATATTAACTCCTTATCAGCTGTATGATTTGCAAATATTTTCACCCATTTCTTGGGTTGTTATCTGTTCAGTTTGTCAATTGTTTCTTTTGCTGTAAAGAAGCTTTTTAATTTTATGTAGTTCCATTTATTCAGTTTTACTTTTGTTGCTTGTCTTTGTGGTGTCATAACCAAAAAA
This sequence comes from Mustela nigripes, assembly GCF_022355385.1. Lineage (NCBI taxonomy): Eukaryota > Metazoa > Chordata > Mammalia > Carnivora > Mustelidae > Mustela > Mustela nigripes. The sequence continues at coordinate 74,297,400 of NC_081562.1, forward strand.
TCATTGCTATGACCAATATCAAGGAGATTTTTCCATATATTTTCTTCTAGGAGCTTTATGGTTTCAGGTTTTACCATTGAGTTTTTAACCCATTTCAAGTTCATTTTTATGAGCGTTGTAAAATAGGAATCCAATTTAATTCTTCTGCATGTGTTTATTTAGTTTTCTTTTATTTATTTATTTATTTATTTATTAATTTTTTATTTTTTATAAACATATATTTTTATCCCCAAGGGTACAGGTCTGTGAATCACCAGGTTTACACACTTCACAGCACTCACCAAAGCACGTACCCTCCCCAATGTCCATAATCCCACCCCCTTCTCCCAAACCCCCTCCCCCCAGCAACCCTCAGTTTGTTTTGTGAGATTAAGAGTCACTTATGGTTTGTCTCCCTCCCAATCCCATCTTGTTTCATTTATTCTTCTCCTACCCACTTAAGCCCCCATGTTGCATCACCACTTCCTCATATCAGGGAGATCATATGATAGTTGTCTTTCTCTGCCCTATGACCCAGCAATTGCACTATTGGGTATTTACCCTAAAGATACAAATGTAGTGATCCAAAGGGGCATGTGCACCCGAATGTTTATAGCAACAATGTCCACAATAGCCAAACTATGGAAAGAACCTAGATGTCCATCAACAGATGAATGGATAAAGAAGATGTGGTATATATACACAATGGAATACTATGCAGCCATCAAAAGAAATGAAATCTTGCCATTTGTGACAACATGGATGGAACTAGAGCGTATCATGCTTAGCGAAATAAGTTTATTTAGTTTTCTATCAGCACTTAATGAAGAGGCTGTCTTTCCCCCCAGAGTATTCTTGGCTCCCTTGTCAAATATTGGCTGACCATGTATTCAAGGGCTTATTTCTGGGGTCCCTGTTCTGTTCTATTGATCTATGTGCTTTATAGCATTTTAAACTGTTTGATTATTATAGCTTTGTAGTATAGTTTGAAATTAGGAAATGAGATGCTACCAGATTTGTTCTTTCTCAGGATTGTTTAGGCTATTCAGGGTCTTTATGGTCCCATACCGATTTTAGGATTGTTTTTCTATTCCTATGAGAAATGCCATTTGAATTTTGATAGGGATTATATTGAACCAATAGATAGCTTTGGGTAGTATGGACATTTTCACAATATTAATTTTTCTAATCCATGAACACAGGATATCTTTCCCTTTGTGTCTTTAATTTCTTTCATCAAAGTCTGATAGTTTTCAGTGTACAGGTCTTTCACCTTCTTGCTTAAATTTACTCCTAAGTATCACTTGTTATTGTTGTTGTTGTTTTTGGCTACTGTGAATGAGATTGCTTTCTTTATTTCTTTTTTGGATATTTTGTTGTTCGTGCATAGAAAAGCAATTGATTTCTTTATGCTGATTTTATTTCCTGCAACTCTGCTGAATTTGCCGATTAGTTCTAACACTTTTTTGGAAGAGTCTTTAGGATTTTCTATATATAAGACAGTGTTATCTACAAATGAAGACAAATTTACTTCTTCCTTCTGATGCAGATGCCTTTTCTTCTTTTCTCTTTGTCCTTCCTCCCCATACCTCCACCTCCTCCTCTTTTTTCTTCTCTTCATACCCCCTTCTTCTTCTTCCTGGTTTTCCTCCTTCTGTTCCTTTTTCTACTCCATCTTCTTCTTTTTCCCCTTCTCCTCTTCCTCTTCCTTCTCTTGCTGCTGCTTCTGACATTGACTACTGTACTGAATAGGAATGATGAGAATGCATATTCTTGTCTTTTTCCTGATCTTAGAGGAATAGCTTTCAAACTTTCATTACTGAGTGTTTTGTTAGCTGTGGGCTTGTCACATATAGCCTTTATTATGTTTTAGGTACATTTCTTTTAACCCAACTTGTTGAGAAGTTTTATCATGGAAATCTATTTTGTCATATAGATGCTTTTACTGCATTTCTTGAGATGATCATGTGATTTTTATCTTTCATAATGTGGTGTATCACCTTTATTAATTTGCATATGTTAAACCAACATTGCATCCCAGAGATGAATCCCATTTGATCATGGTGTATGATCCTTTTAATATTCAACTTAATTCATTTTGTTAATATTTCATTGAAAAATTTTGCATCTATATTCAGTAGGAATGTTAGCCTATAGTATTCTTTTTTTAGTTTCCTTATCTGGCTTTGCTATAAGTATAATGTAGAATGCTCCCTTCTCTTCAATTTTTTGGAAGACTTAGAGAAGGATCAGCATTAATTCTTCTTTAAATGTTTGATGGAATTCACCAGGGAAACCATCTGTCCTGGGCCATTCTTTGTTTGGGAGATTCTTATTACTTATTCAATTTCCTTCCTCCTTATTGGTCTGTTCAAATTTCCTATTTCTTTGTGATTCTGTCTTAGTAGGTTGTAAGTTTCTAGAAATTTACCCAGTTCCTATAGTTTATTTAATTTGTTGGCACATAATTATTCATAGTACTCTTATAATCCTTTGTATTTCTTATATCAGTTTTAATGTCTCCTCTTTTATTTCTGATTTTATTTGAGTCTTCTCTTTTTTCTTAGTTCAGCTAAAGGCTTGTCAATTTTATCTTTTCAAAAAGCAGCTTTTAGTTCATTGATCTTTTCTATTGCTTTCATGGACTTTATTTTATTTATTTCTGCTCCTATCTTTGTTACTTCCTTCCTTCTGCTAAATTTGGGTTTACTAATGTCATCTGACTGTTTTCTGGTTATTTTATATTTCCCTTTTCTTCTTTCTGACTTTTGCTGCCTTCCTTTACGAACTAAAAATTTATCATAGTTGTGTACTTTGATTCCATTCTCTTATCTTTTATTATCTAATTATCATTTTGCTTTGCAGTTACCATGAGGCATACATATCTTACAGATATGTAATCTTATAGATATAACGGTCTACTTTGTGCTGATAACTTTGATCATATAGATAAACTCTATCCTTTTACTCCCCCAATTTAGTTTTTAATGTCACAATTTACATTTTTTTAATATTCTCTGTTCATTAACAAAGTATTGTAGCTAAAGTTATTTTTAATACTTTTGTTCTTCACTTTTATGGTAGAGTTAAGTGGTTAATGCACCATCATATTACAGTATATTAGAGTATTCTGAATATGCCCATTTGCTTAGCTTTACTATTGTGTTGTATATTTTCCTATGTTTTTGTGTTACTAATTACCTTCCTTTCATTTTAGCCTAAAGAACTCTTTCAACATTTCTTTTAAGATAAGTCAAATGGAGATGACTGTCTTCAGCTTTTGTTTGTCTGGGAAGGTCTTTATATCTTCTTCATTTCTGAAGGACAATTTTGCCAGATAGGGTTCTCTTGGTTGGCAGGTTTTTTTTGTTGTTGTTGTTTTGATTTTTTTTTCTGTCCAACATTTTGAGTATATCTTGCTGCTCTCCTACCTATAAGGTTGCTGCTGAAAAATCCTCTGATAGCCCTGAGAAATTCCCCTGTAAGTTACATGCTTCTTTTCTTTTGCTACTTTTTATATTCTCTCCTTTCCTTTGACTTTTGACAGTTTTGCCATAATGTATCTTAGAGAAGATCTCGCTAAGTTGAGTTTGGTTTGTGACCTGTGAGCTCCATGAACTTGGATATCTAAATCTCTCCACAGATTTGGGATGTTCTCAACCATTATTTTATACAATAAGCTTTCTGCCCCCTTTCCCTCCTTTTTGGAAATCCAATACTTTACATATTATTTATTTTCATGTTTTCATTGGCTTTCTTCACCATTTTTTATTCTTTTATCTTTCTAGTTCTCTTACTAATTTTAAAGCTCTTGCTTTCTATCTCACAGATTCTTTCTTCTGCTTCATTTAATCTGTTATTGATGTCCTCCATTGTATTTTTCATTTCATTCAGTGCATCCTTTAGCTCCACAATTTATTTTGGTTATCTTTTATGATATATCTCCTGGGTAATCTTCTCATTTTATTTATTTATTTTATCTTCTCATTTTATTTTGTTTTTATGATTTTGTTGAATTGCCTTTATATGTTTTCCTGTTCTTTCAGCTTCCTTAAAACAGCTATTTTAAATTCTTTATCCTTAAATATTACAAGGATAAATATATCCTGTAGACTTATTCCAGTGTTATAAGGATAAGTAAATATATAATAGAAATAAAATTAATACTTTATTATATCAATAAAAAAATGAGTGTAAATGTGTTCAATGAACAAACAGATATCTCCATCCATGTCTTTGATATTGGTAAATGGAAGATTATTGAGATTCATTAGTGGTGTCATGTTTTCTTGATTTTTTTTTCATGCTCCTTGAAGTAGTGCATTGCTGTCTGCTTTTAAAGTCGCAGTCACCTCCTCTAGTCTTTACTAACTGATGTCTGAAGAGAAACACCTTCTGTCACCCCTTTTAAGGAGTCTGAGACTTTCTTTGATTGTCTAGGGACACATCTACTCCATGCTTCTTGCTCTCTCTTCTTCTTTTGAGGCAGAATTCTTTAACTTGTATGCTTTGTCTTAATCCTGTAATGCACCAGACTGGGTGCTGAAAGCCTCTCTTTGCTTTCTCAAGGATGGAGCAAAAGCTCAAGTCTGTGGCTTATTCTTGGCTTGCAAATTCTACACAGCTTTCTGCAATATTCACTAGGTATCTATCGAAGTTGTTCTTGCCATCATCAGTATTATGCATAGAGAACTTATTGTAGGATGGGAGTGTGGGCAAGAGAGGTGGCTGTGCTGGGGATGTCCTTGGGAAAGGTAGAGGAATCTGTGGGTGAGGCATCCCTAGCGGCTCATTTTTGGATTTTGTGGTGTAGTCTTTGACAGTTAGTAGGATCCACATCCCTTTTTTTGCCTACCAAGAGTTCAGTGTGCCATTCTCCCAACCCCTTCCTACCCTCCAGTCATGCAGCTCATGTCTCAGTATTGTGGATGGGGTGATAAAGAAATAGGCCTCTTTGGCAACATTCCACAGAGGTGGGGAAACTGGACACTCACTCACATGCTCTCACTTTTCCCCAAGAGAGAAATCAGGAGTGGAGATCTTTCTTATCACTGAACTATGCTACCTTAGAAGTGGGATTATACAGGCAAAGCCAAACTGTTCCTCTCAACCTCCCCAAAATACCCAAACTCATGTTTTCTTGCTCTAGCATCATGCTGGAACTACTCCACTTGAAAACTGAGCTTCCACAAAGGCTCTCTTATATATGGATGGTTGTCAAAGATAGTATTCTTCAGCTGATCCTTGACTGCAGCCACGAGTGGATTTGAAAATGAATCAAGACAGCTGAACTGAGAAGCAGACCTTATTTTCTTAGGCTGAACACAACTTACCCTGTATGAAAAGGCTCAAGTTATCAACACTAACCTGAAATTGGTATGTTGTACTTTCAATTAATTATAATGTTTAACTAAACTCCAAAGAAAATTCACTTACTAGTTTATATAAAGTGTGTGATTAAATTGTTCCCAAGCAACTATCTTTTTGTTATATGACTCAGCTAAGAAACAATCTGGAGACTTTCAGATAAAAATGGCAAATGAAAGCCATTTCTACCCCTCTTTTTCTTGAAACCAACTGAAAACTACAAAAAGAATGATCCACATATAGACTACTCAATTTTTGATATAATATAGAAAACATCTACACTTCCAGTACTCAATAGAAGAAATAATATTCAGAGCAAATATTGAGAGGGCATGAAAACAACATGCTCTAGCAGATAATCAGGCTGCATTCAGGGTTCTCACAAGTTGGTGACACATGTGGAAGGCCACAAAAGTGACTCATGGCTTGAAACTAAAGCAGCACAGAGTGCAGGCAAGGTAGACTAAGGAGAGCCATAAAATGACACCTTTGCAGGAAGCACTGCACCTACTTATTTCATTGAACAAAGGTAGACAGGTGACAGATCACCTCACAGAAGACAATGAAAGACAAAAATCTCCCTTGTAATCCAGCAGCTTCCTTGTCATCATAAGTAAAGACATATAGTCGGTGCAATATATGCAGCATAAAGTTTAAGAAGTGGTTTATGAACTGATTCCAATGTGCCTACTCCTAAGATACATCTCTCCATCTTTACTCCCTACAGTCTCCTGCAAAGATATGGCTCAAGTGATCACACAATTATATTCTTTCTTTTTGAATATTTTATTTATTTATTTATCTATTTATTTATTTATTTATTTATTTATCTGGGGGAGAGAGAGAGTGAGCAAGAGAGCACAAGCAGCAGGGACAGCAGAGGGAGAGGGAGAAGCAGGCTTCCCACTGAGCAGGGAGCCCTATGAAAGACTTGATTCCAATACCTTGGGGTCATGACCTGAGCTGAAGGCAGACATTTAACCAACTGAGCTACCCAGGCACCCCAAGACAGTTATTTTCAAATATGAGAAAAATGTAATATCTAGAATATGCATGGCTTCTTGAAAAACCACCCAGTGATGGAATTATACTGACAAACAGATGAATGAAGAAGTTATTGTAAAGGACTGGTGATGAATATAGAGTCTATTGAAATGTAAGACTAAAATTAACTGGAAAATGGTGACCGAGCAGAGTGTCCATAACTCTTGATATTGTAAAACTTAAAATATAGGTAACAAAAATTGCAATGTGGAGTATGAAGATAAGAGCTTGTAAGAAGTTTATGAATGATGTTTTTTCTTATCTCAGAATGGACTGTAGGTGGACAATAAATTTTGTTTAAATTAAAAAAAAAACAAGTTGCAAGCTGATTAAATAAAGTGGTATTAGAAGAACCCATAGGACTAACCGTAGATTATAGAAACAACTAATTATTCCTGAAAGAAATCACAAACACACAAAATGACATAAAAATATCATAAACCATACAGTGAAAGAAACATTAAAACAAAAAAACACTTAAAATACAAATATAACACAAAAATATCCATTAAGATATGATTGTCAGTTGAATAAATGTTAATAAATTTACCCTGTTAAAGTATCTTGATTAAATTTAAACAAATGTTTTAAGAATGCATAATTAGGATATGTGTGTTAAACAAGTGGCTCAGGTTGAAAATAAATAGGCTAGAAAAAAATGAATAAGTTAAAAATATTAAAAAGATCAGGTATAAATAAATAATTAGTTTTCATGAATCTCATGATAAATATTGAGCAAATTTTAATTGAAAACTTAAAATATTAGGGATTCAAGAAAGACATTTTATAAATAAAGTACCACATTAAATAATAAAATTAAGTTGAATAGTTTTTGAAGGATCAGTGTACCACAGATATTTTCATGGAAAATGGCACTACACAACATAAAGAATAAATAATTGGAACATATTTTGGGGCAAAGTTAGGTAGAATAGCAGAAAAAAATGTAATTAATGGCTACAAAAATATAATTGTTCCTGAGAATCTAATAGAGACGTATAATATACATTTCCTTGAAAATAAAGAATGTCTTTCTATTTTATGTGCCAAAAGAATATTTGCTAAAAATTTAACACAAATAAAATTTAAATTTCATGATGTGGAAAAAGTGTAGACAAGTTCTCATTATTGTGCTAAGCATACAGGTACTAAGAACAAGTACATAAGCAAAATCTCATACCTCCTGAAAATTAAACAACATGGTAACTCTCCTCCATTTGTCTAAGGTAATTCACAAAAATGAAAATTAAATTTGTAACATATCCAAAAAACATTTGCATCATAAATAACAACATTGTGTATCAGATACTTAAGAGTTCAGTTAGTTCAGGGCTCAGAGGAAAATTGATATTGTCAATTTTTTTCAAATCTATTTAGAAATTACATAAGCATTATACTTAAAATATTTTTAATGCTTTTAATATTTTATTTTTAAAAATTTAAAATATTTTCAATAGTAATATGTGAACTCCATAAAAATAGAGTTTTGTCTATTTGTTCAATGCTGTATTTCCAGCTGGTATATAAGGCCTAGTATATAGCTGTCAAGAGGAGATGGTAACGAGTGAGTAAATAAATGAATGAATAAACTATAAAATTAGAAATAAAATAAACTCAAGGAAAAAGAAGTTTGAGATAGGAATAGAAAACACTAAATCAGTAAACAGTCAAATAGAATTAAAAATATATTTCAAGGATCAATTATTAAAATTAAAGAAACAAAGATTATTAGTTAAATATCAAGAATAAAAAGGAGAAAACATGAATGCACCACACTAGATGTGAAATGGAGAAATAACCACAGAAACAATAAAATAAAGTTAATGTTGAATTTTATTTATTATTTATTCAATGGTTAAAATATATCATTGAATAAAGTCTGATGTACTAGTGCAGTGGAATATTATTCAGTTGTGAAAATGAACAAACCACTGATAAACACAATAAAACCTTTAAATTATGAAAAATATAAACAACACGATTTAAAAAACATCAATATACTCTAAGAGGCAACACACAAAAGAAGCTATCCAAGTTGCCAATAAGCATATTAATATGTATTCAACGCTATTAAACAGGAAATATAAATTAAAAACAGATTTGATACAACTGTGTACGATAAGAATCAATACCATCAAAATAAAAACAAGTTCTCTTAAGGATATATCTTAACAAGAATTATTGGGCATGCAAACAGTTACACCCCAAAATACTATATACAATATTTATTAAACCTAAACAAATATCTAGCCTATAACCCAGTAATTGAACTTCAAGGAAATGAGTCTGTATGTCCACCAAAATATATATACAAGAATATTCAGAGAAACCATATTTGTAATATCCAAAAACCTGGAAACAATTCAAGTGCCTATCTACAGTAAAAAAGATAAATAGAATTTATATAACAAAATGCAACAAAAAGAACAAACTACTGATACATGTAAAAATAAAGAAGGAAGATACAAAACAGACTGTATGGTACCCTTTCCATTAAGCTCATGAAGGGGTAAACTAAGTCTGAATAATTAATGTCTCTGGCAGATGAGTTCACTGGAAAAAAAGCATGAGCAAATGTCTGGGGTGCTGGCAATTGTCTGTATGTTTCCAACTGATTTTTTTTTTTAAGATTTTATTTATTTATTTATTTGACAGACAGAGATCACAAGTAGGCAAAGAAGCAGGCAGAGAGAGAGGAGGAAACAGACTCCCTGCTGAGCAGAGAGCCCGATGTGGGGCTCAATCCAAGGACCCCGAGATCATGACCTGAGCAGAACGAAGGCAGTGGCTTTAACCCATTGAGCCACCCAGGTGCCCCTCCAACTGGTTTTATACATATGTTTATATATGTGAAAATTCATTAATCTGTAAACTTAAGATGGGGAGGGAGAGGAATTCATTATTTTAATTTTAATAGCTCTATTAAAGTATAATTCATATTCAGTAAACTTTTTATATTTAAAGATTATAATTTGATAAGTTTTTGACATATATATAACCCATAATCATCACTGCATCCTAGATTACGAACTTATTTAATCATAGCCCAAACTTTTCTCATGTGCCTTTATACTTCTTCCTAACAGCCCTCTCTCCTGTATATCTCTCTCTCTTTTTTTTTCTCCTGTATATTTCCAGGCAACTAACAATCTAATTTTTGTCAGTGTAGATTAGTTTCCATGTTCTAGTATTTTATAAAATGTGATTATACAGTAATATCATTTCTAGCTTGACTTCTTTAACCCAGCATCATTATTTTGAGATTCATTCATGTTATTGCATATGCCAGTGGTTCATTATTTTTTTATTGCTAAGTAATATTCCATTACCACAGTTTTCATCATTAATCTGTTGATGCATTTTCAGCTTCAGGCTTTGGCAAATAAATCTGGAATGAAGATTCCTGTGTAAGTCTTTATATGGATACATGTTTTCATTTATCTTAGAGAAATACTTAGAAATGCAATGAGTGGATCATATAGTAGTATATGTTTAACTTTCTAAGGTATTACTAAACTGTTCATGCAGAGGTTGTGCCATTTTACATACCTATAAGTAGTGTGTGAGATTTCTAGTTCTTCCAAAGCTTGTTAACACACAGAACAATAAACCTTTTATTTATTTATTTATTTATTAAGATTTTATTTATTTGTCAGAGAGAGAGAGGGAGAGAGAGCGAGCACAGGCAGACAGAATGGCAGGCAGAGACAGAGGGAGAAGCAGGCTCCCTGCCGAGCAAGGAGCCCGATGTGGGACTCCATCCCAGGATGCTGGGATCATGACCTGAGCTGAAGGCAGCTGCTTAACCCACTGAGCCACCCAGGTGTCCCAACAATAAATCTTTTAATTTTATCCATTCTACTAGGTATGTAGTGATACCATTGTGGTTTTAAATTTCATTTCCTTAATAACTAATGATGCTGAGCATCTTTTCATGTACTTATTTGCTATTACTATACCTTCTTTGGTAAAACATCTGTTTAGTTTTTTATTGCTGAGTTTTGAGAATTCTTATATATTCTGGATACAAGTGTTTTTAATGAGATATGTACTTTGCAAATATTTTCTCTCTGTTGTGAATTGTCTTCTTATCTTCTCATGGCGTCTTTTAAAATGGATGTTTTTAATTTTAAAGAAGTCTGATTGTGGAGTACGCTGTTCTCAGATCTTCGAAATCTTTGCCTAACCCAAGGTCTCCTAGAGGTTGTCTCCTAGAAGTTTTATGTTTTGCATTTTTAGGTCTGTGATCTATTTTGTGTTAAATATTCTATGTGGTGCTAAGTCTGGATCTAGATTACTTTTTTCATATGGATTTCTGGTTGTTCCAGTATCTTATGTTGAAAAATATAAACTTAAGATCTTTGAACTTTTCTTCATGTATGCTATATCTTGAACCAAAATTAAAAACAAGTAAATAGACAAATGAATGTGATGAAAGAAAAGTCATTTGTGGGGCACCTGGGTGACTTGATGGGTTGGGCTCCTACCTTTGGCTTGGGTCATGATCTCAGGTTCTTGGGATTGAGCCCTGCATTGGTCTCTCTGCTTTGTAGGGAGCCTGCTTCCCCTCCTCTCTCTGCCTGCATTTCTGCCTACTTGTGATCTCTTTTCTGTCAAGTAAATAAATTTAAAAAAAAAAAAATCTTTGGAAAAAAAAAAGGCATTTGTAAGCAGTAAACACTAGAAAATATGTAGAAATAAACTAAAAAATCTTATATATGTGGAAGAATTTTAAAGTTGTGTCAAAAGATATAAGAGTTAAATGTTGTAAACATTCAATTCCCCATAATCAAAATTTAAGTACAATATGGCTCTTATAAAAATCCCACTGTTATCATTTCTGTGTAGCAGTTCAGTCCACCTCTGGTTCATCCCTGGCCTTTTAGGTTTTTCAGCTAACATCCTTGTATTTTCTCTATTCGCTGTGCCCCAGAATCAGCAAATGTCCCAGAATAGGAGTGGCTGAGGAATTTTCTCACTCCAGAGCTTCCTCCCTCTCTGCAGTCTGCCATTATTCTTCATTGTCTCAGCAACTTTTCCATTGTCCTAAAAGGATGATTTCTGTATTTTATTTGACTTTTCTAATTTTTCTCAGAGGCAGCTTCTATCTGTCATGACCCTTTCTAGTCAAAAGAACAGGAGTTCTGGTATAACTGTCTTCAAACAAACAAACAAAACCTATTAAGTGAAAGAGTTATTGATGCTTTCTGCAAAACAAAACAAAAACAGACAAACAAAAACCACAACCACCAAAACCCCTAAATTCTTAAATATATATTAAGTTTGTATGTAAAACGTACATGTCATTTTTTTTCACACTCTTTAGGGTTCAGGAGTATTAGGACTCTTATATACAACTGACACATTTTGGAGGGCAGCTCTGCATAAAATAACAGAAATCAACAAATGTACAAGTCCTTTGCTCATTAACTCTATTATTCAGAATTTATCCTAAAGAAACACTCACAGGTGTATCCGGAGGTACAAGATATTTATTGCAATATTTTTGTATTGGGGGGGAGAAAAAATGAAAGAAAGAAAAGTGGAACCTAGCTGCGCATAATAACAGAAGAGTTGTTTTAAAAAAAACACATTGTTACTTCCATAGAATGGTGGTAGGTATTTAGAGGAATATGTTGATGTGAATGTTCTGACATAAAAGAGCTTCAAAATCCATCATTAAATGTATAACAGGATATACTTATTTATTTATTTATTTATTTTGCATATACCAAAATGAGCCAGTTAAGAGTCATTACTTCTAGGGAATAAGACTGGAGATCAAGAGTAGGAAGAATAGTTTTTTTTTTTTATCATATGCCTTTGAACTATTTAAATGTTTATTTGCCATCTCATTGTATTTGTTTATAAAGATTATTATTAAAAGATAAATTGATGTTTTTAAAAGCAGAAAGCTCTCTGATATATTATTAAACTAGATAACTGGAAAAATAAAATGAAAGGAGGAACACTGGGATAATTTTTAATTAAAAATTACTTATTACACATGGTTCCTGGCTACCATTATCTGATTATTGAATTATGTTCCAACCAACTGCCTGTTCTGAACTTGATGTGCCTTTATTAGCACCTGACTACTAAAAAAAAAAAAAAAAAGGAAGTTTCTAAAAGAAGTAACTATAGAAGCATGCCTACCAACATCCCTGGGAATATTTGAGTAGGTAAAGAATTTCTGAAGCAGCTTGTGGGAGATCAGAAATCTGTCCAACAACTGGAAATGACATAAAATGCAAAAATCACTTGTTCAAAGGTTGTGGATAACTACTGCACCAACTTATTTACTTTAGCCTATAATCTTATCCTACATATTTTCTATACACTTTTAGTCACAAAATATATGCAGATAAGGTTAGACATATCACTATAGTTTTCAAATTATTTTTGAATATAGATCATCTTATCAATGCCAAAATTTGAATTGTATGTACTTTGAAACAAAAGTTATACGTTACAGTGTTTTCTGCTTTGCTTATAGCTCTGATTTTTTTTTTCCTATGAATCCTAAATCATTTCCTTGGGTCTTTGGATAGCATAAACATAACAACATTAAAGCCTGATTGGATACATTCATTGCAAGCTTCCATGCTCATGGGGTCTCAGCTTAAATTCAAGACAGTGCTATTTGGTGTCAGAATAAAGAATATCATGCAAAAGGAACGCTGAGGAAGTAAGCGGAGGGATGGGTCAACTGGTGAGACCAGGAAGAGAAAAGACCGGAAATTTGATTAGAAGTAGACACTAATAGGCTGCCATGAATAATGCGGGGAGAAACAGGATATTACTTGAAAATTACCCTTAATATCAAATCTATATAAAGCACATTAGTGAACAAATAAGTATTAAATATATCCAGATTTATATTTGGTGTCTTTGAGGCGATTACATAGACTCCTATAATTTTACCTTTCTTTTTTCCTGTTTAAGTGTAAAAACCACATAAATATTAAATGCTAAGATCAAACCCCATTATCTATCAACCAGCTTAAACAATTATCAATATAATGGCAATTTTGTTTTATTTCTGTCTCTTAAAGCCTTGTTGCTAGTATTTATTTGTTTTTATAGCTTTGTTGAGGTATAATTAGTATGAAATAAAATGTACTCATTTTAAGTTTTTTTTGATGAATATATACAGTTGTGCAACCATTATGAAAATGTTGTTTTAAAATATTTTCATTATTCTCCCAAATTCCTTTGTACCTGTGTATAGTCAATCCCCAGACCTAAGAAAACACTGATCTGCTGTCTCTTCTACAGATTTACCTTTTCTGAACATTTTGTAGAAGTAAGATCATAAAATATGCAGCCCTTTGCATATCCCAATTCATTTTAATCTAATAGCTTTTAGCCTCTTTTACAGCATTACTTAAAACAATGGCACAATACAATATACCTTGGCCCTAACCAAGATATATGGCAGGGCAATGAGCCAAATATCTCATCAAGCTATCACTTTTCTATAAAATATCGTTTAAATGCAAGAAAAGAAAAATAACATGGCAGAGAAAATGTAGCTCATGACAGAGCAAAAAGAGTTCAGAGTCCGGGTTCTCAGGATGATGATAGAGAGTAAGGATGGGAAAAGAAATATGGCCAGAATATTCTTGGGTTTTTCCTCTTACTACAAGATTTGAGATGATTTGTTCTGGTATAGATCAAAAGACTAACCCTGAATCAGCTGGATGAAATTCAAAGGCAGAGGATAGTATGTAAACACGTGGCAAGAACAAGGCCAACATTTGCACTGTTTCTGGATGTGAGACAGGACAGTCCCATTATAAGAGCAGTCATTAGTTATTAGGACATTGCTAATTCAGTACCATTAGGATGGTTAGTATTCCAATCCTCTGCTTTTTCATTGGTTTTAGAACAGATACTATCCTCTAATGAAAAACAGAGTCTGGATAGAACTTGAATAAGTATAAGCACTGTTGATTAAGAGCCTGAAAAACAGAATGAAGATGGGGGAGAGTAAATGAGATGATTAGAGGCAGTATTTAAAGATTTTTTTAAATGTGTTTCTACTGCTATTCATAAAGCCTGAATGAATGGACTACAAAGTATAGCAAGATTAGTCAATATGTTATCACAGCATATATCTGAATATTGAATTTATTTGGTATATTTATATGGTTTAAAATCCTTATAAATAATGAACAAAACCCCATCACTTTAGTATCTTTTGAGAAGTAGATCTAGGTCATTGCCTATAAAAATGTTTCCAGCTTCTTCTTATATGTAGATTATAGAAAGATCTGAAACCTCAAGTTGACCTCTCAATCAGTGACAGTCACTAATACGCAGTAGCAGGTATAGAACTAAATAGAAGTTGGGCCACATTAATATTCTCTTCCTAGTGAGTCTTACTGTCTACTGGATCTTGACAGCATGCCACAGAACATGAAGAAGCAAACAGGTTGGCTCTAGAAGTTCATCTGGACAACACTGAGAGGAAAATGTCACCAATTTTATATATTTCTCTTACTGCTGAAGACATATACTCCTGGGGAATTTAAGAAATACTGCATTTATAGTGTTGTGGGTTTGTTTGTTTGTTTGTTTTTCTGTCAGTGGCCCTTTCTTGACTATCTCTTTAAATAAATGGACTATCAGTATGAATCATGACGGGTAACACTGAAGGATGCCAAAATATCTAGTCAATTCATCTAAAAATACAGTCATAGTGATTACCTAAATCCACATAGATAACATTTCCAGATGATTGACTGAATGATTGACTGAACTGGTTTTATCAATATAGACCAAAATATGAATGAGAGGGAAAAAAGGAAAAGAAAATGAGACTATGGTTGTTGTATCATCAGACACATCCGTTTTGATGCATGCATTAGGTTTATCCAAAGTCATTTTACACACCACCTTCTCTATAGCAACATTTGAATCTCTAAAGGCTACTCATCAAATAACCAAAAGAAATACACGCATATTTATTATGGATTCAGAAGTAAAAAGAGGTTAATCAAACACATGGAGAGTAAATATGGGAGCCACAGATGCGATATTACTGTATTAAAAGGGAGCAATGTTTTCCTTATTTGTGGAAGTTTATGGAAACAGTTAAAGCACTTTTTTTTTTTAAGATTTTTTATTTATTTATCAGAGAGAGGGAGGGGGAGAGAGCGAGCACAGGCAGACAGAATGGCAGGCAAAGGCAGAGAGAGAAGCAGGCTCCCTGCCGAGCAAGGAGCCCAATGTGGGACTCGATCCCAGGATGGGATCATGACCTGAGCCGAAGGCAGCTGCTTAACCAACTGAGCCACCCAGGCGTCCCTAAAGCACTCTTATTAAGCTTTCCTATATAAGCTTGCAAGGTAGGGATATTTTCAATCCTTCAAAAAAAAAAATCCTGATTAATTTATGCTCTGGAATTTTTCACATCTATTTATAGCATTTGACTTACATGTAACCAACAAATGCTAAATAGCCACTTCTGAAGTTTCAGGCTTGCTATATTTAGCACATAATAGTTGGGAATATAGTTTAAACTCTGAATTAATCCTTATCTAAACCGTACAATGCAAAATGATAATTTAGACAAACCTACTAAACACTCTAAATATCTTAATTCATCTGAGCCTTATAAGAACCCTAAGATTTAGATAGGACAAGGAGTAATATTTTTTATTCAGAGATGAACAGAATGTGGTAAGGGATGTTAAATAATTTATCTTTAATCACTCAGCCTAGTAGAAACTAAAAGTACTATTTTTTCCCAGACAATTTCTCTCTAATGTTCTCTTATGCTATATTGCCTCCATACAGATTTAGAAACTATGATTCAAAATCGTTAATAGAACAATGTTTAGATAGATAAATAGATGATAGATAGATATCTCCTGATATTTATATCAACTTAACATTTCTGCTTTGTCATTAATTAACTTACGAATGTTTATTTAGTAATTATAGAACATGAATTAGGTGTCAGGAACTATGGAAGATAATAGGGATAAAGAGATGAACAAAATATAATTTCCTTTTCACCACTACCCATGGGTGTAATCAGACATGTGAAAGTAGATATGAGTGGGTGAATTAATGCTTGTGACTCTGGATTGTGAAGTGTTTTGTACACAATGTTCAAAATTTAAAATTCTATTCTTCACATAGCCGGAGCTACCAAAAATCTAGTTAAGCTTGGAGCCCAGCAAATCAGGACTCTTATTTCAGAATACAAAGCTGCCAGCATTGTAGGGAATAGCTTGAAGAAAGAGGCAACTGGCGATGAGAAAAGAAGAGAACACTAAGGAAAGAAATCACTTGCTGTTGAACAGCATGGTAGCGGTGGTGGGAGGAGAGGAGAACTGGACTGGGAAATATTCCTACGTATAATTTTAGAAGTAGAGTTTGCAGGATTTGGTGACTTGTTTGATGTGCATGTGTGAAGGGAGGTTGCCTTAGAGATGATCTACCTTTTAGCAAGCCTGCTGTTTTAATTTCTCTGGTTCTCTGCATATTTTCTTAGGCAGAGTAGCTTATTTTTTTCAGTGCTTTCTTGCTCTTAATCATTGCATGTGTATTCAAGATTATCCAATTCCAAAGGATCCATCTGAGTTAATTTTATACTTTTCTTTAATACTAAGAAAAGTAGAAATTGGTATTAAAAATGAAAAAAATCATTATTTTTCTATCTTATTTAATTCGATTTGGGCACGTTGGGGATAGTTTTTAGTTATTTATTTTTCTAAATCTACTGCTCTGCTACATAAGTTGTTACTACTGTGGCACAGGTCAGAAATACTTCCTGCTTCCTGATTTTAATCTTTACAAAATTTTTCGTGTCAACGTAGAATAAAACCTTAAATCTGTAATAGGTACTCATTTTCACTATTGGCAATAATCTTTCCACCAGAATAATGACAAAAAAGCAACTTATCAAGGTTTTATGACCTTGAATTTGTTAACATGGTGAAGTATTTTGTCCTCAGCAAAGATAGGGCATGTATTACTGATCATCAGACATTCTGATGAAATCATTGGAACAATCATGGTTCTTAAAAATTATAAAAAAGATGAAATGTTAGAAAAATATGAGAATTTTTTGCTCATTTATTTCAGAAACCAAGTCCAACTGAGGCTTAATTATTGCCAGTCTAGAAAAATTGTGAGGAGGAAAAAAAGATCATTATCTTATTTTAACAATGTCTGTTTTTTTCCCTTTGTATTCTAAGTATTCATATAGAGAACTTGTATTCAATTAAAAAGTTTGAGTTTACACTAGTAGATTACATAACTTTCCATTTACTGTCAGTAAAAAGGCATTGACATACCATGTGTGCATTTCATTATGAGACACTATTTACCATCTTTGAATGTACCTGAATTTCACAAAATCTGCCAGTGTTGAGACATGGCCTCCCAGTTCTGTAGATTTAATGAATGCAGGGTGCAAACAGAACTAAAGAATGGAAGATGCAAATCTCATGACAAACATTAGGCATACCTTTCACAGCTACACATGAAATAAATGGATGTGGGAGGCAAGTGGCAGAGCAAATTCCAGTTTTCAACCTGAAATGGCAAAATGAAACACCATGAAAAGGACCTCCTTAAAATATATTTGAAGGACAGGTAGTAGGCAATTGAAAGAAAACTAGACAGCTTTTGTCTCAACAGACACATGGGATTATGGATGATTTTGCATAAAATATCATTTTTTTCCACTGCAATTGATTATGTGCATAGCCACAAAATCATGACATTTCAAACATATTGTTGATCATATGTGGATATTTTATCCTCCAGGGCAGATACATCTGTTTGTTTCCTTGACTTGGTGATTCAAGGTATGAGGAGAACATGGGAGAACAATGGTACTGTTCAACCATTACAGATTTTTCTAAAAATATCTAGGGATAATATATAGAATCTAGAAATGTCAACAAGGTCTGTTTCTGAAAAATGATGTTAAAGATATTATGGTGTAACAGAAATATATAGAAACAAAAAGTATTTTAAGCAGCGTATAACTTTTAGAACATGGTGGAGTAGTAGGGGGACCCATCTTTGGGAAGTACCACTAAAGGCAGTCCTAAGAGGAACACATATAGCAATACAGGCTTCCTCAAGAAGCAAGAGAAGTCCCATTACACCTAAAATAGTTTGAAAAAGAACAGCAAATAAAGTCTAAATCCAGCAGGAGAGGGGAAATAATAAAGATTAGATCAGAATTAATGATATAGAAATTAAAAAAAGGTTGAACAGATCAATGAAACTAGGAGCTGATTCCTTGAAAGAATTAAGAAAATTGATAAAACCCTAATTAACAAAATTGATAAACCCCCAGACTTATCAAAAAGAAAACAGAAAGGACCCAAATAAACAAAATCATGAACGAAAAAGGAAAGATTACAACCAACACCGCAGAAATACAATTATAAGAGAATATTATGAACAATTTTATGCCAACAAAATGGGCAATTTGGAAAATATAGAAAAATTCCTAAAAACATAAACTACCAAAACTGGGAGACAGGAAGAACTGGAAAAGCTGAGCAGGCCCATAACCAGCAAAGAAATTGAATGACTAATCAAAAATTTCCCAAAAAATGAGTCTAGGTTTGGATGGGGAAATCTACCAAACATTTAAAGAATTAATACCTATTCTTCTGAAACTCTTAAAAAAAAAAAAAAAGAAATGGAAGGAAAACTTCCATACTTTGTATGAGACCAAAGACCGCACCAAAAAGGAGAATTACAGACTAATAACCCTAATGAACATAGATGCAAAAATTCTCACCAATGTACTAGTTAATGGGATCCAATAGTAAATTAAAAGAGTTTTTCACCATGACCAAATGGGATTTATTCCTGGGCTGCAAGGATGGTTCAGCATCTGTGAATCAATCAATGTGATACATGATACCGATAAAAGAAAGGAAAAGAACCACAGGATCCTCTCAAGAGATACATAAAAAGCATTTGACAAAATACCACATCCATTCTTGACTAAAACTCTCTGCAGTGTAGGGTAAAAAGGAACATACTTCAAATTCATAAAAGCAATATATGAAAAACTCACAGCAAATATCATCACACAGCCTATAGAAGGGAGAAGATATTTGTAAATGACATATTAGATAAATGGCTAGTATCCATAACCTATAAAAATTCATTGAACTCAACACTCCAAAAACAAAAAAATTCATCAAGAAATGGGCAGAAGACATGAATAGACATTTCTCCAAAGAAGATACACAAATAGCCAACAGACACACAAGAAAATACTCAACATCACTCAGCATCAGGGAGATACAAATGAAAACCGTGATGAAATACTACCTCACATGGGTCCATGGGTCAGAATGCCTAAAATTAACAGCACAGGAAACAGCAAATGTTGGCAAGGATGCAGAGAAAGAGGAACCCTCTTACACCATTGGTGGGAATGCAACTGGCATAGTCACTCCAGAAAACAGTATGGAGATTCCTCGAAAAGTTAAAAGTAAAACTACCCTATGACCCAGCAATTGCACTACTAGGTATTTACCCAAAGGATACAAAACTAGTGATTCAAAGGAGCACATGCACTCCAATGTTTGTAACAGCAAAGTCTACAATATCTAAACTGTGGAAAGAGCCAAGATGGCCATTGATAAGTGAATGGATAAAGAACATGTGAGATATACATATAAATATATGTACTTAAATATTTCATAGAATATTACTCAGCCATCAAAAAGAATGATATCTTGCCATTGTCAACAATGTGGTATAAACTAGAGTATATTATACTATGCAAAATAAGTAGTCAGAGAAAGACAAATACCATATGATTTCACTTATATGTGGAATTTAAGAAACAAAACTGATGAACTTAGGGAAAAGGAAAGAAAAATAAGATAGAAACAGAGAGGGAGAAAAACTATAAGGGACTCTTAACTAGAGAACAAACTGAGCATTGCTGGAGGAGAGGTGGGTGGGGGGACAAGGTAAAAGGGTGATGGACATTATTATTCATTTTTTAACCTTCCTTAAATTAATTAATGTGATTACATCTCATTTGGTAAAAATTTGCTACCTCTTCTTGCATTACATTCTTAATTTATTTATATCTTAATTTATTAATTTATATCTTAATTTCTTATAAGAGTAGAAACTACCCAGAAACTGGGTGCATGATAACATCTTTATATCCCAACACTAAGCTCAATCTCTAACAAAAAATAGGCAGTCAAATAATGTGTTGAGTGAATGAATGAATGAATGAATGGATTCTGACCTCTAAACTTGCAAGAAAAATCCAGTTTTAGTTTCAACATAGGATATTTTATCTCTCCACATCTAAAATATTGAGTCACACCGATTAAGCCATGAAGTTAAAGGAGGCAAATGATTCCTCTCCTTTTCCTCTCTCTCCTCCTCTTCCTCACCCTCTGCTCCACCTTCCTCCTTTCCTTTTTCCATCCTTCCTTCCCTCTGCATGTTTTTGTTAGCATGTACTATGTTCCAGGCACTAAAAATACTGCTTAGGATTTTTCTAGAACAACATTATTATTTTAGCTCTAAAACAACAGATTTGCTATAGTCAGAAAAATTTGATGGCCCTTATAAAACTCATCTCATGGTGGCATCAATTTTAGATACTGTCCATCCTCTAAACAAGGGGTGTTCTTCTGTCTCCGTTGAGTTTCTTGGAAAATTTGGAATGCTTCACATGTAAAATGTGCATATAAAATAAATTATCGGGTATTTTGGAATCATAAGGCTTGTAAAAATCATTAAGTAAATGTTTAATGGATGAGTCTAACATATTCCCCTGGCTGCAATGAGGAATACATTTATAAAGCATAAGCAATCTGCCTTATAAAAACAGTCTATGGATGGGGGAGGGGAAGGAAAAATAAAATAGGATAAAAATAGAGAGGGAGGCAAACCATAAGAGGCTCAACTACAGAGAACAAACTGAGGGTTGCTGGAGTCGGAGGGAGATGGGGTAATTGGGTCATGGGCATTAAGGAGAGCACATGATGTGATGAGCACTTGGTGTTATATGCAAATGATGAATCACTAAATTCTAACCCTGAAACGAACACCATATGTTAACTAGCTTGAATTTAATAAAACAAAAATAAACAAATAGTTTTATTTTGAAAATGTTGTATTTTACAATCATTGTCATTAATTTTTATGATTATGAATAGCTTGAGATCTAGTCTAAGTTATGGACTATCTCCTCTGGAAAATGCAAGAATTAAAACATTTTAAAAATACAGTTGTGGTGGGCTCATGTTTAAAAATTCATTACATTCATTTGCCCAAATTCCAGTTGCATAAAGAAGATATTTGGGTCTTGTTTTCTTCCAACAAACCATTTTACTTGTTATTGGAGTATAGTGACATTTCTACAATCATTTAACATGAATTGATCAATTAATGGAATTCCTTATTTTCTTGTGTTATTTGTATTTAACTTGCAAGTGTTTTTTAATTAAAGAAAAGAAAGGTTTAAGTGAGAATTGCTATCAGACATAGGAAACTATCCTGGGCACCTTGAAGAAAAGATTCTAAGTGTATGCAAAATATTAATAATAAGTAATAAATATTCTCTGTATAGTAATTCTAATGTCCTTTTGACTAATTTCATGCACATATATCAAAGGAAAGATAAAAAAATTTGTTGAGATTTTTCTCTCTCCTGCTCTTTGAGACTAGTATGATTTTCTTCAAAGTTGGAAATTAATTACTTCTTCAAAAATATAACAGTGAGAGGTACATCTTCAAAGGAGATCATTAGATTTGCACTATAGAAAACAAATTTGAGATGCTTGTTCAAATATGATTATTATCTTCAGTTGGAGGAATTTGTTATATATAAAATGCTAAATTAAAATATATAGTTTTCTGATAAAGAGTAGAGTTATACATATATATTTATAACACGCATCCAAATGCTGAACAGTCCATGGTAATTTAATGGGGTACCACAAGTTAAATTCTGTGTTTATTGTGGTATTGATATGTTAATAATTAAGAATATTTCTCTGTTTAATTTATTTGCCTTTTGAATCAATTGCATCAACTAAGGCTTGATGTTGCTTAGCTACAATGTTTTCTTTTCTTATATTTTTATTTATTTTTTAAAATTTCTTTTCAGTGTTCCAGAATTCATTGTTTTCTACAAAAGTAATTCTAAATAAGTTTCTAAATTGTGCTCACGGATTAGTTCCAAATCTGTATTTTGAAGGTTTATTGCACTTTTCCAAATCAGATGAAAATTTCAGGTATTTCATGTAAGCACTTACATTTCCATTTAAGATTTTTTAGACGAATCACTTATAAATATATTATCTTTATTAGTTATATAGGAAAATTATAATTGTGCAGAGAAAACTAACAATTTTTACTAATACCATGAATAATTACATAGTAGATACTAGAAAATGTCTTGAGTGAAGTGCTCATACCATGAATAAAATTGATAATAAAAATTCTTTGCATTATACATCAAAAACAACAATACTACCTATAGTAGTGATTGTCCTCAGTGTGACTTACAGAAACAATTTGGGTAGAATTGAATCATTTCATGACTGTAATTCCCCAGTGGCTAAATTGGAAAAAATTCTTTTTGTTGTTGTTCCTAGTATTTTTCAGTCTCCAAACTTGGTACAGATGATATTAAAATAAATAACTCAGGGACACCTGGGTGGCTTAGTTGGCTGTGTTTGCCTTCAGCTCAGGTCATGATCTCAGGGTCCTGGGATCAAGTTCTGTATCAGGCTTCTTGCTTAGTGGGAAGTCTGCTGCTCCCCCTGCTTGTGCTTTCTCTCTGAGATAAATAATTAAAATCTTTCAAATAAATAAATAAATAAGTCAGTCATTGTTGACTTTTGTAAAGATTTTGAAGGGAAACAAATATGTTAACAAATGTATGTAATATAATATGAAATGGACAATAATTTAAAATTGGGGAAAATAATAAAGTCATATAGAGAAGGTAATATCTAGGGGAAATAAGGAAAACTTCACAGAAGAACTATTTGAATAACTTTTATTTAACACCATTAAGTAATACATAGGTACTGCAGGAAATTTGGAAATGTTAGAAAATGTAGGTAAGAAAAGAAAAACACAGTATTTATCATTCAGTGATAACCATGATTAATATTTGTTATATGTACATGTTTTTGTTGTATTGTTTTATTTCCATTAAATCACTTACATTTGCCATATCCTAAAATGATACTTGTGAGTCAGACTTTTACTGGATGAAGTTTTTCATCATTTTTATGTGCAATAATTTATTTAATGAATACATTATATTGGGTCACATGTATTATTTCTTCTTGTTGTATTATTATTATTTTTGGACACTTATCTGATTTTTTCACATAAAATCCCAAAAGTAAAATTGCTCAGTCAAAGAGCGTACATATTTTAAAATCTTGATTATGTAGTTACCTTCATTGTTTATGTTCCACAAATGTGGAATATCTTTACTAAAACAGTATCTTTCTTTTTTGTTGTTATTTTTAGAAGGAAAATAGAAATCTCGTACTAATTTAAATTTACAGGTTTATTGACTTAAAATTAAATGACCATGGTCATTTGTAAAAAAAAAAAATATGGTTTATTATTTATTATTTTTTACCCATTTTATTAATTTATTATATATTCAAGGATGTTACTGAGTGCCAAATAATTGCCTGTATTTGAGCTAATTGTAATAATTCAATGGAGATCAAGAGAGACATATTACTTGCCTCCACAAAGCTTAAACTTTAATGAAGAAAATACAAAGTAGCTTATATGTTGTGATATGTGGTGTGAGAAGATTATTCTAAACCATGATACAGATGCTGGGCTTTATCCTAATGGCAGCTTATTTCACAGACTTTGGAAACCATGAACCATGCTAAGAGTTTATTTTGGTTTCGATCCAATACATATTAAAATTATAACCTCCATTTTACAGATGATAAATGTGATATTGAATTGTAGGTTCTGTGAAATAGTCAATAAGTTGGATTGCACACTTGGAACGAATTTATAATTCAACAATATATTTTGTGGTAAGAGCTTTTGATTTTGAAATAATTAGTATGTATTACCAATGGATTATGAAAGTTTGAGAAAGTGCCAGGATAAGTATATTGTTTGGGGGGGGGAAAGAGCAAATACAATCAAATAGTAACATATACATACACACACCCCTTTCACACATTCACACACACTCCAGAGAGCTAAGTATTTCCAGAATACCCAGCTTGTAACCGTTGAGTGCCCCCTATCTTGATGTGACTTTAACTTTTTATAAAAAACATAAAAAAGCAGTTTGTAGTCCAACAAACCAAAGTAATTTATTTCATTTCAAGCTTATTTTCTTGTCTTCTTTATAATCACTGATAATAGCATCATCTTCCCATGAGCCACATAAAATGTGCTGATGTATAATTTTGTTATTCAATTTTAGTTGTATTTCAGTGCTTCTTACCAAGAATCTAAAAGAGCACTTGTTTAAGCTCAGAAGAGATTAGACAAAATATGTTGCAGGAAGAGGGAGGAGTCAAGATGGCGGAGAAGTAGCAGGCTGAGACTACTTCAGCTAGCAGGAGATCAGCTAGATAGCTTATCTAAAGATTGCAAACACCTACAAATCCATTGACAGATGGAAGAGAAGAAGAACAGCAATTCTAGAAACAGAAAATCAACCACTTTCTGAAAGGTAGGACTGGCAGAGAAGTAAATCCAAAGTGACAGGAAGATAGACCCCGGGTGGAGGGGCCAACTCCGGGCAAGCGGAGGAGCAACGGAGCACAAAATCAGGACTTTTAAAAGTCTGTGCCGCTGAGGGACATCGCTCCAGAGGCTAAACCGGGGTGAAACCCACGTGGGGTCAGCGTGGCCTCAGGTCCCGCAGGGTCCAGAAGGATTGGGAGAGTCTGAGTGTCGCAGAGTTTACAGGTATTAGAACGGGGAAGCCGGCTACAGAGACAGAGCCGACAGTGAGCTCACAGCTCCAGGTTACCTTGAACCGGTTGCAGGCTCGGTGAGCTCGGAGCGCGGCCAAAGGTCAGGCAGACAGGAGTTACTGGGCGCTGTTCTCTGAGGGCGCACTGAGGAGTGGGGCCCCGGGCTCTCGGCTCTTCTGGGCCAGAGACCAGGAGGCTGCTATTTGTATTCCCGTCCTCCGGAACTCTACGAAAAGCGCTCAGGGAACAAAAGCTCCTGAAATCAAACCCGAGCGGATTACTCAGCCTGGCCCCTGATAAGGGCAGTGCAATTCCGCCTGGGGCAAAGACACTTAAGAATCACTACAACAGGCCCCTCCCCCAGAAGATCAACAAGAAATCTTGCCAAGACCAAGTTCACCTACCAAGGAGTGCAGTTTCAATACCAAGGAGAGCAGCAGAATTCCAGAGGAGGAGAAAGCAAAGCACGGAACTCATGGCTTTTCCCCTGTGATTTTTTTTAGTCTTGCAGTTAATTTAATTTTTTTTCTTTTTCATTTTTTTTTCTCTTCTTCTGCTAAAATTTTTTTAACTTTTACCCTTTTCTTTTTTAACATTTTTTAACTAGTTTATCTAATATATATATTTTTTCTTTTTTATACTTTTCTTTATTCGTTTTCTTTTTTAATTCTTTTCTTTCTTTCTTTCTTTCTGAACCTCTTTTTATCCACTTTCTCCCCCCTCACGATTTGGGATCTCTTCTGATTTGGTTAAAGCATATTTTCCTGGGGTTGTTGCCACCCTTTTAGTATTTTACTTGCTCCTTCATATACTCTTATCTGGACAAAATGACAAGGTGGAAAAATTCACCACAAAAAAAAAGAACAAGAGGCAGTACCGAAGGCTAGGGACCTAATCAATACAGACATTGGTAATATGTCAGATCTAGAGTTCAGAATTACGATTCTCAAGGTTCTAGCCGGGCTCGAAAAAGGCATGGAAGATATTAGAGAAACCCTCTCGGGAGATATAAAAGCCCTTTCTGGAGAAATAAAAGAACTAAAATCTAACCAAGTTGAAATCAAAAAAGCTATTAATGAGGTGCAACCAAAAATGGAGGCTTTCACTGCTAGGATAAATGAGGCAGAAGAAAGAATTAGTGATATAGAAGACCAAATGACAGAGAATAAAGAAGCTGAGCAAAAGACTCTCAATCTCACAAAACAAACTGAGGGTTGCTGGGGGGAGGGGGCCTGGGAGAAGGGGGTGGGGTTATTGACATTGGGGTGGTTATGTGTTATGGTGAGTGCTGTGAAGTGTGTAAACCTGGCGATTCACAGACCTGTACCCTGGGGGATAAAAATATATGTTTATAAAAAAATAAAAAATTCAAAAAAATATATGTTGCAGAAAAAACAATTTTTTTTTTCCCTAAGAGATTTGGATGAGACCAGGAATTTCCAAATTTCTGATACCTTTCTGATATACACTCTCTCTGGTTCCTCTAAATTTAAACAAACAAAAAAATATACACTTAAAGTCCAGAAGGCCCAGAAGCTATAGATTTGGGCATTATTTCTGTAAAACTACACCATCACGAACAAAAGAAATGAATAGAGGGAATAGAGGGAAGGAAAGAAACTCTTGCAGCGATGGGCTAAGGGTCTGGGTGTTGCTGCAGGATATAACCCTTCAACTCCATCCCCACAGACCAAAGTCACCCCAGTGTCAATGTTCCTCACTTTACCCCTAACTGACCATAGGGAGAACTTCTGCAATAGTTTTATGGATTTCGTTTTCAGTTTTGTTACAACTTTCCTGAGGATCAAGAAACTGCATCAGTCTTAATAGTACAATTTGATGACACGCATACACGCCTGTGACACTATCACCGCAGTCGAGAGCAGATATTTCACCAAGTCTCAAAAGTTTACCCGTGATTTTAAAATAATTGCTTCATTTCCACACCATCCAGTCTTCATACTCTACAATTTTATTTTGCAAATATGTGGATTTTAATTTAGACTTCTCCATCTTTCATGTTAGTGTCTGATGCTGTGTTATCCCTTTTAAACTCCCCAAATTCGCTTAAATGTCACATCCCTTTTTCCATCCTGTATCATGCTTATGGGTTTGGAGTGCTTATTGAGGGAGTACAGGTCTTTAATGCCACTTAAGTGGAGTTGCTTATTCTTTTGCAGGCAGTTTTTATTCCTTTGTTTTTCTTTCTTTTTTTTTTTTTTTTTTGTTTAATTTTTTTTGCTGTTGGATTGCTTTAAAGATTTTTTTGTGTCGGTTTCTCTGACAATTTTTAATCAAGGTATTTGTTTGTATTTGCTATTGAGTTATGTAAGTTCCTTATATATTTAGGATATTAACTTTTATCAGACATATGGCTTACAGATATTTTCTCCCATTCTGTAGGTTGTCTTTCACTTTATTATTTCCTTCACTAGGCCACAACTTTCTAGTTTGAAGTAATCCCTCTTGTTTATTTTTGCTTTTTTTGCTGTGCTTTTGGTGTCATAATCAAAAATTGCCAAAACCAATGTCAAGGAGATTCCCCCACCCCTACGTTTTCTTCTAGGAGTTTTACAGATTTACTTGTGTTTAAGTCTTTATTTCATTGTGAGTTGAATTTTATGTGTGGTATGAAATAAGGGTCCAATTTTATTCTTTTGCATGTTCATATGCAGTTTTCCTAAAACCAAATTGAAGAGACTATTCTTTCCCCCTTTGTCTTCTTGGTGCCTCTGTCAAAGATTAGTTGACCACACATGTGTGAGTTATTTATAGACTTTCTGTTCTGTTCCAATGGTCTATATGTCTATTTTTACATGAGTACTATACTGTTCTGATTACTATAATTTTTTAATACAGTTAGAAATCAGGAAATTGGATGCCTCCAGCTTTGTTCTTGTTTGAGGGTGCTTTCGTTATTCAGGGTCTTTTGTGACTCATATGAACTGTAGGATTGTTTTTTGTTTCTGTGATAAATGTCATTGGATTTTTTTTCTTTTTTTTAATTAAATTTAATTATTTTGTGTGTGTGTGTGTGTGTGTGTGTGTTCCAAAATTCATTGTTTATGCACCACACCCAGTGCTCCATGCAATATGTGCCCTCCTTAATACCCACTACCAGGCTCACCCAAACCCCAACACCCCTCCCCTCCAAATCCCTCAGTTTGTCTGTAGGTCACTTTAGTTAAGACTTTCTTAATTTTAATATACTCAAATTTATATTTTCCTTTGGGTTTATGGTAGGTTTTTTGTATTACATAATAAATGCTTTCTTTGAATTTGTGATTATAAAATCCTATATTATTTTCTAAAAATTTTGTAATTTTTTCATTCATATTCTGGTTATTTAAGCATCTAAAAGTTATTTTCGATGATGGTATGGTTTTGTTCTTTTTCATATAGATAGGTGAATTTTCTATCATTTATTTAAAAGATAGTTATTTTCCTATTGATTAATAAGAACAAATGTATCAGATATGAAATATTCATATAGGTGTGATTTTTCTTTTCCTGGAGAAAGACTTTTTCATTAGTTTAGTTTTCTATTCTTTCATCAAAGCAGTCATAACTATTATTTGTATATATCTGGCAATTCAACTCACTCAATTTTTTTTATTAACTTGCATAGCTTCCTTGTCTCTTAAGAACAAGTTAATTTTTTAGCTCTTAAATTAAAATTTTAGTAAAGTAACCAAAACACATATTTTGGTTACTTCTCAATAAATTATCACAAGTGGACACCTATCAAATACTTCCTAAGGTCAAAGAACAAACTATTTCCAGGACTCAATGCATCTGAAAATAGTACTATTTCCGCACTGTTTCCAATACTCAACACCCATCTCCCCATAAACCTTCTCACACTTCTATCTCTCCCATTACTAGGCGCCCGATCTCTCAATCTATTGTTAAGTTTTACTAGGCAAAAGCAGGATTATGCAATATCTAATAGTTTGTATACATTTTTTCTTTCAGTATTATGTTCATGTGTTCTATTCCTGTTGCTACTAGCCACTGTTATTTATTTTGTTATGTAATATTTCATTGTATGAATAAGACACAATTTATTACATATTCTAGTGTTGATATACATGCATGTAGTTTTCAATTTTTCCTGTACTGTGTTTGGACATTTTTGTATTTGTCATTTGGTATACATGTTTATGAAGGTTAATTTTATGTGCTAACTTGATTGGGTCATTTAGTGCCCAGATATTCATCAAACATTATTCTGGATTTGTCTGTGAGGGTGTTTTTTGATGAGGTAAACATTTGAACCAATAGACTGAGTTAAGCACATTATCCTCTCTAATGTAGGTGATCCTCATCCAATTATTGAAGTCCTGACTAGAATAAAAGGCTGACCTTTCTATGATTAAAAGGAAATTTATGACTGATTACCTGAGCTGGAACCTGCCTTTGGACTAGAACTGAAACTTTGGCTCTTTATAAGTCTTGAACCTACCAGCTTTAGGGTTGAAATTTACACAGTTGGCTCTTCTGGTTCTCAAGGTTTCAGACTCTAACTGGAATGACTTTCCTGGGTCTCCAGCTGCTAACTGCGTATCTTGGGTCTTCTCAGTCTCCATAGAAATGTGGGTCAATTTCTATTTAATTATTCATTTACTTACTTACCTATTTACTTATGTATTTATTTATCTGAGAGAGAAAGAGAGAGTCAATTGAGTGTCTTGGAACTTCTCAGTCTCCATATTTATGTGGGCCAATTTCTGTTTATTTATTTATTAATTTAGGAAAGAAAGAGAAAGCACACATGCATGGGAAATTCAGGGGAAGGAGGGAAAGAGGGTGAGAGAGAGAATCTCAAGTAGACTCTGCATTGAGCTCAACGTGGGGCTCATCTTACCTCCCTGAGATCATGACCAGAGCCAAAACCAAGAATCAGATGCTAAACCAACTGGGCCACCCAAGCACATTGGGCCAATTTGTTAAATTCCTTTAACAAATTTCGTATAAGTAAGATATATTTAGGTGTGTGTGTGTGTGTGTGTGTGTGATCTAAAGATGAAATATATATAATATAATATAATATAATATAATATAATATAATATAATAAATATAATATAATATAATAATATCCAGTTGGTTCTGTTTCTCTGG
Organism: Mustela nigripes; assembly: GCF_022355385.1. Taxonomy (NCBI): domain Eukaryota; kingdom Metazoa; phylum Chordata; class Mammalia; order Carnivora; family Mustelidae; genus Mustela; species Mustela nigripes. Next base: position 74,327,868 of record NC_081562.1, read on the forward strand.
AGAATCCCAATTCAGTATTCATGCATTATCCTGGAAATACACTTAAAATGTGATTGCTTTATAATATTTTTACTTTAGTAATACTTCCAAACTGTTTTCAAAAGTTGTTATAAGAATTTATAATTCTACCAGTAGTGTACAAAAAGTTTCTGTTGCTCTACATCCTTGCCAACACTGGGCATTTTCAGTTGTTTTTACTTTTTAGCTTTTAGTGGTTGTGTAATTATCTCATTGTGGCTTTGATTTACATTTTCTTAATTACTAAATAGGATAAACATTTCATAACACATTTCATATAGCAATTACCTAGGTTGTTTTTTTTTTTCCTGGTGAAATATATCACCTATTGGGAGGAGTTGTTTGTCCTTTTCTTCCTTAAATGTAGAATATTTTACATATTCTAGACTTGAGCCTTTTGTTAATTATATGCATTACTACTATCTTCTTTCTTTGCACACTCTAAATGGTGTCTCTTAATGAATAGAAGTTTTAAACTTAGATATAGTCTATCACATAAATTCCCAGGATTCTGTTTCTATTTAATGTTCTTTCTCTGGTTTTCAATTATGTTGATCTTCTTCACATGTATTTCTGTTTTTCTTTTGTTTTTTCTTTAATTTACTCATAATTAGTATACATATTTTATGTATATTTAGCCACATTTAGATATTACTAACACAAGTATAACAGACATCTTTCTAAAAATATAGGTCACTTTCATCATCCCTCTCTTATTCCACTTGCTTCATACAAAGCAACTGCTCTTTAGATTTCTCTCTCATATATTACTTTCTCTTGTTCTAGAAATTCATATAAACAGAACCAAATGAACACGTTGATGTATATTCTTCTATATTTTACTTATTTTGATCAGAATTAAGTTTTTGAGGTCATACACATTGTTGAACCATTAAGGAGAAGTATTCTAAATGAATAATTGTGTTGTTTCTGGTTTGACACTACTACAAATAGAGATGCTATGAATATTCTCAAATAAATATTTTAATACAAAGATATTTTTGCTCCTCTTTGGCAAATGCCTAGAAGTGAAATAACTAGATCAAAAGCATATGAATACTTAACTTGCGAGAAAATTTTAGATAAATATCTAGTAGTTTCAATATTTTATACTCCCACAACCAATTTTTGAACACTCTGGTTGTTTCACACCTTTGTAACATGTGAGCTCATCGGTCTCTTTAATTTCATCCATTGTAGGGATATGTAGTAGCTATCTCATTGTGACTTAATTTAAATTTCCTGATAACTAATAATTAAAAGGACTTCCTATGTGTTTTTTTAAATTTATTTTTTATTTTCAGCATAACAGTATTCATTATTTTTGCACCACACCCAGTGCTCCATGCAATCCGTGCCCTCTATAATACCCACCACCTGGTTCCCTGACCTCCCATCCCCCTGCCCCTTCAAAACCCTCAGATTATTTTTCAGGGTCCATAGTTTCTCATGGTTCACCTCCCCTTCCAATTTCCCCCAACTCCCTTCTCCTCTCCATCTCCCATTGTCCCCCATGCTATTTGTTATGCTCCACAAATAAGTGAAACCATATGATAATTGACTCTCTACACTATGGAGTATTATGCCTCCATCAGAAAGGACGAATACCCAACTTTTGTAGCAACATGGACGGGATTGGAAGAGATTATGCTGAGTGAAATAAGTCAAGCAGAGAGAGTCAATTATCCTGTGTTTATTAGTCTTTCATATCATTTTTTTGTGAAGTAGCTTTTCAAACTTTTTGCCCATTTTTATTGTATTTGTCTTTTTCTTACTGAGATGTGGGCAGTGTTATTTATATATTCTAGTTACAAGTCCTTTGTCAGGCATACATATTGCAAGAAATTTCTCCCATACATATTACAAGAATTCTCCCAATTTTCTCCAGGTTCACCTGTTCATCTTCTTATGGTGTTACTTGGATGACCAGTAGTTTTTGTTTTTGCTTTTGTTTTTTTTAATGAAGCACATTTTATATAACATTTTTTTTGTAGTTAGTGATTTGTTGTGCTGTATAAAGAATCTTTGTATGCCCCAAAATACTTCTAGAAGTTTGATACTTTCAGATTTTAGATTTAGCTCTACATTTATTTTTAACTCCATCTCAAAAGTTTCCTTTTTCTCCACTATCCCCTGCCTCCCTCCTCAGGAAACTTTCATCTTCTTTTGTCACTGTAGATTAGATAACACCTTTTAGAGATTTATATAAATAGAATAATCTTTCATCTTTGACATTAGTCATTTGTGTTTTCACTCTTTTGTTCTGGAAAGCCTTCCTTTTTGGAACTTTGTCATTTTTAATCAACCTTTTAACAAAGCCTAGTTTTCATTTTAAAAATTGTCTCTGTTCTGTTGACTATTCTATTGACTTTTGCTGTTAGAGTTATGGTTTTCTCCTCTGCTTATTTTGGGTTTGATATATGCTTTTCTTTTTCTATCTCCTTAAGATGGTTGTTTGATCTTAGACCTTTCTTCTTTTATAGTATATAAGCATTAGAACTATACATTTTTCTATATTCATCATTTTACCCTCATTCCATATATTTTGATATGTTGTGTTTTCATTAAAATTTGGTGTGAAATGGCCTACCGATTTTCAGTCTACATGTTATCTCAGTGACAACAAAGAAGTGATGAAATCTCCATATATAATTCTCTTCTTTCACTTATATATGTTTTGCTTCATGTTTTTGAAATTGGCTCCTAGAGTTATTAGGTACATGCACATTTAAGATTATCATGTATTTTTGATGAATTAGCCCTTTATTATGAAATGACTCTATCACTAATAATACTCCTTCTGAAGTCTAGTCTATGTGGTATTAACATAGCCATTCTATCTTATGATTAGCATATTTTTTCTATAGTTTTACTTTTAACTGTGTCTCTTGTGACAACATACATTTTCTTACTTTACTTTCTTACTTTAATAACCTGCCTGCCAATGTATGCCTTTTTTTTTGAAGAGTTTAATTCATTTACTTCATTTATTTATTTATTGATATTTCAGGTTTAATTCTATCATCCTGCATATCTTTTCAAATTGTTCTGCCTATCCTGTTCCTTTTTCCATTTCTTAACTATTTTAAAGTTGATTTTACATTTTATCTCCTCTGTTGACTTACTAGCTAGCCTTTTTGCTTTGTTGTTAATGGTTTCTCTAGGATTGCATGCACATTTCTAACTCATAATCCAAGTCAAAGTCAAATAATAATTATGTTATTATTTGTCAAATAATAATATATTATTATATAGTCAAGTCAAATAATGTTATATTATTTGAAATATAATATCTTTGTTTTTTATAGTAACACAAACTTTACTACATTGTATTTTTATGCTTTCCTTCTTCTTTTTGAGTTTTTGTTTTCACACATTTTACTTCTATACCCATTATAAATTCCACAGAATAGTTATTGTTTTTGCCTTAATTATTTCTATAAAATTTAATGAACAAGAAAAAGGTTTTTTAAAGATTTTATTTATTTATTTGACACAGAGAGAGAGATCACAAGTAGGCAGGGAGGCAGGCAGAGAGAGAGGGGGAAGCAGGCTCCCCACTGAGCAGAGAGCCACATGTGGGGCTCCATCCCAGGACGCTGAGACCAGGACCTGAGCCGAAGACAGAGGCTTAACCCACTGAGCCACCCAGGCGCCCCATAACAAGAAAAAGTTTTTTAAATTTACTTACAGAGTAACTATTTCCAGCATTCTGTATTCCTTTATGTAGAGCTGAGATTTCATTTGTTATCATGTTTCTTCAGCCTTAAGAACTTGAATATTAAAGTACTAGTCTACTGATGACAAATCATTTTAGTTCCTTATTATTTAAAAAAAATTATTTTACTTGATTTTGTATATATGTTTTGACGGAAATAAAACTACAGATTGCCTCTTACTTTCCTCCATGGTATATTAATGACTCTGAAATATTCTTCTGGCTTGCATTATTTCTGAAGAGCAATCACTCTTATTACTCTTTGCCTATAAGCAATGTGTCTTTGTTCTCTGTTTTCTTGTAAGATTTTTGTCTTTATTTGTTTTCCAACACCTTGATTATAATGTGCCTTAGCGTCTGTTTTGTTTTGTTTTTGGTGTGTGTGTGTGTGTGTGTGTGTGTGTATGTGTGTGCACTTTGCTTTATTCTGTTTGGACTTAATTGGATTTTTAGCCTGTTTCAGTTGTTTGTTTGTTTTTAATTGGCATGCTATATCTTTTCCATACTTTTGTTTTAGACTATTCAATTCTTTATGTTAAAAGTGTGTTTCTTTTGGACAGCATATAGTTAGATAATGTGTATTTTTTTAATCCAAACTGATGATCTTTGTCATTTATATAGGGTATCTTGACAATTTACATTTAATGTCATTGTCAATATGTTTGGATTTAAATCTAAAGCCTTGATGTTTCTTTTGTATATGTCCAGTTTTTTCTTTATTGACTTTTCACCCCTTTCTTTTACTTCCTTTTACATTGAATATTTATTTCATTTTCCTGGTTTATTAGCTATAACTGTGTGGACAGCCATGGGTGGGTCCTACACACTCACACACTGTAATCATATTTTTTTCTCAGTGAATCCATGAGGCTGTCAAGGTCTCCAAGTTCAGGCAGGGGTAGTGGAGGTAAGGTGCCTGCACTGGGAGCAGGGCTCAGTAGAGACAGGATGACTTTTTGGAACCCACAGAATGTGGTGGCTACTCCCACTGAGGTTCCAAATTCTTGCAGTGACCACAACCATGTCTATGAAATTGTAGTTGAAAGTGGAGGCCAGCTCAGAGACACATACATTGATAATATATGGTCAGTCTGTCTGTTCTCTCCTGAGAGTGCCACAGTACTCTTGCTTCACTGGTCTACCTTCATCTGAGGTAAGGGTATAATATTTTTCTTTTCTTTTCTTTTCTTTTTAATATGAATACCCAATTGCCTCAACAGCAATTACTGAACATTTATCTTTTTACTTCATTTGCTATAGATTTAGGTCCACTTCTGGCTCTTGATGTTCCATTGGTTTATTTTCCTGACCCTGCACCAATACTAAAGTCACTTAAATTTATAGCATTAAAACAAACTTTGATCCCTTTAAGTCAAATCCTCCAACCTTGTTCTTGTCCTGCAAAAATGTTATATGTATTTTTGAATGTTGTTCTGCAAAAATGTCATATGTATATTTGAATGTTTTCCATTCATTTAAATTTTAGAATATTTGTAAACTCCTCTCCTCATCAGAATATATTAATATTAGGATTTGATTATATCAAATATCTTAATTAATTTGTGTTGTTTTACTATCTTTGAAATATTATCTTTCAGTCCATAAGGATGGCATATTTATATATTTATTTCTTTATCAATACCTTTCTATAAAATCTTATGATTTTCTCTATTAAATCTTGTGCATCTTTTGATAGATTTTTTGATACCATTGTAAATTATAAATTTAAAAAATTTACTTTCTACTTGTTACAAATACAAAGAAAATGAACCTGGTTGTTTATATCAGTTTTGTATTAAGATCTCTTTTCATATCTATGTATACATTTTAGACTTTCTTCCTACCTTACTTATACACATGCAAAAACACACTGACAGGAAATTGACAGCAAACTTTATGCTTAAAGTGAAAATTTTATAAATTTCTCTTGCACAGTAGGAAAAGACAAGAATGACCTCCATATCATTACTTACATTCAGTATTATTCTGGAGATCTAGGTACTATATCAAGGAAAGAAAATTAACAAAAGACAGAAAATTTGGAAATTATTATACCATAATTTTTAATTTTCTTATTTTCTGAAACACTTTTAAGAAAGGCAGTTGAAAGATTGTTTTCTCAGCCTCTGGGAAAAAAACTGGATGACTTCATTGATTTTCAGCAACAATTGAGAAGACACACATATAATAGAAAGAAACTGTCATAGGGTCAATGACTTTAATAATGGGTTCTGAATAGGGAAGAATATCAATATATTAAAAGAGTTTCAATAGGGTTTTTGTGTGTGCTTATCTCAATTATGAACATACAATCACAGATTCAAAATTCATTAGATGTCAACTATGATCGTTGCATTATCTTATTTACTTGTTATTTGAAAAGAGATTGAAAGTGCAAGACATTGGGTTGACAGTTCTTATATTTGTCGTGTTATTTTTCTATAAAACTGGCAGAGACAAAATGAAACCACTCACTTTTCAATAAGCTCACTTCAGCTGTTAGTGAGGAAGTACAAGAAGACTTGAAAGTTTTTCATTTTTAAAAAAGGAGTCAAAGGAGAAAATTTAGTCTACATATACATTTTGACTAACTAGATTATTTGAGTAAATAATTCATCTTGTAATTATTTTCAGTCATTATGCGACAGATACTGGGCTCTGTCTAGAGGATCTATATAGATCATCAGTCAAGTTCTTGTGATCTATCAGAGAGGAAAACTATTAGAATAAAAAGATTTTTGTTACAACTCTTTTGTCAAAATTTATTAGCCATTTGGGGAATGTAAGCCCAGTAGTATAGGTCCAATTATTGTTCATAGAAGGTTTCTAATATTTGATAATATTTTAAAAAAATCCAAATTTACTTTTTATAGTATTTTCACTTAAAGACTGAATCATCTACAGCCTTATTATTACTATTATTATTATTATATTATTTTCCAAAAGCATTTTGTTCTGATCTTATCCTTTCCTGTATAGGTATATTTTTAAAGTTATTCTACCCAATGTTTTATATCCAGAATGCCACACATCAAGAAATATTGCATCCAAAATCTATAAAGAACTTATCAAACTCAACACCCAAAAAACAAATAATCCAGTTAATAAATGGATATAAGACATGAATAGATATTTTTCGAAGGAAGTTGTGCAGATGACTAACAAACACATGAAAAGATGTTCAACATCCCTCATCATCAGGGAAATACAAATCAAAGCCATGATGAGATACCACCTTACACCTGTCAGAATGACTAAAATTAACAACAACGGAAACAACAGATGTTGGCAAGGATGCAGAGAAAGAGGAACCCTCTTACACCATTGGTGGGAATGCAAACTAGTGCAGCTACTCTGGAAAACAGAATAGAGATTCCTCAAAAAGTTACAAATAGAACTACCCTATGATGCATTAATTGCTCTACTAGGCATTTACCCAAAGGATACAAAAATACTGATTTGAGGGGGCACATGTACCCTGATGTTTATAGTAGCATTATGAAGAATAGCCAAAGTATGGAAAAAGCCCAAATGTCCATCAACAGATGAATGGATAAAGATGTTGTAATAGGCAGTAGAATATTACTCAGCCATCAAAAAGAATGGTATCTTGCCTTTACAATAATGTGGATGGAGCTTGAGTGTATGATGCTAAACAAAAGAAGTCAGAGAAGAACAACTACCATATGATTCATTCATATGTGGAATTTAGAAACAAAACAGATGAACATAGGGGAAGGAAGGGGAGGGGGAAAGGAAAGTGAGGCAAACTGTAAGTTCTCTTAACTCTAGAGAACAAACAGGTCAGGTAGGTGGGGCAGGGGTCAGTGAGAAAATGGGTGATGGGAATTAAGGAGGCCACTTATTGTGATGAGCACTGGGTATTACATGTGAGGCATGAATCACTACATTCTACTCCTGAAAATAGTATTACACTGTATGTTAACTAGAATTTAAATAAAAAGTTGAAAAAAAAATACTGCAAGAGGAATGGACCCATAGATGCAGAGAATAAACTGAGGATTGGCAGAGGGGAGGGGTGGGAGATGGGCAAAATGGGTAAAATGGAGTGGGAGGTATAGGCTTCCACACAGAATGAGTAAGTCAGGGAGATACAAGGTACAGCATAAGGGGTATAGTCAATGGATTGTACTAGCACTCGATGGTGACAGATGACAGATAGAGAACAATATAATGTATTCACTCATCGAGTCCATATGTTATACACCTGAAACTAATGTGACATTTTGTGTCAACGATACTTCAGTTTTAAAAAAGAGACAGAAAAAGGAAATACCGCAACAAACATTTATGTTTCTATGTATGTGTGTGTTTTCTTAAGTATAAAAATACAACAAATTCTTAGGAATGAAGTAGGTCAAAATCTGTGTGTTCTTTTTTATTTTGATAGTGTGAAATAGATGCCACAGACGCTCCATTTCTGTTTGAGATGGAAGCCTCTAGAGGTGAGCAGAAGATTTTTACTCTCTGAACTTTTTCTTTCTACAGATTTCCTCCTATGTGTTCTGCTGTTTTCCCCCTCTGTAGCTTCATCTCAGCTCTTTGGAGCCACCGTCTTATATCTAGAATGGACTGATACCCATGTTCCACTAGAGCAGTGAATGTGAGGTGGAAGATGCCTCCTTTCAATCAATCTTGTCATTTTTATTCTCCCTTTGAATATCCTACCAGAACATGCATGTATAGATGAATTCTCTTTATTGAAGGTTATGAGCCTTTCAAAAAAATTAAATTACAATACACAAAGGAAAACGGTCATTCTGATTTTCTTAGATTTGTCAAGTTTTTGTTTCAATAATCTCTCAGTCCAAAGTTGTTTTTTTTTTCTGTTTTTTTACAGTTACAATATGTGTTTTTTTTTTAAATTAAATGTATTTATTTTCAGCATAACAATATTCATTATTTTTTCACCACACCCAGTGCTCCATGCAATCCGTGCCCTCTATAATACCCACCACCACCTGGTACCCCAACCTCCGCCCCCCCCCCAGTCCAAAGTTTTACCCACAATTTTTTTGAAAAAAAATGACTGATCATCACAGGAAGAGGTTAATTTTCTGAGATATGTTCTTTTTCCCGCTGCCTCGTCCATGTGCATTACTCCAAACCTGAGTTGTTATTTATGGCGTAGCACCTTCTAGAGCTACTCTGCATAGTAAACATAACATACTAACAATCTGGTTCCTGTCACAGGCCACAAAAGTATCCAAAGCCAAGGGCAGAGGTTATACTAAGTTCCTTCAGCCAGAAAAGAAGTATCCTTAGACTTAGAAAACCTAGCTAGAAGGTTAGTTGTCAATGTTTTTGGTTTTCAAAGTAAGTAGAACAAAAACAAATGTTGAAGCAGAGCTCAAGAAAATGAAGGAAGGGGCGCCTGGGTGGCTCAGTGGGTCAAGGCCTCTGCCCTAGGCTCAGGACATGATCCCAGGGTTTTGGGATCCAGCCCTGCATCCAGCTCTCTGCTCTGTGGGGAGCCTGCTTCCCTTCCTCTCTCTCTCTCCGCCTGCCTCTCTGCCTACTTGTGATCTTTGTCAAATAAATAAATAAAATCTTAAAAAAAAAAAAAAAGAAAGAAAGAAAAGAAAAGAAAAGAAAAGAAAATGAAGGAAATATGTTGGCTAGTGGAATTTAAATAAATAAATAAATAAAAAGATAGTTCAAGAAGCCTGAGAGAGAAAATGATTGGAGCCCAAAGAATGGGAAGACATCTGTGAAGGCAGAGACTAATCTGCTGTTTGAACATCACCCAACAAAAGGAATATTCTACACAATCAGGAAATGTTTCCACAGTCCTCAGATAAGATAATCCTTCCAGTTCTCTGTGTACATCCTGATGTGTATGTTAATAAAAGAAAGAGATAAAGCAATCAAGACAAGGACCGACTGGGTATAGAAGAAAGATAAACTCTGTCATCATTCCTGTTTGCAGTCTTTTAAAGCCATCCTAGCCTAGCGTGGTGGCTTAGATGGGAGCTATCAGCTAGGAAGTAATGTGGAGGATGGGATTTCCAAGGGTCCCCCTGACAACCAAAATCATGATGGCACAGGTCATGGTTCCAAGGTATCTTGAGCAAATACAACAGAACAGAAGATTCAAGCCAGTGATATTGGGAGATTTGGTCCCCTGAAAGGCAGGACATTTTGGGGGACCTCACAAAGCTGTGGACAGCAGCATTGTGAATGAGGGGCAGTCAGCAACTCTCTGTCAGCTGTCATGTCTCACTCTCAAGTTCCTCACTTACTCAGACTCTGGAGTTGATAGTGAGCAGAGGGCCTAGGGCTGCTTTAACTGCTTGACAGGCAGGGGCATCTCTTTGTGGGGAGCGAGTCTAGGGAGCTGTGTGCCAGTTCCAGTTTCAGCAGTAATAGTACCTTGTGAGAGGGAGACATTACAAGCATAAACTCGATGCAGAAGTTATATGCCTATTATAAAAACAATACTGATAAAATCATAGAAATATATTTTACATTAATTTTTCAGAGTTTTAATATGCAATCTGCTTGCATCTGTTTCTAATGGCAGATTTAAATCTTAGTCAAGAAGTTAATAAGGAATCTATGAACTGTGAAGGCATTTCTCTGAAAGATAAACTAATATGGTCTAGGTCATTTCCCAAGAAGCAAAAGTCTTAAAATAAAGCTTAAAGTAGTGTTTTCCAAATTGGAGGCGGCTCCCTCCTAATAAGTAACAAAATTAATTTAGCAAGTAAAATATAATTTTAAAATTCTATTAGGAAATACCACAGGTTTACATTTTTTTATGCACAAATGTAGTATGTACATATCTGTTTACTGAGTCATGAAGTGAAATATATATCTTTGAATCATGGCCATAAAAGTTTGAGTACCACAGATTGAAAATATGTGCTAAGTGATTTTTCTTGGACTTTGTTCGCCTAACAGACTTAATTAGGTTGATTAGTTGTGATTTGGTATAGTAACCAAGAAATATTTGCTTACTTGTTTATAAATGTCATAAACAAGTAGGCCAGTTCCTGTAGGTTCTGGTCATTTGTGGGGCTGATAGCTAAGGCAAAGTAAAATTTTCTTTATTGTTTTTGCCCCTTAAACTGTGGGTATCTTAGGGAAAAGGCGTAAACTTTTTGAGGGGGAAAAGAACTGCTTTGATGTTGACTTAAATTTCAAATTGCTAAGTAAATAAGACTAAAGCATAAACACATAAAATTTATAAATCAATTATTTAGATGGCTTGAAATCAGAACAACAGAAAATATTAACCACAAGAAAATTAGAGGCATAGATTTGTCTAGATTTAATTTTAATTGTAAACACAATCAAAAATAACATTGCCCTTATTTTTTCTCTGAAAATTTTTGGCATTTCAAAGCCATCATGTAATTTTGCCAACATTTTGCTATTAACTACACACAGGAAAAAAAAAAAAAGTAGTTTTCCCATAAGAACCGTATTTTCTATAAAGAGAAATAGGAATTAGCATATTATAATCCTCAGACTTGTGATATGTTTTATTATACTACAAGACAAATGTACTTATTTTATGGTTGAGGGAGCCCATTAATTAAAATTGTATTATAAATCCTCCAAACTCCTGCCTGCAGAAAACAGAGCATCTGTCTTATTCAAAAACAAGAAATCTGGCTCTGAAATATGCACTGCTATTAGGTTATTCAATGGGGAAACATGATTTTCTTTCACCTCTGACCTTACTTTAAGCAGTATAAACTAGAAAAACATGTTAATATTTAAATTCTAACTTAAGTTTTTCCTCAAATTTCAAATAGATGTTTTATGATAATAATTACCTTTGAATGTTGGGATGAGGTATTTAAAGCCAAAATTATTTAAATGAAATAAATTACAACTTTACAAAGAGAGCTCTTGGCAAGGCTATTAATCAAGTGGAAACAAAGAATTTGGAACTAAGATTTAATATGTAAATCTTCAGTTATGAGAAGTATTTATGTCAAATGTTATTTGGAAACTAAAAGTTTGGGGACACCTCAATGACTCAGTCCATTAAACATCTGACTTTGGTTCAGGTCATGGTCCCAGAGTCCTGGGATTGAGACCCATTTCAGGCTCCCTGTTCAGTGAGGAGCTTGCTTTTCCCTCTCCCTCTGTCTCTCCTCCTTGCTCGTGTGCTCTCTCTCTCTCTCAAATAAATAAAATCTTAAAAAAAAAAAAAAAGAAAAAAGAAAAACCAGAAGTTGTAATTTTCCAATTTATAACAGAGATCAAGTAAAGTAGTGACAGTAACTCTGCAAAGGTTTCACAGGAGAGAATTCCTGATATGTGATTTTCTAAAATCCAAAGAAATGTTACAAAATCTTAGAGCTTGAAGGACCTTAGAGGTGTTAGGCACAGTGTTGATTCAACTCTGGCTACCAATAAGAATCAAATGGGGAGAAGAAAATGCAGATACCTGGACCTCACCTCTGGAAAGTTCATTTTATTGGTCTGGGATTGAGCTGGGCATTGGTATTTCTGTTTATAAAGCTCTCCAGATGATGCTAATGAACAGCATAGGTGGAGAAAGATGGAGATTGCCAGCTGTGCCTGGGCAAGACCACACTTCAACCGTGCATGATAAAATGGGAAAAGTAAGACTGGTAGAGTGACCTCTGAACTGGAAGGGCCATGAGGACTATGTGGAGTGTGAACACAAAAGGACCAGCATTCTCTACTATAAAGAAATTGTTCCTTAACTAACTCTTTGGGTTTGCTCACTCATTCATTTAGCAAAATTATTTTGAGTGTCTAGTATGTTTCAGTCATTCTGTTAGGTACGGGGGATACTGGGAGAATAGGAAAGGGATCTCAATCCTTGAGGCATGTCCAATGGAAAAGACTGATACTAAAAAATAAATTGTAGTTGTGGTAAGAAAGAGAAGAGAGGGAGGAGGGTGCGGCAGAGAGAGAAACAAAAAGGAAAATAACAGCAGCAGAGAAGATTGTTGGAGTATATTACAGCGAAATCAACCTGGAATTTCTAACCAATAGAATTAGAAAACAAGGAAGAGGTCCTAGGGTGGTTTGTTTACCCTTTGATTTGTTTAGTTAATTTAGCAAGCATCCCAGCAGCATTTCTGGCTTGAATCTAATTATTCCAAGAACATCATCATTTTCAGCAAAATAAATTCAATTCTTTATTCACTGAGCAACTAATGAAGCTTTGTTTTCCCATGTTGTAAAAGTGTTGCAAATTGATTTCAGTAATAGTCACGTTTCTTTTGTTATAAGCAACATAAATTATCTTTGACTAACTTAAGCAAAAACAAAACTAACCAACTAAACAAAAACATAAGTGTTATTACTGGAATATTCTGGTAAATATTTACCTTGAAGCAATCAAAGAGGACTTCAAGGCCAGTTCTCTACTAACATTAATGCAGGAGCTTGCAAACACCAGATTGAGACCGGAGCAGAAAGGCAGAGGAGGTAAAGAAAGGAGGCGGGTGAAGATGGAGGGAAGTGAGAGTAGGAAGGACCGCTGGAAGATTTCTGTTATTGGTTAGGTGGATGGAGCTAGTAAAAGAAACTGCCCAGTAGATAACTGCGTGGTGAGCGGACTCAAGCCCATAGTCCGGGAACAGCTGCATATGAATTTCCTCTGATATACACATATTCTCTAGTCTCATTGATAACTGTATAGAGAAACAGAGGTCAGCAATGCCGTTCTCGAAGGCTGAAACGTTCTCCCTAAAGATAGAAAAATATGAAATTACATTTGGATGAGTGAGAAAAAAATTCTAGTCCTCTAAACTTTTCTAATGTTTCATCTCAAAAGAAGATAGAAATTCCAACTCGAAGGTACGGTTTTGAAGTAATGCTTTTGGGGCATAAACACAAACAGTAAATTTACTTTGTGTGATGATTTGCAGTAGTAGGAAGATTATATCTGAAGGCCGTTTAAAATTTGCTAATTTACAAAATTATTAAATAAAATTAAAAAACAAACAGCTAAATGTAAAAGGTGCTAATGAGAATTGATGTTTGTACTTTTAAAAACACATTAGTAGAGTGCTTTGTGTATTATCACTGGCATGTTTATATACTCAAGTCCAATAAACACTACAGGTGTTTACAACGTGCTATTGCAGGGATAGTCATGCAGTTGAGTGAAATAGCATGAAGAAGTAGAAACCTGCTTATAATGGAATATAATAGCTCACAAAGGTATTATTTAATTGAATAGGGAGAAACATGGAGTATGCAATGTCAAAGTATGGGAATATTGACTAGCTAATTGAAAAGAAAAATATTTTTACATTATTTCTTCTACAGAAATAAGTACATGAATCAAAATTGGATTATTTTTAAGTGCATTACTTCTTTTTTAAGGACTTTTTTTTAAAGATTTTATTCATTTATTTGACAGAGAGAGATCACAAGTAGGCAGAGAGGCAGGTGGGGGGTGGGGGAGGCAGGCTCCCCACCGAGCAGAGAGCCTGATGTGGGGCTCAATCCCAGGACCCGGGATTGAGCCAAAGGCAGAGGCTTAACCCACTGAGCCACCAAGGTGCCCCAAGTACATTACTTTTGCTAGCATTCTTTTCTCCTCCTCCTGGTTTGGAAGAGAAATTGCACCAGATAAGAATAAAAATACCCTTTTTAAAAAAAAATTTGATTTAATTTTTTCAGTGTTCCAAAATTCATTGTTTATGCACCACACCCAGGGCCCCATGCAATACATGACCTCCATAATACTTTTGATTTAGGATTTTCTTGGGATGTATTAAAAGCAGTCTGTAAAACATTGTGTCTTTGAGCCTAAATCTTAAATGCATGAGTTTAATCCATATAATGAGTTTATATCTACCAAGGGGCAGAAAGTTTTTCTTTGTGTAACTTTAAACATTTGCAGATTAAGATAGTATAACAGAAGTGGACTATAATCCTCCAGATTGAATTTTCCCCCTTTTGTTTGAAATTGCAACATAAGACCAGTAAAACCATCCCTTTTCAAATCTCCCTATGAACAGTTTCCCATCTTTTTCAACTCCTGTTTTACAGAAAAGCTAGAGGTCTCCGAATGGAGCCCCTTCAGTATGCTGGGCCAACCTTCAACACTGTTATCCACACCTACCCTCATTTCTCCTGATAATCTTCTGAAAAAGTCGGTGTTTCTCCACACCTGCACTGTTACTGTCTCAGTAACTTCCCACCAGTTATTATTCTCAGCTCTCCTACAACTGGATGTTTCCTAGTAGCATGTTAAAATTCTCAAATTTTTCCTTTCCCTCGACTGACCTTTCCCCCTTCTTTTCCTCTTTAATCACGGTTTCTCTCCTACCTCCCTGCCCTGCCTACTCCCATCTTCTTATTGCTGCCATTATTTAAATATCTCATTCTCACTAAGGTCAGCTATGACATCAATGTCCCTAAATAAATAATATTTTTAATCTTTTTCCTAGCTGACCTTTCAGAAGCATTTAGCAATGTTGGCCACTCTTCTGGAGTGGCTATTTTCACTAGACTTCTTTGATGACTTTCTTCATTTTACTCCAACTTCTCTTGCTGGAATTTCTCAGTTGCTTTGTTGACTCTCCCCCCTACTCTACCCCACCCCCTGTATCCAGTCCTTAATGATGAAGTTCTTTAATTCTTAGATTAACTATACTCTAAACTTTCTCCCTAGGGGATTTCATATACATGTATATGAGATATGCATATACAATAATTCTAGGTTTATATCTGCGGTTCAGAATTTTCCTCAACTAGATCTCAGACTTGCATTTTAATTGAAGTCCTTCTGATATATCACTGACTCATATGGCCAATTTCTAATGAAAATGTGGTTTTCTCCTGAGAAAAAGAAAAAAAATGCCCTAGCACCTAAGAACTGCTCTGACATTTAGAGCTTAGCTGTAACATTGTTAACAACTGGCCTGGCACTCACTGGCAACCTGGCCAAATCATTCTGTCTGGACAGAAACAATCTCACAGAACACCAGTATCACTATGACTATGATAAGGTGAAAAAAATACCACTTTGTATTTTTTTCTAAGCACACAGAAAAAGTAACACAGTTACTTTATGTAACTCAGGAAATACCAAACACTTCCCTCCCCAGCTAATAGAACTAACCACTGCTTCCTTGCCAATTACAATTGTAGCCTTGTCTAATCCTGGTATGTAAGATTCATTGAGACACTATCATAGTATTGTCCTCACTTTCTGCTGTACCCAATATGGAGCGAAAGAAACTCTGCTTTCTTGGATTATCCCCCAAATGACCCATTCAAAGCCAGTTTCTTTAACAGGCTCTTAGGTGTTCCAAGGTTCCCCATGGTGTGCAGTATCCTTGCTGCTGTGTATTAAATTTATTTATAATAAATTTATTTATTAAAATGCAGATTTTTTTTAGTGAAGGTGCACTCCTTCTTCTTCATAAAACTTATTCCATAGAAAGCCTGGGTGGCTCAGTTGGTTAAGCGACTGCCTTCAGCTCAGGTCATGATCCCGGAATCCCACATCGGGCTCCCTGCTCCATGGGGAGTCTAAGCTTCTCCCCTCTCATGCTTTCTCTCCCTCACTCTCTCTCTACCAAATAAGTAAAGAAAATATCTTTTTAAAGAACTTATTCCATAAATAGAACTTATCACATAAATATGTAATGTTTTTTGTTTTTTTTTAATGTCTCTCTCCCATTCAAATACAAGCTCCCTCTGGGCAAAGACCATGCTGGCCTTATTCACTGCTGTGTCTTTCAGTGCTCACAACACTGCCTCATGAAGAGCAGGGTTCTTGTGTCATGCTCTCTTGGTTATTTGCCTCCTTTAATACTTATTGACTGTACTACACAGGGCTATAATAAGTATCTTTAATTGCCAATGTTATAAAACTGATGATTTGTTACTATATTCCTAATTATTGGATGCATTCATCAGACATGTCTAATTAGATACTAGATTCACATGATCAGGAACTGTCTTAGGCTACTTGTTGGTGTTACTGATTGATGAACTGTCTTAGGCTACTTGTTGATAGACTCAAAGCATACACATAATAGATGTCATTTGGTTGGATGTTACTTGGAGCTTATGTAATTGAAAATTATTTTGCATCAATGATTTCATTAGTGTGCAGTTATTTAATTAGCCTTGTAACAAATCCAGGAGATGCTTCATAATAAGCTTAGGAACATGGGTCTATGTTTGCTATCTCTAGTTTACACCAGTGATATTTTGAGGAAACTCTTTCTTTTGTAAATTAGAAGACTGAGTAGTTTATGTATAATAGTTTATGTGTGTTACAGGGACACCTCTTGCTAAGCAACACATTCTTGTTATTAAGAAATTATTGCTTATAATCCACAGCTATCACTTTACATTGAATTGCCTTTTGTGACCTAGCTCTATGTATTTCAGAAATGTTAATATAGTTTAAAACACATAAGCTTTAAGCTTTTGTTGAATAATTCACATTTCTTCTATTTAAAAAAACTATTAGAATCTTTCAACAGTGGATGATTTTTATATTTAGCTACTCTCTTAAGAGTAGAAAAAAAGGTAAAGAAGCCCCACGTATTGCTCTGGGTAACTTATTTCTCTATATTATCATGTACTATTCATATCTTCTCTCATCCTTCAGATCCCTGTATATAAAATAAAATGGGTATCTTCTCTTAGCAGTCCTACATTAAAGACACTTCAAATGCAACACATAGAATACAATTCATTGGCTTTCCCAAATATATTACTTTTTTTTTTCTTTATCATATTAATGTACTACTGTATATTTAGTTGTAATATTAGGGATATTTCTTCATTTTCTCCCCATGAATATATTTTAATATATACCAGTTACTGATTATTCTTTCTTTTAAAAAATTCTCTAGAATCAGCTGTTAGCTCTCCAATCCTCTTGTCACTATCCACAATCTCCTGCCTGGACCATTGCAGTAGTCTTCTGACATGTCCCTGTCTTGAATTTCGTACTACCAATACAAAGATATTTCCCTTCACAGACTATCCTCCAGGTATATTAGACTAATTTCAGCTTCTACAGTGGGTCTTGCTGTCACACCTTGCAGTTTTTATACATTTGAATCCTTCTGCCTGGTGTGTTCTTTGTTTGGTTTTATTTTTTATTTTGGGATTTTTTAATAAACTGGAAAATTCTTACTCATTTTTTAGCCTTCTTAAATTAATGAACCAAGGTGATTACATCCCACTTTGTGAAAATTTGCTACTTCTTCCTGCACTGTACTCTACTGATTTATTTATATCTTAACTTCTTGTAAGAATAGAAGCTACCCAGAAACTGGGTGCATGAAAACATCTTTATATCCCAGCACCAAGCTCAGTCTCTAACAAAAATAGGCAGTCAAATAATGTGTTGAGTGAATGAATGAATGAATGAATGGATTCTGACCTCTAAACTTGCAAGAAAAATCCAGTTTTAGTTTCAACATAGGATATTTTATCTCTCCACATCTAAAATATTGAGTCACACCGATTAAGCCATGAAGTTAAAGGAGGCAAATGATTCCTCTCCTTTTCCTCTCTCTCCTCCTCTTCCTCACCCTCTGCTCCACCTTCCTCCTTTCCTTTTTCCCTCCTTCCTACCCTCTGCATGTTTTCTTTAGCATGTACTATGTTCCAGGCACTAAAAATACTGCTGAGGATTTTTCTAGAGCAACATTATTATTTTAGCTCTAAAACAACAGATTTGCTATAGTCAGAAAAATTTGATGGCCCTTATAAAACTCATCTCATGGTGGCATCAATTTTAGATACTGTCCATCCTCTAAACAAGGGGTGTTCTTCTGTCTCCGTTGAGTTTCTTGGAAAATTTGGAATGCCTCTCTTGTAAAATGTCCATATAAAATAAATTATAGGGTATTTTGGTATCACAAGGCTTGTAAAAATCATTAAGTAAATGTTTAATGGATGAGTCTAACATATTCCCCTGGCTGCAATGAGGAATACATTTATAAAGCATAAGCAATCTGCCTTATAAAAACAGTCTATGGATGGGGGAAGGGAAGGAAAAATAAAATAGGATTAAAAATAGAGAGGGAGGCAAACTATAAGAGACTCTTAACTATTGAGAAGAAACTGAGGGCTGCTGGAGGGGTGGTGGGAGGGATATGAGGTAATTTGGTGACAGGCATTAAGGAGAGCGTGCGATGTGATGAGCACTTGGTGTTATAGGCAACTGATGAATCACTAAATTCTACTGAAAGTAGCACTATATGTCATCTAACTTGAATTAAATAAAATCTAAAACAATAACAAAATAACAGCTATGCATGAAGACATCTCCAAAATTTTAGTAAGTTTCAAATGTCTTTTCACAACTTTTATAATCTGTACTTTTTTCAAGATAAATACATTTAGCTGACATAATCTCTTTTCTCATTTTTATTTGAAAGATTTATTTTCTATTAGGTAATGGCACTTTACATATATTTTAAAAGGTGTTAAGCAGTTTTTCATTTATTTTTTTTTTTTTTTTTGTCTCCTCTTAAGCATCTAGCCTTATCCTAAGGACAAATAAATCACTTTGACATAGACTTTTATTATTGGTCTAATTTTGTTGAGTAGTATCTCTTTCTCTTTTAAATTTCTCAGTTAGACTTACTGAGTAATAAATGGAATTCAAGATTTTAATATGTATTTAAATCACTTTGCATTTGGGTCTTATTACACACAATGTCATTCTGAAATATGTTGACATTGTCATAGAAATATCAACTGTAGGCAAAGACATAACAGAAGGGAACTAATACATAGGCACACATTAATAGCTTTATAGTCAAATGGTCTTAAAATTACTTGCTATATACAATCTTTGAGCACTATCTTTGATGTGCTGAGTAGTGTTGCAGCAAAGCTGAACTCCAGAGAGAAAAAAGGAAGAAGAGATCAGAGAAATTGATTTGTCTACAGACAGTTTACTCTGAATTTCTTGGATCTCAGTTTTGGCGTCTGTCATTAATTTTGGAAATTTCTCTGCTGTTATTTATTTAAATATTTTTTCCATCCCATTCTCATTTCTGGGATTTCAGTCATGCAGGTGTTAGACTGATTGATACTGTCCTATAGCTTTTGTATATCCTGCTCTTTTTCTTTTTTATTATTTTTGGGTTGTGCAATTGCTGTCGTCTTATCTCCAAGTTCACAGATTCTTTCTTTGGCTGTGTTGACTCTTACAATGTGCCTATCAAAGGTATTCTTCACCTTTGTTGCTGTACTTTGTTTTTTTTTTTTTCCTAATATTTCTAGATTCTTTCTTACAACTTTCATTTCTCTGTGTTTATGTTACTTATCTGATCATGTGTATTCTCTGTCTTGTCCATTAGAAACTTTATTAATTATGGTTACTGCAAATTCCCAGTCTGATAGCACTCAAATCTGTCATATCAGAGTTTGGTTGTATAGTTGCTTTGTCTCTATGGGGTGTGTTTCTTTGCGTCTTTTCATAGGCACTTTTTTTTGGTCTGAAATTTAATATCCTTATTAGGACAAATAGAATTATATTTGTCAAATATAATGTTTTTATTTTAGCAAACTATACACAAGGTAAATTTTTCTATTTTAACCACTTTTAAGGTTCACTTCAGTGGCAGGGAAAAGCAAAAGGGTGGGATTTTTGGATGTTCCGATTAGGCCTTCATCTTAGGCAAAATGTGTCCTTGAGTCTTCAGGGTGTGGCTGTCGCAGTGCTTCTCTTCCCACTGTGGAACTGTGCCCAGAACGTATTTTTAATCCTCCAATGGGGATAGAGGTTGTTTCTGCTTATTTGTTTCTTTTCTGTTCCCTTCCTCCAGCTGCAGGGGCTTCCTATTAGGTCCTAAGGTGAAAAGGGAGATGGGTCTAAATGTCTTTGGCAGTGGCTGCTAGTCCCTTCTCCCAGCCAACATCAGATCAAAGACTGTTCTTGGGATTCTCTTGAGAAGTGGGTAGTAGGAATTAATAGATCTCTTGTAGTTATATCAATACTGTCATTAAGTCAAAGAAAGGTGATTAATCACTTAGTGTAAGGAGGGGGGGTAAAGCTGTTGCAAGTTCAAGGAGAAAGAAGTAGGTGTGCCCGAGGAGAATGAATAGGAGAATGAATAGATGTCAGAAATACAATACAATTCCTGGGTGGCATTATAAACCCATTTGAGATTTATAGTCATACATTTACATTGAGACATGTCAACATACCTGGGTATTTTTTATTTACATCTCCATCCAACCTTCTGTTTAACCTAACTATTCAGATTTTTTAAAATTTTTGATGATAAATTTTTATTTTTAGAAATTTTAATTGATTTTTGTTAAATCTACTTACTTATCTACTTACCCATCTTTGAATGTAAGAGTTAGAGCACTTGGTCTGAGATCCATATACTCTTTTTACTTGAGCGAATGCTCATAAAGGAAATAAAAGAAGGCAGATGGCCCAATCTAATCTTGTCAAATGGACCTCTAGGTAAGTAGACTAATGGTATTTGCTAGAAGGGAGAGACCTTATTTATTGAATGCCCTTAGTAGAATGATCTTAGCTAAAGGATTACTTATACCAAATAAACTCAGAATCCATGAGTCATGACTTCCTGGAGAAAGTTAGTATGGAGTAGAACTCCTTGGAGCATAAAAATTGGTAATATTTTATCATTTAAAAGCACTTTGTGCTGTGAGAAAACGTTCTAAACCTCACTTGGTGATCTTCTCTGTGATTTTAAGTCAGAGTCTGTGTCCAATGCAGGATAGAAGGACCTAGGGAGTCATACAAGATGTCTTAGACAGATGTCTTTCTACATTATCTGTTTTTTTTTTTTTTTCCTGATTGTCTGTGTTTCTTTAATAAAGCTTGGCTAATCAGTCTGATTTGACAATCCAGTTCTATGTGTCAGCCCACCTCCCTTTCTTCTTCTTCTTTTTCTTCTTCTTCTTCTTTTTTAAGATTTTATTTATTTATTTGACACAGAGAGAGATCACAAGTAGGCAGAGAAGCAGGAAAAGAGAAAGGGGAAGCAGGCTGCCTGCCGAGCAAGGGGCCTGATGCGAAGCTCGATTCCCGGACCATGGGACCATGACCTGAGCCAAAGGCAGCGGCTTACCTAACTGAGCCACCCAGGCATCCCTTCCTATCTTCTTTTATTTTATACATTGTTTCATGCATACTTATCTTGAAGTTTCTTTCATATTGTTTGTGATATTTTGATTTATAATAATAAGATACATATTTGGTCTTTATCTTGGCCAAGACCCTAAGGTCCTTGGAATTATCTAAGTGATAAATGCATTTATAATGGTTTCATTTTTTATTCCTTGTAAGACCTTTCAATGACATTTGAGTTCATGTCAATGAGGTGACTTTGGAAAGCTTCTAGATAAGCACAGAATGAAAGTTGTTTGCCAGGGTAACCAACCATGTGATGAGAGGGTTGGAACTTTCAGTCCTACTTCTTTGGGAAGGGGGTGGGACTGGAGGTTGAATTATTCCCCATTGGTCAATTACTAATCAATCATGCCTGTGTAATGAAGCCTCCATGAAGAATCTTAAAGGACAGAATTCAGAGGGCTTCTAGGTTGCTAAATGCAAGAGGTGCTGGAAGTGTGGCATTCCTGGAGCCGGTGAAGCTCCACATCCCTTCCCAAATACCCTGCCCTGTGCACCTCTTCCGTAAGGCTATTTATTTGTACCCTTTGAAATATTATTTGTAATAAATCAACAGTAGTAAGTAAACCATTTTCTGGAGTTTTCTGAGCCCTTCTAGCAAATGATTGAACCCAAGGAGGGGGCATGGGAACCTTTGATTTATAGCTAATAGGTCAGAAGCACAGGTAAGAACAGATTGGTATCTGAAGTGTGAGGAAGAAGGGGACAGTGCTGGGTCAGAGTCCTTAACCCATGGGAACTGGAGCTATCTCCAGGTAGATAGGGTCAGAATTCGATTAACTTGTAGACCACACAGCCAGTGTCTGCGAAAGAGTTGGAGAATTGCTTGGTGTCAGGGTAGAACCCACACATTAGGAGTACAGAGTATTCTGTGTAGAGTGTAAATAGAAAATAGAGGAATTTTCCCTTTAACTGTTGTTTTTAATGTTACAAAGTTGTAGTGCTACTCTTCTTGTGTGGATAATTTTCTAAAACACTGTCATATTTGTGTATAGCTAAGCAAATCTTTATTAAATAGAGAAATATATAGTTTATGAATTTCTTAGATACACCAAAATTATAATCAATAAAAAAAGATAAATTGCTTTTATCAAAACTAACAACCTTTGTGTTTCAAAAGCTACCATTATGAAAATGAAAAGACAAGCCACACATTGCAGTAAATATTTGCAAATGATATATTAATAAAGGACATTGCACCTAAAATATAATAAAAGACAAACAAAATGACCAAAATATGTAAGGGAGATTGTACTACAGAAGATACATGAATGGCTAGTAAGAAAATTAAACAATACTTGATATCATTAGCAATTATAGAAATACAAACTGAAATTGCAGCAAGATATCACTATACATCCACCAAAACATCTATAATCAAAAAGACAAAATATCGAGAATTGGTTAGGATCTGGAGAAACTACATCCTTTATTCAAGATTGCCAGGAAGATAAAATGATAGAGTCACTTTGGAAAAGAGTTCGGCAATTTCTTAAAAACTTAAACATAAACGTACTGTATGATGCAACAATTTCACTTCTGGAAATTCATTCAAGAGAAATAAAAACAAATCCAAATGTATGGATATAGGATCATTCATAGCACTATTTTTCATAATATTCCCAAACTGGGAAAAATCAAAATGTCCATCAAACAGTGAGTGAATAAAATAATATGGTATAAACACTAGGAGAGTATTTCATAATAAAAAGGAACCAACCACTGATTGATGCAGCAGCATTATGCTCAGCATAATGAAAGAAGACAAATGCAAAAGACTACATAAAGCATGATTCCATGTATATGAAATGATCAGAAAAGGCAAATTTATAGAAACAGAAAACAAATCAGTGCTTACCTCGGTCTGCGGGGTCTGGATTAAGTGCAAGCGGCACAAAAAACAGTTTGATGGAAATGTTCTAAAACTGGATTGTGCAGAAGGTTACACAAGTAAATACATTTTCTAAAACTCACTGAATTGTGTACTTCCAGTGGAGAATTTTGTGGTATATAAATTGTACCCCAGTAAAGCTGCTAGAATTTTTTTTTTTTTTCAAAAACTCTAATTTGTTGGGTTAATGGGCAAAGTAGTCATATGGTACTAACATAAATCGCTGCCTGGGGGATGCTGTTTCCTCCGAGAAAAAGCAGTGATTCTTTGAGAAACCAAAGTTGGGAATTTGCTCTTCAGGTTCAGTAGGAGAAATTGGATTTTTTTCTTTTGTATCACATCTAGAAGTTTTTAAATCAAATTGACCTATTCACATTCACTAAAATTACATTATGCTGAATTATGGACAAAAAGCCAAAGGAAGGAAATACAATTTCCCTTACAAATGATGAACTATAAGAATCCTTTATATTATAAGGTAAACTGCTTTCCAATTTG
This sequence comes from Mustela nigripes, assembly GCF_022355385.1. NCBI lineage: Eukaryota > Metazoa > Chordata > Mammalia > Carnivora > Mustelidae > Mustela > Mustela nigripes. The sequence continues at coordinate 74,352,117 of NC_081562.1, forward strand.
TCTTTCCCATTAATAGTTGATTAACCAACTATATAGTGGGGAATATGAAATGGCAAGTAGCATTTTTGGTATTAGACTCACTGTGTCATAAGTTATATTTTATTGCATGCAGCTGTTTAGTAATTTCCATATGCTTTATAGCTTCCTACCATCCAACTTACTATCTCTTTGAAACCCTGCTTTTATGGAAGTAGCAGTTTATGCTGCTACACAAAATAATTTCTAATATGGTAGCACTGTATGTGCGACACTTCCAGATACATTTTAAACATCAGTTCATTTGTGTTTTTTCCTCACACATTTGGCATATGAGTCTTCTTTTCCTGCTGTTATTCTTAATTATATAGAATAGCTTTTTTTCCTGCCAGCTCTTTTGGTTTCCTCAGATGCAAGCGTGTTAGTTACTTGATTGCTAAAGATTATAAGGTTCAGAGAAGTTCGGGTCTTGATGTAGATGCATCCCAAAGTGTGTGTGTGTGTGTGTGTCCATTATTTCCCCTATCATTAAAACATTGGCTTCTGAGTGAGAAAGTTCTGAAGCTAAATAAAAATCATAGATTTTTCTTACTAAGTAAAGATTTAACAAATACTTAAAAATAAATTTAACAAGTAATAAATGTATTGACATAAAATGACTAGGTATGTTATATATTAAATACACACATATACATACCTATATACATATATACATATATGTGTAATGTTATATGTATACACATACATGTAAAACATGCATTTATATACACATATAATAGACACTATTTAGCCAGGGCACCATTATTAGAGTTTCAATTCTTGTTTTAAAAAGAATTATGGTACCATTTTATCAGTTCTACTTCTAGAAAGGTACATATGTAAACAAAAGCCAATGTACCAGGTTGTTACTTCCATTTGTTCATTCATTTCAAAATTCATTTTTCCCTAATAGCATTTATGGAGTTCTTATTATCTAGGGATTGCATCAGGAATACAGATATAAATAGGATCTCATTCTTCCATCTAGAAGTTTTTAGCCAGCCAGGGAAGACAAATATACAAACACATTTATGTATTAATGTATTATAGATTATGTGATGTATTAGGGAAACATAAGGAAAACCTAATAGGAGAGTTCTTCTCATTATGGAAAGGGGTTACATTATGTGAGCAAAAGCCAGTAAGTGTAAGGAAACAGCATGAAGAGGTTGAGAACTAGGGTGGCTAAGTAGACAAATTTGGGAAGTGGGAATAGAACCTAATGTTAGCTAATAACTAGGTTAAGAAATGTTTTAGATGTCATACTGAGGCATTACATTATTCCTCTGGGTAATGGGGAGACAGTAATTCATCTAAAAATGAAGAGCAACCAAATCTAATCTGTATGTAGCACATAATTCATAAGAAACACATTTTTTTTGTCTATAAAATTAGATTACATACCCTCTCTGTATCCCATTTCTTAGGCATAATCCTCCTTTTGGTGCTGAAACAGCTTCCTGAAAGTGTCCCGCAGTTCTTTCTTTCCTAAGCTGTTGTCTGCTAAGGTTGGAAAGGATGCCCTGGGATCTGTCTTGTCCATCACTGTTCTGCTTTAGCTGACGAAGGGCAGGGGTGTCCCTGCTGAAACCTCACTCTCCTTTCAGCTCTGCAGGGATGCCACTGCCCAGGCAGTGACTTTGGCTGAGGGCTAATAGTGGTACCACACAGAAACAAAATCACAACCCTCAGAAGCAATGGCTCCGAGCATCTATAGATCCAAACCCAATGCCAAAATCCCATCCTCACCTTCTGCCTAGTCCCATATCTGTCTCTGTGCAGCCAGAAGGAATGTATATACCACCAGGAAGAAAATCCCATGCAGGCAGCTCCATGCTTCAGAGTCCTGGCTTCATTATCTCACCTCTTAGTCTAAGGTCAGCTTTATTTCCTCTCCCAGGCTATATCACTCCAGGATATCTTTCAAGAATATATTCTGTAATTCAGATTTTTTCTTTTAGGGAAACTCTTCACCCTTAACTTTCTGAGACAGATGAAACAATAACAGAATTAACACAAATCCTATAGTCTGGCTTATTTGGTATCAAGAAAATAAAAATCCCTTCCTTCTCATTCTGTTCCTCATCTCCAGGGATAATTGCTTTTGAAAGTTGTGCATATTTTCCTCAACTTCTCTCATTTAGATATAAATATCCATGCATATAAACACACAGTAAATATTATTTTACAAAACTTGAATCAATCTGTAACTTGCTTCTTTCTATCTAGCAGCTTATCAAAAATGTATATGTGTATATTTGTATGTGTATGTGGGTGTATACATGCACACATATATACATCATTTTTTTAAGTGTTTGCTAAATATTCCAATATATTGATATGTAATTTTAAAATTTTAACCTGACCTATTGATGGGCATTTTATTGTTTCCAAATATTCCACTTTTCTCTAATAATGTTTCAGTAAGCAAACTTAATTTTTATTTAATTAATTAATTAATTAATTAATTTCTCTAGACTTCTTTTTGAGATATGGAATTTCTTGCTCAAGAATAGGCATATTGAATATTTGAATACAATATTATCAAAACAACTCTTCCATAATCACTTTATAAATTGCTCATTTTCTAACATTCTAATAAGCATCAGATGTTATTAGTCTTTTATCTTTTGTTTAAATTGACATTTCTCTCACTATGGTCAGGTTGGTCTTCTTTTCATATTTTATTGGCCATATGAATTATAATTTATGTTAGTTGCATGTTTTTCTATCAGGTTGTCTATTTATTATTTATGTAAGTTTTTTAATAGAAAAATAGTGACCAATTATCTTTTTTTACATAGGAGAATTATTATATATAATGGCTGAAATCTGTCCTCAGCCAACTGGCAGTTTCTTCCTTTCTCTTATTTACCTCTTACTTTGTAGTGAATATCATTAAACTCTGTGTGTGTGTGTATGTGTGTGTGTGTTCTGTGAGTATATGTGAATAGCCAAATATTAGTCTTATTCTCTATGATCTCAAAGTTTTGTTTCTGGCTTACGAAGGACCCTAGCATGAGATTCTATGGATAATCTCCTAATTTATTTCCTGGTTAAGTCATGATTTTTGTTCCACTTTTAGATTATTAAACTATTTGAAATTTATTACATATATATTAGAAAATATTTTATTTGTATTCTCTTTTAAATAGTTATCTAGACTTTTATTATTATTTTCCTGAGGCCTGAAAATCATAAAGAAAAGAAAGAAAGTTTGTCCGTTAATGGGGAGCTATACATATACAGACACAGGAATGATTATATGAAACACAGAGTGCCAAGAGGTATAAAAGAGTACCCTGATTGAAAATCACCAAAATGATAGCTAATGTGTAAATGAATGCTTATTTTGTGCCAGGCTGTGTATTAAGCATTTTTCATGCGCTTTAAAGAACTTTTGTGCAACTCTATAAACCAGATTCTACAGATTTCAGAAAAATAAGTTGAAATTGTAAGAGATGAAATAATTTATCCAGGTCTTACTGAATATAAAGAGCATAACTTGATCAATATGGTATTGGGTTTCTGGACTTGGAAGTTTGTCTGACTCAGTGAGTCACTCTCATTAGAAGAACAAAGGTCTAGCTGGAGTGGTGGTGAGTACAACAAGGAATGTATTTGAGATCATGCTAATTCAGACCATATGGGGATTTATGTGCTCAGAAAGAGCTGCTAGTTAAAATCAACAAGAAAGAATGTACAAACTATTTCAGTGTGTCAATATACATATGAAAAACTTCACAGAAGTCCTATCTGTTTGTCTCTATTAGCAATCCAGTATAATTGGAGCAGTAAACCTGAAATACCTCACTTAGTGGTCAACATTGCTTTCTGTTATTTACTGAGGACTCTCTCTTCCCTTCTTCCCCCCAAAAAAGTGGGAAAAAAGTTGTAGGAGGTGTTCTATTACTGGCTTGAGAAATTAGTGATGGAGGGATGAGAGAGAGCAAAATAAGCAACGTAGTAGAATAGTATGGAGAACATCTCCACAGGTAAATAAGGAAGTCACGGACATACGGAGGAATGGGCAGCGTGGTGGAGAAGGATGGAGAGTCACTCCACAGACAGGTAAGAAATAGTGCATCGATAAAGATGGAAAGTAAAGGCAATGTTCAGAGTATCAGGATAACTCCTGGGAATACATGTGGAACCAAGGCAGAAGTCAGTATTGACCCACTAGGGAAGAATGTAAGAGTTCTAACTTTTCTCAGTTAGTGGTAGGATGAAGTCAAGAGTTCAAGAAATCCCTGGTCAGTGTACTCCCGATCTGGACCACAGTCAGTAAAGAACAAGATCATCTATCTATTCTATTTTCTAAACAACATTTGACCATCGGAGATCAATTGCACAGAATGAATATTGTGCCTTATACTATTTTCAAAGTTAAAGGTTGGGTTTTTTATTTATTTCTTTTTCTTTTTCTTTCTTTTGTTTTGAGCTCTGTGAAACTGTGACATTGCCAGTGATTTTAATAGGCCTTTCAAAACACCCAGGAAATTGGCCCATTATTTTTACCTTTCCCTGTCTTCCAAAGAGTTTGCATTCCTATCAGGATTATTTCCAAAAATAAATAAGCCCACAAGCAATACCTTAGTAACTGTCTTTCATACCTTCAGGCTGCAGAGGTTTAACTGTTTCCCTCTATATCTTTCAAGCAAGTAAAAAGTAAATCCAGAAATATGAAGAGAGAAAAAATTGTCCTAACAATATTTTAATTGATATTGGTATTAATTGATATGATTTAATTGATAGAGATGGATATAACATTGTCAAATAGATGTGAAATGAAACACAGAATTTAGTTAAATAAATGTCTGTAATTTAAAAAAACAATAAAATAATTATCTACGAGTTTTACCATTTGCATACATTTCATTGTATGAAATTTTGCAAGGAATCTATTATCAAACAACCAAAAAAACTATACAAGGAAGAACCATGAAAAGATATTGTTTTCATTATGGTAAGACAAAATATATATATATATATATAAATCTTCCCCAGTTACTGTTACATTGATTGTGAATATTGACTTACGAAATATCACTGAGAAAATATATGTGTATAATTTTAAGTGTGTAGTTCAAACCAAAAAATATCAGTGCTAGGAAAATGAGACTATGTCATTTTGTGACCCTCCTTTCCTTAGAAAGTCTTAACTACTTTGAATTCTTAGCAGAAGTATTAGCATTAGGCTATATTAGTGGAAAATAGAGACTCAGCAGTGACCAGCAGAGCAGGCAGTCTTCTCCACCCTGTTCATTCCAAACTCAAGGTGACGTGACATTATGCAAGTCAGCTAACCACCCAAAGAGATTTGGACTCAGTCTCCTTTTCTGTTTCAAAAATTAAAAATGGCCTTACCAATAGGTTGTGTTTTGTCTTCCCTGGTTTCCAGAGCAGTTTTGCTCATAGTCCTATAGATTTTAGTTGTGGAATATTTTTCTCAGCTGGTGGAGTTGGAAAACATAGTTTCTAGTAACTGAACAATTATTGATCCTGTCAATAAAAGAGATATATAAAAAATTTTAACTGGACAGATTAATATTTATGTAGTTAAAGCAATCTCTTTTTAGATGAAAACCTGGTATTTAAAAAAGGAAAATTTAGTATTTGAATAATCCATTAGAAATATAAAATAATATTTTAAGGCTTTTGAAAGTAAAGTTATCTGCTACCTAAATTCTACCAAAACCACACATGAAAATTTCTATTTAAGTGTTTTTTCTTAATGATCATGCCATTTAAGTTTGAAGTAGTCAAAATTCTCTGTCAGTATAAAATCAGATACCAGACTACTATCCTATCCTCTTACCCAGAGAATCACCTTGAATAAGGTGAAATTCATAATATTTGTCTTTTATCAAGTGCCAAATGCCAAACGCTATGACAGGTAATTTCTGATATTCCCTAACATAGGTATCACTATTAAACATATTTTACAGATGAAAAACTGAGGCTGGTGTTAATTTGCCCAAGGTCTCACAGATGGTAAGTCTGGGAATCAGAATGTAAACTCAGTCAAACTCTGTGCTCTTAAGCCCATACCTTAACCATTACGCATTATTGTTCTTCAAAGAAACAAAGGAAAATACTTTTCATTCTATATAACCATTGTAAACCCCACATAATAAATTCTTTTTTTGGATTTGTTACAAAGAAAAACATTTACTTATTCTAAGGAAATTCTATGCTTCATTTAATAAGATAATAATGACTAACATTTTTTTAACGCTTCCTGTGTGCCCACAAGTGTTCTGAGCAATTTCCTCATTAACTCATTTAATCCTCATGGTTATTTAAGGAGGTATGTATGTATCTATGTATTATTATTATTATTATTATTATTAGTGGAAAATGAGGTTAATAACCTTCATAGTTATATTCAACATGAAAAAAATTTTTGAAAAAATTCATGACAAAAGCACCATAAGAAATATAACAATAAATGACAAACCAAGAAAATATATCTCTAACTCATATGTGTGTTAAATAAGTCCGTCTCAGTTACAAAAGTATGGAAACCAGAACCAATATAATTTGGGGGAAGTGGGAGATGATGACATCTTTTATAACAAATAATAGGAAATTCAAGATACAAATGAACTGAGACTCCATGAACTCAAGTAATATCATCAGATCTTTCTCTTTCTCTTTTCTGGTTTCTATTCCTCATTTCCTCTCTTCTCAGATCTATTTTCTTCTGAATGTTTTCTACATTCTTTATCACAATATGTGGGCTTCCCCCAGGCAGTTTGAACAAAGTAGATGTCGTGCTCTCCCTGCCCGCAGAGATGACGCAACACACACACAGGTCGATGCACAAGCTCTTGTTTATTGCCTAGTCGATCTTTCTCCTCCCCTTGCAGGGAAGTTCCCTTGCCTTATATAGGGCATAACAGCCCATCACAGAGGTGTTCACGTGAACAGGAGGTATCTGGGGCTCCTAGGCAGTGGTGGCATGCGGTGTTCATGGGACGAGCACGAGGTCACGTGTGGCCAGGGCGGATGTTTTTCAGGCTGTCCGTGCTGCTCAGGCTGTGTAGCCGGTGCCATCTTAGGGGCGCGACCCTGACAAATAGAGGCACAGATAACAGGATACTTGTAACCACCAAATTTAGCAGTCTTAAAGGAAAGAAAGTATCTCTTTCTCAACACCTGACAGAAGGTTCCACAGGCCTCTGAGTGAATTCTATGCTTCACAGGTTTATTTCTGGGCCAGTGCTTGTGGACAGAAGAATGGAGAATCTTTAAATGCACAGACCATCTTCCATTACTAAGGAGTCAGATCTACAGTGAGGAAGGACAATTTCCACAAATCAAGTTGTAGGCTATTGCCAAAACAGAGTAGGAAGATAAAAACAAATCTGTAATTGTATTCCTCCCTTTAGTTACCCACTCTTTCTCCATTCATATAATTCTACAAAGTTTCTTTTCCTGTATTAAAATAATTACAAAAAGGAAAGCCAACCCAGTCTCTTTTCCAATGAGAAAAGAGCCATATTCCATTATGGCTTCCAAAGGCATATCCAGGATATTTGGAAGATAGAGTTTCCTCTGCTTGAGACCCAGCTGGTCATACTACAACCAATTACAAAATAATCAATTTATCCCCCCCTGATATCTGCAACAATTAGTAGTGACAGACCCCACAGAATATCCTTAATAAAATCCCTTCTGTGCTATTGGACAGGGATGATGGAAGGAAATAATGACACTGGAGACAAGTCTTGTCATTTTTCTTTCTGGCAGCCACTGGTTTTGACTGCTATTGGTTTCTACCTTATCTACTGTCCTCTATATTTATCTGTGAAAGGAGTGTTGGAAAAGACTCCTCTGCTATGGTCTGCCCAGTCTTAGCCTCCCATTGCTTATTAGGATGGTTTCTAAAGCATGGTCATTGACTTAGGAATTGGAGACTTAAAGACTTACACTTGCCTGAATGGGATTTCTCTATGACTTTCTTCCATAATATAAAGTGAGATGAAGTGACATGTGTCATTCATGAATGACAGAGTCCACTCAATTCATATTTTCTTCCCACTACATTTGAGATGAAGTCTTCATTGTCCCTGATCCATGCAAAATTGCAATGAACACAGCTTTCCACTGACTCATATTCATCCTATAATATCATCAAGAAATGAACTTTTATTTAATAAGCTCCTGATCCTTGGGGTCCTTTTTTATGACATTACCTAGGCTATTCTAACTGATACACAGTGTGCTAATATCAAAAAAGATGATCATATTTAGAGGACAAAATTAAACATGCCCATAAAAAGCAATTCATAAATTGGACTTCACTGATATTTAAAAAATTCTGCTCTTTGACAGACACTATTAGGAGAATGAAAAGAGAATTTACAGACCAGAAGATATTTGTATTTCCAATATCTGATTAAAAAAAACAACAACTTGTATTTGAAATAACATATTTCTGAAATTTATAGAGTTCTCTATAAATTCAATTATAAGAAATATAAAATTCAATTATAAGAAAACAACCCAATATAAAAACAGCTAAAGGTGTGAATAGATATTTCATCAAAGAAGATACGTAGACAGCAAGTGAACACATAAAGGATGCTCCACATTTTAGAGAATAGGAAAATTGAAGTTATAACAAAATGAGAACATTGTATCTTTATTAGAATGACTAAAATGAAAAAGACTTACCATGCTAAGCATTGGTGAGGAGGTAGAGGAATTTCACTTCTAGGTTTATTTAACCAAGATAAATGAAAACATATTTCCATAAAAAGACTCAAGTGTGAAAGTTCATAGCAGCTCTATGAAAGTATTCATGGTTGTCAACAGGTGAACAGACCACAGAATGTCACCAACAGTCAGAAGGAAGAACAACTGATAACTCCAACAATATGGATTAATTTCAAAATACATACTCTGACTAAAAGAAACCAGAGCAAACAAACAAACAAAAAACCACATATTGTGTGATTCCATTTATATAAAGTTTAGAAAGTGCTAAGTATAACAGGGAACAGAGCAGTGGGTTCTTGGAGATGGGAAGGGTAGAAGCAGAGAGGGACAAAAGAGAGATGCCAAAGAGGCATGAGTAAACTTTTCAAAGTGATGTATGTGTTCATTATCTTGAATTTGGTAATGTTTTCAACAACATAGTCATGTCAAAACTTAATCATTCTGTACGCTTTAAACACATGCTGTGTATTATGTCCATTATGCCTCAGTAAAGATGTTAAAAATTTCATACAACTATACACTTTTTTAAAGGAGTGAACTTTATGAAATGTAAATTATACCTCAAAATTATGTCACCTGAACAGTGAAAATATTACATATAAATCATTAAAAAGTTATTTAAAATAGTAAAAGAAAAAAAGGAAAGTAAAAAGAGAAAAAGGGAAAATAGTGTTTTAGAAGTTGAAAATAAAAGATGTTTACCTCATCTAGTAAAGCTGCTTCTTCTCCTGGACGTGTCAAACTACTTCACTGTTAGTTGCATTGGCTTTCTGCTGTGAAACTCAGTTTCCCCATTCCCAAGGACCAAACAGTGGTTATTTTTTAATAAAGTCCTTGGATTAAGGAAAAACACTCATTGGGTACCTGGGTGGCTCAGTAGGTTAAGCGTCTGCCTTTGGCTCATGTCATGGTCCCAAGATCCTGGGGTGGACGCCCATATGGGGCTTCCTGCCCAGCAGGGAACCTGCTTCTCCCTCTCCCTCTGCCTGCATCTCTTTCTGCTCATTCTCTCTGTCTCAATCTCTCTCTCTCTCTCTCTCTCTCTCTCTCTGTCAAATAAATAAATAAATATTTTTAAAAAGAAAGAAAAAACATTCACAAACCAACACACTCTTCATTCTTTATCCTATGTTAAAATAGAAATGCAGGGATGCCTGGGTAGCTGGTTAAATGTCTGCCTTTGACTCAGGTCATGATCCCAGGGTCATAGGATCGAGTCCCTTGTCAGGCTCCTTGCTCAATGGGGAGACTGCTTCTCCCTCTTCCTGCCATTCCCCCTGCCTGTGCTCTCTCTCTCCCTGAAAATAAATAAAAAACCTTAAAAAATGAAATACAAGTGCAGATCTCAAAAGTGACCAGAGATGAGAAAAATCAATTTTGTATACGCTTGTGTTTGCCTCCCAGAGGAGAGAAACAACCACCATTTTTTTCTTTCATCTCCAACCATATGCTTTTTAATTCAAAGTGAAATTTACAGTTCATCACTATTGTGATGACTTATCTGTCTGCCAAGGTCTGTAGCTAATTGGTGATTTCAACATCCAAGCTTTGTTTGGTGAATACATATAAAATAGCTTTTGGATTTTCTAGCTAAAAAAAGAAAAAATTGGAATAAAAAAGCATGCATGATATGAGGGGTTTCAGAATTCACTATAGATTTGTCATTCAGGTCACAATTCCAGCCATAGCTCTTCAATCAAGTTTCCTCAACTTAATGGAAATATGAGTTAGACCAATTTCAGGAATCCAAATTTTCTTCAGGTGCCTTCATGTTGGGGGAATTACCCAATTTGAACTGAATCAAATTTAAATTAGTCTTATGGTCATAAAAAGTTATGAATTTATTTCCTTACCCCAAATAAAATACATTCTTAATTAACAATAATAATTAGATTTTACCAGGTTCCAACATGAGGGAAAAGACAAAGAGACCACTTGCGATGTTATCTGTAGGTTGTAGGGAAGGAAGGCAGCTGAAACACGGTTGTAGGAAGAAAGGAGATTAGGTGAGCTAATAAAATATCCCTTCATCCAGGGTTGACAAGAACACTTTTCTTTTGACCATAAGCTGGATGAAATACTTACATTCTAATTTTTAAATGTGTGAGTTCATAGGTATTGATTTTAGTATACATAATAATGTCATCATTATACAAATTATTATATGCATTTTTGTGTATGTCAGTTATGTTTCACTATCTTATAAAGCACATTTAAATGATCAGAGGCTGAATATTCTGAATTACATCCGAATTACATCTTTAGCACAATTCTTAAAATGATTGTTTTGGAGCCACTGAAGGAAATACAAAATTCACAGTGAGGTAACTGGGAAAATACCATTTGAGAACATCTTATCTTGCACTTTAACCCCAATTAATCCACTTCACTCTCTTTTATTGTGAATACTTATGAAACTATTTCCTGATTTCCCTTGACTCTACAATGGTTTTGGTTCATAGACCTAACTGGATCTTTCCTTAACTCTAAAAGGTCAATGACAGAGTTTTGCCTTAATATATTTTCAAAAGTATAGGTCATGGTCAATTGGGAAACTATTTTCTTTACAAATTACTCCTAAAAAGCCAATAGGACGGGTTTGAAAACTTACTTCCATTGTTTTTCTAACTCTATGGTATTATGTATGCATTAATTTTCCTAGAAGGGTGACTTAAGAATCATATTATTTTCAATTTTGTCTTCATTGTTAAGTGGAGTTTCCAATCCCAGTGATATCATAACTAGCTAGAGCTCTATAGAAACAACAATTTACTTATCTCTGAAAAATTTGGAATGTACAATTTTGTTCTTTTTGCATTTCCAATGACATAAAAATAGAATGGTACTTTTGCATAACAACATCAAAAGCAGGCAAAGATTTCTGAATGTCTTCTCTTTTCCTTCTGCTTGTTAAAACTACAACCAAACTTTAGCATAATGTTGTTGGGCTGCTTATTGAATGATGCATATAGGCCTGAAATAATCTGGAAAAATCTAGTGCTCTGGAACTTTCAACCACTTGTCATGAAAATTTATGGTTCATAGTTGCTGTTACTTCTTTTCCTCCTCCTCCTCCTCCTCCTTCTTCTTCTAATTCTTCTTTTTTTATGATTTATTTATTTGACAGACAGAGATCAGAAGTAGACAGGGGGTGGGGAGCAGGCTCCCTGCTGAGCAGAGAGCCTGGTGTGGGGCTTAATCCCAAGACCCTGAGACCATGACCTGAGCTAAAAACAGAGGCTTAACCCACTGAGCCACCCAGGCGCACCCCCCTTTCTTATTTTGATTCTATCTTTTTGTCGAGCATACTAAGAGCCAAATAATGCTCAATAAATCCATCACACAGATTGATTTTCTTTATTTTCTCAGGGTCTTGTGTGATGCTGAAAACAAACAAAAGGATGAACGAATGCTTGTGTTGGGTCCATTATCAAAGGAACAAGACTGAAACAAAGTTACGCAAAGCCTTATTCTATGCCAAGCATTAGAAGTTAGGCTGACCGGCCAGGGCGGCCTCCGAAGAGAGCGACGCCCCTTGGTCTTACAGGCTAGTTTTTATAGGGCACAATCGCAGACATCTGCATATGTGGCTTTGGCTGATTGGATGTCTCCTACCGGTGTGTTTTAGTAACGGTTACCAATGGCCTTGTTTTAGGTATGTGTTTTAGTAATAGTTACCTGGAATTGGCCTTGTTTTAGATGTGTGTTTTAGTAACAGTTACCTTGTTTTAGGTGTGTGTTTTAGTAACAGTTACCTTGTTTTAGGTGTTGTGTTTTAGTAACAGTTACCTGGAACCGAGAGCAGTAACTTTTCTAGACAACAAAATGTCTACCTAGGCAACATGGAGTCATTATGGCTAAGTAGGCCCAGGCAGGCCCTAAGGGGTTAACATGTTTTAACATGGAATCGACCCCAACACTTGGACACCATATTTGTAGTTTTCATTTTGGTAGGAATCACATCTAACTAAATCTTAATTAATTGAAATCTCAATGATATCTTCTCAAAGGCAGCATTTTATTTATAACGTTGTACAAATACTAATTCAAATTAAACTGTAAATGATCTTTAAGTTTACCAACTCTACTTCCCCAAGAGAAAAAGTTCCTACTCACAGAATAACCAAGTTGTTTCCAAACAGGTCAAAACTCCCCTTTGGCATTTTAACTCCCAAAGCATCTAGAATCACAGAGGCATCCACACAGGGTCTGTTAAGAACTGTAAACTTTCTCTATAGAAATGACTAATGACTTCACAAAGTGGATTTGATGGGGGTACACTCCCACAGGAATCCCTTCTGAGAAGGAGCCTAAGAGCAAACCCCTCAAAATTAGCATTTCACAGTATTCAAGCTTCCATAGAGAAAGGGTTTTTTGTTGAGGAGCTTGAGAATCTGTTAAATAAACACACCAGAGTGTCAAATGGGGAGGCAAAAATCCATATCTTGGCCTGCTTCTCAGTATCAGCTCTTCTATTTCATTCTCCTTTTTGGCAGTATTAATTCTTGCTACCTGAGGGAGGAAAGGAAGAATGTTATTTATAGAACATTCAGTGCTGTGTCTGCTGTTGTCACTGGTGGTTTTCAAGACTTGTTCCTCATGGAGGAGAAAGAGTGTAATCAGAGAGCAACCGACCTAAGAAAAGGAGAAGCAATTTCTGTCATAAACTTTGAAGAGATTTAGCCCAGGTATTGCGGCTAACAAGTTCAACACAGCTGCATAGACCACAGGCATCTGCCCCCTGTTTAAATAGCAAGACATTGTACAAAGTAATAATCAGTTTATTTTTTGTATTTATTTTATAAAACTTTTCACAGCAGAACCTGAAAACAAGATACTGGAGTCCTCTTGCTCTTTAAGCCTAAGGGCAAGACAGGAAACATTTGGAGGAATGTACTTTCTTTCAGACCCACCTAGACAAAATTCTCTTAGGTGAGAGGGAGAAGGTTGGAGATGTGGCAAGAGAACAAGATGTGGCAGGAGCTAGGGATCTCTGTGCCCTAGTCCTGAAAGAGAGGCCATGGTAGCATCTCCAGAAGTGTGTGCATATCTGAGAATACCATACTTTCGCTTGGCTTTTTGTCTGAGCCCATGAGAGTAGGAGCCTTGAGGAAGTTTCCATTCTGACAAGGATGGCTATATAGGGGGTCAAGGATAGCCTCATCAAGTTTTTCAACCCTTGAAGTGATATGGAAGAACAGCATAATTTTTCTGTCCTCTTGAAGATGTTAAGAAAGTGAAGTGAAATTGTTTGTGGACCTTGAAGAGGTTTCTCAATGATGAGAGAGCTGCTGCAATGTAGATCAAGCAGCCAGAGATGGGGAGAGAACACGGACACCCAGTGTGTATCAACGAAGAGAAAGAATCTTGCCCAAGGACAAGATGGGACTGTTAAACTCTATAGATACCAACATAAATACAAAGGACTGCCATGAAACAGACACCCTACCAACAGCTGCTGCCAAAAAAAATCTCTTAGAATGTATGTAATACTTTGGAGATGAGGACACAAGGAGAGCAGATCCTGAACTGATTGATTGTAAAATCTAAAAATTACTGGTCTTGATCTTATAACAATAAAATACACCATATTCTCTGTCACTTCTGGTTTAAAAATATGTATATATCTGACACAAACATATTTTTTATGATACTGGTGGGTACATAGGAACTGAGGCAATTGCTATTAAATCATTGCCAGAGGAATAAATTGGTAAAAACAGTTAGGACAACAATTGATATTAGCACATAAAGTTGGATGTGTAGTCATCCTATGGCTTAGTCCTCTTACAAGAATACATCCCTGGAGATAGCCTTATAGAAAATCCATATAAACATTGTTCTTAATAACTCCAAACTGGTAAAAACCCAAATGATAATATCAAAGGAACACAATTCAATATTTTTCACATAATGGAATATTAATATAGTTCATTCTATTCAGTTAAAAAAAAAAAGGGCTAACAATATAGTCTGTTAACTTACTAATTAAAATATATCATATTTATGGAAAAGTGTGCAACACATAAATATACACTACAGTGCATTGTAGCAAAATGAATTCCTATGTGGCCATTGGAATTAAGGACTAGAATATTGTCAGTACTGCAGAACCTCCTTATCCACCTTCCCCAACATTCCTCCCCAAACATACTATTTTGATTGTTAACAGTATAACATAGTTTTGTTAAAGTTAATTTTGATATAGAAGAAAATAAACAAAGAACTCCCATACACCATTAATCTAGATGCCCTAAGTCTAAATTTCTAACAGTGCAATTTCTGGCTGAAAGGTAAATCCAAATACAGTTTTGTCACATAATGCCAAATTACCTCCCTTCAGGGTTGCACCAAATTGCATTCCCACCAGCAATATATGAGAGTGCCTGTTTTCCCAAGCCTTGTGGAAGAGTATTGCCTATTGGTCTTGATTTTTTGGCACTGTAATAGTTGGGAAATGGATCTTAGTGTACTTTAATTTGTACTGAACCTGACTGAACTTGAACACCATCTTATATGTTTAAGGTCCTTTTTATACCATTTTATATCATTCTTTCCCATGATTTCCACCCCCCTTTGGCCCATTTCTCTATCAAGTTTCTGATCTTTTTACCCTCTCAATTTTTAAAAATTATTTTTATTAACATATACTGTATTTATTATTTGCCACAGGGGTACAGGTCTGTGAATCATTAGGCTTACACATTTCACAGCACTCACCATAGCACATACCCTCCCCAATGTCCATAACCCAACCACCCTCTCACTATCCTCCAACCCCCAGTAGCCCTCAGTTTGTTTTGTGAGATTAAGAGTCTCTTATGGTTTGTCTCCCTCCTGATCCCATTTTGTTTCAATTTTTCCTTCCCTGCCCCAAACAACCCCCCACCCTGCCTCTCAAATTCCTCATATCAGGGATATCATATGATAATTATCTTTCTTTGATTGAGTTATTTCACTCAGCATAATATCCTCTAGTTCCATCCATCTTGTTGCAAGTGGCAAAGTTTTCATTTCTTTTGATGGCTGCTCAGTATTCATATATATATGTATATATATATAGTCACACACACACCACATCTTCTTTATCCATTCATCTGTTGATGGACATCAAGTTTTTTTCCATAGTTTGGCTATTGTGGACATTGCTGCTATAAACATTCCGGTGCATGTGCCCCTTTGGATCACTACATTTGTATCTTTTTATTTTTTTTTAAGATTTTATTTATTTATTTGAGAGGCAGAGATCACAAGTAGGCAGAGAAGCAGAGAGAGAGGAGGAAGCAGGCTCCTTGCTGAGCAGAGATCCCGATGCGGGGCTCGATCCCAGTACCCTGGAACCATGACCCGAGCCAAAGAGAGGCTTTAACCAACTGAGCCACCCAGGAGCCCCTACATTTGTATCTTTAAGGTAAATACCCAGTAGTGTGATTCCTGGGTCGTAGGATAGCTCTATTTTCAACTTGTTGAGGAACCTCCATGCTGTTTTCCAGAGTGGTTGCACCAGCTTGCATTCACACCAGCAGTGTAGGAGGGTTCCCCTTTCTCCGCATCCTCGCCAGCATCTGTCATTTCCTGACTTGTTCATTTTAGCCATTCTGACTGGTGTGAGGTCGTATCTCATTGTGGTTTTGAGTTGTATTTCCCTGATGCCGAGTGATGTGGGCATTTTTTCATCTGTCTATTGGCCATCTGGATGTCTTCTTTGTAGAAAAGTCTGTTCATGTGTTCTGCCCATTTCGTGATTGGATTATTTATTCTTTGGGTGTTGCATTTGATAAGCCAAAGTTGGTAGCATCACAATTCCAGACTTCAAGCTCTATTACAAAGCTGTCATCATCAAGACAGTATTGTACCGGCACAAAAACAGACACATAGATCAATGGAACAGAATAGAGAGCCCAGAAATAGACCCTCAACTCTATCTTCAACAAAGCAGGAAAGAATGTCCAATGGAAAAATGTCCCAATGGTTTTGGGAAAATTGGACAGCCACATGCAGAAGAGTGAAACTGGGCCATTTGCTTACACCACACACAAAAATAGACTCAAAATGGATGAAAGACTTCTATGTGAGACAGGAATCCATCCAAATCCTTGAGGAGAACACAGGCAGCAACCTCTTCGACCTCAACCACAGCAACTTCTTCCTAGAAACATCGCCAAAGGCAAGGGAAGCAAGGGCTAAAATGAATTATTGGGACTTCATCAAGATCAAAAGCTTTTGCACAACAAAGGAAATAGTCAACAAAACCAAAAGACAACTGAGAATGGGAGAAGGTATTCTCAAATGACATACCAGATAAAGGGCTAGTACCCAAAATAGAACTTATCAAAATCGACTCAATTTTTAAGAGTACTTTTATATTAGTTTTAATATTCCTCAATCTATTTTATATGTTGTACTTATTTACTTACAAGATATTAGTTGTTTTCCAACTTTGCTTATGATAGTATTTTGGCCATACAAAAGTAAGGTTTTTTTCAATGTAGTTAAACTTAACAAACTTCTTTAACTCAGATTTTGAGCCCTAGTTGGACTCTTTTATACCTATCTTTTCCCCTTCCCATCCTAAATGGTTTCAGTGGGGTTTTTTTTCCCCATTTATATCACTTTTCAATCTGGAGTTTATTATTATATATGGTGTGAGGTATATAAATCTATTTTTTTATATTTTACAAATGACCATCCAGTTATCCAAGCACCATCTGTTTAAAAGTTTATTTTACCCTAGTGATTTGTAAGACTAGTTTTAATATGTACTCAATTTCCATATTCTGGACTATCCTATTTCATTTGACTGTCTTTTCTTGTAACAATACCAAACGTTTTTAATCACAAACACTTTATAGTCTATTTCCATATCTGGCAGTCCTCTTCCCTCTATCTGTTTTCATTTTTGGAGATCCCCAGCTATTCCTGCATACTTATTTTTATGTATGGGTTTTAGTATCAACTTCTCTACGTATATTAAAAAATGTAGACAAATGTCTTTAAGGTGATATTTTTCCCCTAATTATTGCTTTAAACATATCCACTAATTTAAAAATTAGTGGGTTGACAGATGGAGGGAGGGAGAAAGATAGCTGGCCACAAAAGTGCAGCAGAAGGGATCTTGTGATGGGACTGTTCTGTATCTAAATTTTAGGGGTAGACACACATCTACAAATGAGACAAGATCAATTTTATTACTTTATTATTTTTCAGAGCCTGTAATGTTCGATAATTATGCTTCCACTCTTACCACACTTTTTAGTTCAACAATTAAGTATATTAAGTGTATCAGCTCTTTTACTGGTTTCCTAGTTTTCTGTCTGTTGGGTAAAGTGCATCCACTAATAGGCATCTCAGTAGGAGCTCCTGAGTAAAGTATCCCTTCAGTTCATGCATGTTTAACATTGTTTTTCTGTAAGTTTGATGCTTAAAACATATCCTAGTTGGATGTAGAGTCTTTGATTTTTTTTTTCATTTCTGGAAATTGCCTCATTTTATGCCTGGCATCTTCCACGCAACCTTTTATTTCTGAGTTTCATCTGCAGTACCACTGGTAGTAGTTCACTTCATTAAAAGGTATTATCGCATTTTTTGAATGTATCCTGTATCATTTTATTCATGGACAATTGATTTGTTTCCAGCTTTAAACTATTATGAATAATGCAGTCTTATACAACTTTATATATATCTCTTAGTGCCTATGTTTGTGCATTTTTTTGGTGTAAAACTTCTTTATACAACTTTGCAACTTCTCTGTGATAAAGTATATATTCAGTTTTAGGAACTACTGAAAAACTCTCTTTCAAAATCTTTGGACACATTTATGGTGAACAATAGCAGTCATAAGAGTTCCCTTTGCTTATATACTCACCAACACTTGCTTTTAATTTTCACTGTCTCATGGGTAGTCAGAGGTCTCTTGTGAAGCTTTAATATACGTTTTCCTGATTCCTAATGAAAACAAAACAATTTTCATATGTTTATTGGTCATTACAATATCTCTTTGGTGAAAGGACTACTAAAATCTCATGCTCATTTTTCTGTTAGGTTGATGATCTTCTTAACTTTTTTTTAAATTGACTTGTAAAAAACATTTTTATATGTTCTACAAAACAAACTTTTTGTGAGTGATAGACATTTTAAACAATTCCTCTTATTCTGAAGCTGGTCTTTTCACAGTTTTACTGATGAATACAAAGAACAGTATTTCATAATTTCATTTTGAATGTAGTCATCCCATTTATCATTTAAAATGATAAATTTTAAATTTTATCACTTAAAGTGATAAAGTCATCCCACTTTATCATTTTCTTACATTAGGGCCTCTTTCTATCTCTTTTCTTTTCTTTTCCTTTTCTTTTCTTTTTTCTTTTCTTTTTCTTTCCTTTCTGTTTGCTCTGTAGGGATCCTATTTGATATAGTAGATATTTTAATTTTATTGTGATAAAATATACATAACATAAAATTCATTAGGCCTTCTTTTAAGAGCATCTATTCTTACTAGAATGATAAAGGAGTACTATATTATGCTCTAGAAGCTTTATTGCTTTGCCTTTAACATTTCATCTCTTTGGAACTGATTTTTTATTATGGTTGAGGAGTCAAACTTTATTTTCCTTTCATGGATATTTGAATACTCCAGAATGATTTGTTTAAAAATTACCCATTTCTCAATGCTGTATGTGCAACCATTGACAAATACAAGTGGTTCTATATGTGTGAGTCTCACTGTATAAACTCTATCTTTCCATTTTTTAAAATTTTTGCACCATTACGTTACCAGAGAAGAGAGAAAAAAATGCTATTATTTGCAAAATGCAAAGCAGTAAATAGTACTTAAATTCCTACATTCAATTTATTGAAATATATACAACCTTGTTTATTTAATACAAGCATAATGAAAGATTGAGTCCCAAGTGATTTCCTGCAATGATCATTCATTCAAAAAATATATTTTATACCAAACCTTCAATCCTGAAACAAAGTCATCTTAATCAACAGGTATTATCTTTTTTAGATATGTATAGATTTAATTTACTCATAGTTTGTTTAGGAATTTTTCCCCCTGATTTTGGTAAAATTTGCATATACTTATCCTTCTAATGTCATTGTCAGGTTTTGATGTCACAGTTAAGTTGGCCCCATTAGATGACTAAAAAATGTTTTGTTTTGTTTTTTTAAATTTATGCTCTGGAAGGTTAATCTTATATCCTTCTTTAAATGACTTTATCTTTTTAATTTTAATTTCAGTATAATTACATGCAATGTTATAGTAGTATCAGGTGCACAATGCAGTGATTCACCAATTCTATACCTCAGTGCTCATTATGATAAGTACACTTAATCCCCTTTACCTGTTTCACCTATCCCCCAAACCACCTGCCTCTGGTATAGCCACATTTGTTCCGTTCTATACCTTACTCAGTGCTCATCATGATAAGTGTACTCTTAATCCCCTTTACCTGCTTCACCCATTTCCCAAACCACCTGCCTTCTGGTACAGCCACATTTATTCTCTGCATTTAAGAGTCTAATTTTTTGTTTCCTTTTTACTTTATTTTGTTTCTTAAATTCCACATTTGAGTGAAATCATATGGTATTTGTCTTTCTCTGACTGACTTATTTCACTTAGCATTATACCTCTAGATCTGTCCAAATGGCAATTTTCTTTTTTATGGCTGAGTAATATTCCATTATATATAGGTCTCCTTGTCTTTATTCATTTATCTAGTGATGGACATTTGGGTTGCTTCCATAATTTGGCTACTATAAATGCTCCTACAATAAACAGAAGGGTGCATATATCCTTTTAAACTAATTTTTTATCAAGTACTTTGAGTAAATACCCAGTAGTAGAATTACTAGAAGATATAGTAATTCCATTTTAATTTTTTGAGAACCTCCATACTGTTTTGAACAGTGGCTGCACCACTATGCACCACCAACTGTGCACAAGGATTCCTTTTTCTCCACATACTTGCCACCACTTGCTATTTCTATTGTTCTTGATTTTAGCCATTCTGATGCGAAGTGATAGCTCATTGTTGTTTTGATTTGCATTTCCCTGATGATACATGATGTTGAGTGTCTTTTCATGTGGCTGTTGAGCATCTGTGTGTCTTTGGAGAAATGTCTGTTCAAGTCTTATGTCTATTATTAATTGGATTATTTGGGATTTGGATGTTGACTTGTGTAGGTTCTTTATGTATTTTGGATATTAACCCTTTATCAGGTGTCATTTACAAATATCTGCTCCCATTCAGTAGGTTGTCTTTTAGTCTTGTTGATCTACTCCTTTCCTGTGCAGAAGCCTTTTATTTTGATGTAGTCCCAGTAGTTTATTTTCTTCCTTTTGTTTCTCTTGGCTCAGGAGACATATCTAGAAAAATGTTGGTATAGCTAATGTCAAAGGAATTAGTGTCTATACTCTCTTCTCTGATTTTTATGGCTTCAGATCTCACATTTAGGTCTTTAATCCATTTCAAACGTATTTTTGTGTATGGTCTACATGGTCTGGTTTCATTCTTTTGCATGTTGTTGTCCAGTTTTCTCAACACCATTTGTTAAAAAGACCATCTTTCCCATTGCATATTTTTGACTCCTTTGTCAAACATTAACTGACCATATAATTGAAGGTTTATTTCTGAGCTTTCTATTCAGTTCCATTTATCCGTGTGTCTGTTTTTAATGCCAATATCATACTGTTTTCATTACTAAAGCTTTGTAGTATATCTTGAAATCTGAGATTGTGATACTCCAGTTTTGTCCTTTTTCAAGATTGGTTTGGCTATTCAGGATCTTTTGTGGTTCCATACAAATTTTAGGCTTATTTGTTCTTGTTCTGTGAAAAATACTCTTGGTATTTTGAAAGGGATTACATTAAATTTGAGGATTGCTCTGGGTAGTTTGGGCGTTATAAGAATATTTGGTCTCCCAATCCATGAACATGGATACCTTTCCATTTGTTTGTGTCACCTTCAGTTTCTTTCAGCAACGTTTTATAATTTTTGGAGGATAGGTCTTTTATTTCCTTGGATAAATTTATTCCTAGATATTTCATTATTTTTGGTACAATTTAATGGATTTTTTTCTTAATTTCTATTTCTGCTACTTCATTATTGGTGTATAGAATTGAAACCAATTTCTTTGAGGAAAACACAAAAGAAATGGAAAAATGTTCCATGCTCATGGATTGGAAGAACAAATATTGTGAAAATGTCTATGCTACCTAAAGCAATCCACACGTTTAATGCAATCCCTATCAAAATACCATCCTTTTTCCCCCAAATAAATGGAACAAATAATCCTAAAATTTATATGGAACCAGAAAAGACCTTGAATAGCCAGAGGAATGTTGAAAAAGAAAACCAAAATTGGTGACATCACAATTCCGAACTTCAAGTTGTTACAAAGCTGTCATCATCAAGACAGTATGCTACTGGTACAAAAACAGACACATAGATCAATGGAACAGAATAGAGAGCCCAGAAATAGACTCTCAACTCTATGGTCAATTAATCTTTGACAAAGCAGGAAAGAATGTCCAATGGAAAGAAGACAGTCTCTTCAACAGATGGTTTTGGGAAAATTGGACAGCCACATGCAGAAAAATGAAATTGGACCATTTACTTACACCACACATGAAAATAGACTCAAAAGTGATGAAGGACCTCAATGTGAGAAAGGAATCCATCCAAATCCTTGAGGAGAACACAGGCAGCAACCTCTTCGACCTCAGCCACAGCAACTTCTTCCTAGGAACATCGCCAAAGGCAGGGAAGCAAGGGCAAAAATGAACTATTGGGACTTCATCAAGATCAAAAGCTTTTGCACAGCAAAGGAAACAGTTAACAAAACCAAAAGACAACTGACAGAATGGGAGAAGATTTTTGCAAAGGACATATCAGATAAAGGGCTAGTATCCAAAATCTATAAAGAGCTTATCAAACTCAACACCCAAAGAACAGATAATCCAATCAAGATATGGGCAGAGGACATGAACAGACATTTCTGCAAAGACGACATCCAAATGGCCAGCAAACACATGAAAAAGTGCTCCACATCACTCGGCATCAGGGAAATACAAATCAAAACCACAATGAGATACAACCTCACACCAGTCAGAATGGCTAAAATGAACAAGTCAGGAAATGACAGATGGTGGCGGGGATGTGGAAAAAGCGGAACCCTCCTACACTGTTGGTGGGAATGCAAGCTGGTGCAACCACTCTGGAAAACAGCGTGGAGGTTCCTCAAAAAGTTGAAAATAGAACTACCCTATGACCCAGCAATTGCACTACTGGGTATTTACCCTAAAGATAAAAACATAGTGATCCAAAGGGGGATGTGCACCCGAATGTTTATAGCAGCAATTATAATTTTAAAAATTAAATTTAAAAAATTATTTTAATTTTTTAAAAAATTAATTAAAAAATTAATTTAAAAAATTAAAAAATTATTTAAAAAAAAGAATTACAACCAATTTCTGTATATTGAGTTTGTATACTGAAACTTACTGAATGAATTTATCAGTTCTAGTAATTTTTTGGTGGGTTCTTTCAGTTCTGGAAATGATATCAGGTTTTCTATAAATGGTAAATAAATAGTGAAAGTTTTACTTCTTCTTAGCAGACTTAGATGCTTTTTCTTTTTCTTGTCTGATAACTGTGGCTAGGACTTCCAGTGCTCTATTGAATAAAAGCAGTGAGGGTGGCCCCCCTTTTTTTATTTTGTTTGTTTCTGATCATAGGGGTAAAGCTCTTAGTTTTCACCACTGAGTATTATATTAGTTGTGGAGTTTTCATATATGGCCTTTATTACGCTGAGGTATAGTCTCTCTAAAAATATTTTGTTGTGAGTTTTTATCATGAATGGACATTATACTTTGTCAGGTGCTTTTTCTGCATCTATTGAAATGACCATATGGTTTTTATCCTTTCTTATTGATGTGATGTATTGCATTGATTGATTTGTAAATACTGAACCACACTTGCAACCCTGGAATAAATCACACTTGATTGAGGTGCCTGGGAGGGTCAGTTGGTTAAATGGTTACCTTTAGCTCAGGTCATGATCCTGGGATTGATCAGGATCCTGGGATTGAGCCCCACATCTTGTTCCTTGCTCAGAGGGTCCCTGCTTCTCCCTCTCCCACTGCTGCTCCCCTTACTTGTGCTCTGTTTCTCTGTCAAATAAGTAAGTAAATAAATAAATAAAATGAAAATCACACATGATCTTTGGGAATGAAATTTTTAATGTATATTGGATTCAGTTTGTTAATATTTTAATGAGGATTTTGACATCTATGTTCATCAGAGATATTGACCTGTAGTTCTTCCTTTTTTTTTTTTTTTTTTTTTTTTTTTAGTTCTCCCTTTTTTGTGGTGTCTTTATCTGGTCTGGTTTTGGTATGAAGGCAATGCATGCCTCATAAAATGAATTAAGAAGCTTCCCTTCCTCTTCTATTTTTTTGGAAAAGTTTGAGAATAGGTATTAAGTCTTTTTTAAATGTTTGGTAAAATTCACCTGTGAGCTATCTAGTCTGGGACTTCTGTTTTTTGGGGAGTTTTTTGATTATGGATTCAATTTTATTGCTGGTTATCAGTCTGTTCAAATTTTTTATTTGTTCCTGATTTAGTTCAGGAGATGATATTTTTCTAGGGATTTATCCACTTCTAGGTTTTCCAATTAGTTGACATATGATTTTTCATAAAATTCTCTTATAATCCTTTTATTTCTGTGGTGTCTGTTATTTCTCTTTTTTTCATTTCTAATTTTGTTTATATAAGTCCTCTTTTTTTGTGTGAATCTGCCTAGGTTTATCAATTTTTCTTGATCTTTTCAAAGAACCAATTCCTTGTTTCATTGATCTATTGTATTCTTTTAAGTTTCCATTTCATTTATTTCTGCTCTAATATTTATTATTTTCTTCCTTCTACTGGTTTTAGATTTTGTTTGTTCTTCTTTAAGTGTAAAGTTAGGTTGTTTATTTTAGTTTTTCTTTTTTCTTTTATTTCTGAGGGAGGCCTGTATTACTATAAACTTCCCTCTTAGAACAGCTTTTGTGGTATCCCAAAGATTTTGGACCATTGTGTTTTCATTTTCATTTGTCCCATGTGTTTTTTTGTTTTTTTGTTTTTGTTTTGTTTTTTGTTTTTGCTTTCCTCTTTGATTTCTTGGTTGATCCATTCATCATTTAGAAGCATGTTGTTTAATCTCCATCTATTTTTTATTCTTTTTGACTTTTTATTGTGGTTGGTTTCTAGTTTCATAGTGTTGTGGTTAGAAAGATGCACTGTTATGACTTTAATATTTTTGAATTTATTGTTACTTGTTTTGTGGCCTAACGTGATCTATTCTGGAGAATGTTCCATGTGTACTTGAAAATAATGTTCCATGCGTACTTGAAAAGAACTTTACTCCACTGTTTCAGGATGGACTGTTGTGAATATATCTGTTAGAGCCATCTGGTCCAAGTGTCATTCAAAGCCATTGTTTCCTTGTTGATTTTCTGTTTAGATGATCTACCTATTCATGCAAGTGGCGTGTTAAATTTTCCTACTATTAATGTGTTACTACCAATGACTTCTTTTATGTTTGTTATTAGCTGCTTTATATACTTCAGTGCTCTCATGTTGGGTGCATAAATATTTACAATTGTTATATTTTCTTGGTGGATTTTTCCCTTTATGATTATGCAGTGTCCTTCTTTATCTCCTGTTTAAAGTCTATTTTATTTGATATAAGTATTTTTACCCCAGCTTTATTTTAGTTCCATTTACATTATAAATCCATCTCCATTCCCTCATTTTCAATCTGCATGTGTCTTTAGGTCTGAAATGAGGTTCTTGTAGGTAGTAGCCTATAGATGGGTACTGCTTTTTTATATATTCCATCACCCTATGTTTTTTGATTGGGGCATTAAGTCCATTTACATTCAAAGTAATTTTTTAAGAGTTATTTTTTTTTAAGATTTTATTTATTTATTTATTTGACAGACAGAGATAGCAAGTAGGCAGAGAGGCAGGCAGAGAGAGAGAGGAGGAAACAGGCTCCCTGCTGAGCAGAGAGCCTGATGTGGGACTCGATCCCAGGACCCTGGGATCATGACCTGAGCTGAAGGCAGAGGCTTTAACCCACTGAGCCACCCAGGCTTCCCCATTCAAAGTAATTTTTAATAGGTGTGTACTTATTATCATTTTATTACTTGTTTTATGGTTATTTTGTAGTTCTCTGCTTCTTTCTTTTCTTTCACTCTTCTCTCATGGTTTGCTGACTTTTTTTGGTGAAGTACTTGGATTCCTTTCTCTTTATTTTTTTCCTATCAATTACTGGTTTCTGGTTTGTGGTTACCATTAGGTTTGTATAAAACATCTTCTGCATGTAGCAGTCTATTTTATGTTCATAGTTGTTTAAGTTTGAATCCATTCTAAAAGCAGTAAATTTGAATCAACCTCCCCCTTTTTAGGTATATGGTAACATATTTTAGACCCTTTTATTCTGTGCATTCCTTGACTGACTTTTATAGATATTTTCATCCTTCTTACTCTTGCTTATAGTTTTTCTTCCACTCACAATCCCCTTTAACATTTCATGTAAGGCTGATTTACTGGTGATGAATTCCTTTAACTTTTATTTATCTGAGCAACTCTATTTCTCATCCCATTCTGAGTCATAGCCTTGTTGGATAAAACATTGGTTGCAGGTATTTTTTGTGTTTTTTTTTTTTTTTTTTGCTGTTATTGTTTTGTTTTTTGCTTTTTTTTTTCTTTTCTTTTCAAATATATTTTGAACATAATATGCTACTGTCTCCTGGCCTACAAAGTTTCTGATGAAAAAGTAGCCAATAACTTTATGGATTTACCTTGTAAATAAGTGTTTTGTTTTCTCTTACTGCTTTTAGAATTCTCTCATTATTATTACATTTTGCCATTTTAGTTACTATGTGTCTTGCTGTGGTCCTTGGGATGATTTTGTTGTGGGCTTTCAGTGTGCCTTGGGTCTGGATTTCTATTTCCTTCTTCAGATTCAGAAAGTTTTCTGCTATCTTTTCATATAAAATTTCTGCTCCCTTTTCTCTTTCTTCTTCTGGGAAGCATATAATGTGACTATATTACACCTAATGATGTTGTTGAGTTCCCTTAATCTATTCCAATTTTTTATTATCCATTTTTCTATATCCTGTTCAGCTTGATAGCTTTCTATTACTCTGTCCTCTAGGTCACTGATTCATTCTGCTTCCTCTAGTCTATTATTTATTCTCTCTAGTGTAATATTAATTTGTTATTGAGTTCTTTGTCTCTGATTTTTTTAAAATGTTTTCATGTTTTCTACCTCATTGATGTCGTCCACTCTTTTCTCAAGCACTATAAGTATTTATCACCATGACTTTGAGTTCTCTATCAGGCGTATTACTTATCACCATTTCATTTTTCTCTCTTGCTATGATTTTGACCTATTTTTTCATCCAGGACAATTCTTCTGTCTCTTAATTTTGTCTAACTCTGTGTCTATTTCTATGTGTTAGGAAATCACCTATATCTCCTGCTCTTGAAAGTAGTGGCCTTATGACGAAGAGGTCATGTGGTGCTTTGCAGTGCAGTGTTCCCTGTTCACTAGAACGTGGTGCTTCAGGGGTGGTTTCTGTGTGTGCTGCATGCATCCCCCTCTTGCCGCTGAGTCATGTTTAACTTTTCGGTCCAGTTCTCTGCAGTGGCTCTCTTTGCTTATTGTGGGTAGAGTTTGGTCTCTGTTTTTTTAGTGGTCCAGTCTGGGGCTGTCTTAGGCTTGATTTGGGTTAGACCAACCATTTGCAAGAGCTACAGTGTCACTGAACTGCAGGTACTCTCCCCTGTTATCCTTTGTTGGTGTGTGGGGCCTGGAGTCAGACCAGATGTCTCTCTCCAGCTCACAGCTGAGGCCACAGTCAAAATGGTATGGAAGGTTTTCTTCCATGCTTTCTGGGGCAGGAGTCAATTTGGGATTGTGCTGACCACTGTCAGGGATTTTTGCACACTTCCAGGCTTATGGTATTGCTTTGGATTCTTGCTGTGGGTGTGTTGGGGTGTGTGAGTCTCCAGGAGAGCTCCATGGTGGGACATACAGAATTAACAAAGATTGCTGTGGGAGGAGACTTGGAACCATATTAGAGTATTTTTCCAGGGTTGGTTGGAGATGTGGGTCCACAGAAAAGTGTGGGAGGCAGGTGTGTGCTATTACCAAGCTAGGTGGAGTGTTTTGGGTTGCACTGGTTCCTGCAGGTGTCTTTGTATCTAGGCTGGGGGCACAGGAGGGGAATGGCACTTGCCAGCCCTTTTGTTCTTGGAGAAGTCACCCAAAGATCCCTATTCCTCCAGCATAAATTCTGAGATTAGTAAAAAAATCTCCTGCTTATTTACCCCAGACAATTTCCAAACTGCTGCTTCTATGTTGTATCTCAGGAATGCTGTTAGTATGCTGTCTCTTTAAGGGCATGGATTCAATTTCCTCTCACCCCCTGACTCTCCCAGAGCCATGCCTGCTGATTTTTAAAGTTTGAGGTATTAAGCCTGCCCCACTGATTGTACTAACTCAAGAAAGTAAGCCCCTATGGTTTTCAAAGCCAAATGTTATGGAGGTTCATCTCCCCAATGCAAGTCCCTCATTCCTGAGATACCTGGTTTGAGTTCTGCTCCCAACCATGTCTCTGCCCTTCCTATCCTCTTTGATGTGGCCTATTCTCTACATTTATCCATGGAGAATCTGTTCTAGACTTTGGGTCATTTTCTGGGTTAGCTACACTGATGTGTATGTTATCTAGGTGTATTCCTGGGATGATGCAAGCCTACAATCCTCCTACTCTGCCATCTTGATGTTATATCCTTTTAACTACTGGGATAATTCACTGATAATTACTGGGATAATTACTGATGAAGTAATTTTGACTTTTTTTTTTTTTAAGATGGTTGAATCTCAAAGAGAGTATGACCAAAAAGTAGTAAGTTTTAGAAAATTACATACAATATGATATTATCTGTGTAAAACCCTATAAGCACAGAGAATCTATACATAATTTAGGAAGACATAATATTTTTAGCAATACATAATATTTTATAAAACAATAGCCATATCTTAAGAGAAGAATATTAAAAATATCAAAATTGCCATTACCTTGAAGTTACCTCCAAGGGAAGGAAAGAATTACCTAAGGAGATGTAATATTCTGGACATTAAATTATTTAAGCATTCCTTTAATTATTAGCTTTATAACTTATATACATGTTTTACATATTTTTTTTAAAGATTTTATTTATTTGACAGAAATCACAAGTAGGCAGAGAGGCAAGCAGAGAGAGAGAGAGGAGGAAGCAGGCTCCCTGCCGAGTAGAGAGCCCGATACGGGACTCGATCTCAGAACCCTGAGATCATGACGTGAGCTGAAGGCAGAGGCTTAACCCACTGAGCCACCCAGGTGCCCCCATGTTTTACATATTTTTGATGCATATCAAATATTACATTATAAATATTTAAAAGTAAGTAAATATTAATAGGAAATATTTGCCTCATCTTTTTTTTTAATTAATATTTTTTTTTATTTTTATTTTTTATAAACATATATTTTTATCCCCAGGGGTACAGGTCTGTGAATCACCAGGTTTACACACTTCACAGCACTCACCAAAGCACATACCCTCCCCAATGTCCATAATCCCACCCCCTTCTCCCAAACCCCCTCCCCCCAGCAATCCTCAGTTTGTTTTGTGAGATTAAGAGTCACTTATGGTTTGTCTCCCTCCCAATCCCATCTTGTTTCATTGATTCTTCTTCTACCCACTTAAGCCCCCATGTTGCATCACCATTTCCTCATATCAGGGAGATCATATGATAGTTGTCTTTCTCTGCTTGACTTATTTCGCTAAGCATGATACGCTCTAGTTCCATCCATGTTGTTGCAAATGGCAAGATTTCATTTCTTTTGATGGCTGCATAGTATTCCATTGTGTATACATACCACATGTTCTTGATCCATTCATCTGTTGATGGACATGTAGGTTCTTTCCATAGTTTGGCTATTGTGGACATTGCTGCTATAAACATTCGGGTGCATGTGCCCCTTTGGATCACTACATTTGTATCTTTAGGGTAAATACCCAATAGTGCAATTGCTGGGTCATAGGGCAGTTCTATTTTCAACATTTTGAGGAACCTCATCTTAAAGACTAATTTTTTAAAATTAAATTGTTGATATTTTCAATAATTGATTAGGTTAATGTTTTCAGCCATCAAGTGGAATCCAACCTCAAGGTGGACATTCTATTCAGGAAAATAAAGTGTGTTGCACTTTTACACCCTTGAATTTTTTTGGCTGGGATTTTCCTATTTGCTCTAATTGTTTAATAGGTATTTAGTAAATATTGATTTAATGAATAAGGTAGTTGATTAAGTCATGACATGCCAGCATATTGGGTGAAAATGTGGACCTAAGTAATGAATGATTAAATAGCCCCTAAAATGCAGGAGGGAGGATTTTAATTAACAAAGGAGAAAAGTGAAAACTTTTGCTAGAGGGACAGAAATTAATCTTATCAAAGTGTGTGAAATTTTAAAATGTCCTTGCAAAGAGCAAAGTAAGGTCTTTGAAATATCTAAGGAGAGGAGCTCATTTGACAGTGAGGAAATTAGAATAATTCTAGGCATAGAGTGTTGCTTAGTGATTTATTAAGCATTTTCCTCTTGATTTAAAAGATCACCCAAATGCTAAAGTGCCTGATGGAACTTTGCCCAACTTCTTAAAATTGCTAACAATTGGTAGTTACAAAAAAAAAAAAATACAGATGTAACAGCATTAAAATAAAGGCTGAAACAGAGGCAATGGTAGCCTTTGTTCTGGACCATTTTGTTTTTGTTTTTGTTTTCAAGAATAGTTGTGTAGCTAATAGGCTTGGAAGAAAGAGATAGTATCTTCTTTAGGACCAGGAGCAGTTTTGTTTAATGTTCAGTATAATAAAGATAATCTTTCTCTCTGAAATAAAGACAGAACAGGATTACTTGTGACCCACGAGAAAGGATTTAAATTCCCAATCTTGGGATTCCCAAGTTGTGACATAAACCCACTATGTGTACAATATCTAGCTGGGCTGCTCTGCATCACCCCCATGAGACCTAGTAACAAAGGAAATAGATGCAAAAATGGAGCTCAAGCTGCGGGCTGCACTGAGTAATAAAGTCCTTTGTCTTTGGTGTATGTGTCTTATATGTTCTGCCTGGCATCTATGAAGTTGGCAGCCTACCATGCTTACTTGCAAATGGGGTAAAAATCACAGATCTTTTACAGTTTTTTTATATTATCCTACTCTGCTATCTTCCTGCCAAAGCAGTGTGTTTTACGCCAGGGTGTTCTCAACCATGTGAAATGGGAACTCTCTTCTACATGGTAAGAGAGTAGTCTTATTTCTAGTTAGCTGCATTACCTGTTCAAGTTGGCACAGAGAATGCTCGAATTAAATGCTTAATAAATGAATGAAAGAATGAAATAATAAATGTCTAAAATTTTAACCATGAAAGGTTAATTTTTTATTTTGGTAAAAAAAAACACATTAATGAAATCCACCCTCTTAACAAATTTTTAAGTGTATAACACAGTATTGTTAACTATATGCACTTTGTTGTACCAGCACCTCCCTAGAATTTTTTCAGCTTGCATTAATGAAGCTCTATACTTGTTAAACAGCAACTCTTCATTTCCCTCAAAACCCATCCCCTGGCAATCACTATCATTCTTTCTGTCTTTATAGAACTGACTACTCTTGGTACTTCATATAGGTGGTATCATATAGTATTTGTTTTTTTGTGTCCGCTTTATTTCACTTACAATGTTCTCAAGGTTCATCTATGTTATAGAATAGAACAGGGTTCCTTTTCTTTTTTAAGGCTGAATAATAATTGATTGTATGCATATACCACATTTTATTTATCCATTTACCCAGCAACATATTTTTAGGTGGCTTCTATCTCTTGACTATTGTGAATGATGCCATAATAAACATGGGGGTACAGATATCTACTCAAGATCCTGTTTTCAGGGGTGCCTGGGTGGCTCAGTGGGTTAAAGCCTCTGCCTTTGGCTCAGGTCATGATCCCAGGGTCCTGGGACTGAGCCCTGCATTGGTCTCTCTGCTCAGTGGGGAGCCTGCTTCCCCCCACCCCGCCCTGCTGCCTGCCTCTCTGCCTACTTATGATCTCTGTCCGTCAAATAAATAAATAAAATCTTTAAAAAAAAAAAAAAAGATCCTGTTTTCAGTTCTTTCCAGGAAATACCCAGAAGTGAGATTGTTGGATCATGTGGTAATTCTAAGAATTAATTTCAACAAAACTTAATATATTTTCAATTTAGTTAATCACCACGTTCATATTTTTATTTCTGGTACTTCTTCTTATCAAAAGTTCTTGAACCTATGAATTCAGTGAAGCATGACTAGGTCTGAGAAGTCCATCCCATCCTGGCAGAGCTAACTTCATACCTGCTGTGGCACTAAAACCTCTTTACCTGGGGCGCCTGGGTGGCTCAGTGGTTAAGCCGCTGCCTTCGGCTCAGGTCATGATCTCAGGGTCCTGGGATCGAGTCCCGCATCGGGCTCTCTGCTCAGCAGGGAGCCTGCTTCCTCCTCTCTCTCTCTCTCTGCCTGCCTCTCTGCCTACTTGTGATTTCTCTCTGTCAAATAAATAAATAAAATCTTAAAAAAAAAAAGAAAAGAAAAAAATAAAACCTCTTCACCTTTCCCTGAAATTAGCCAGTAGAGCAGGTGGTTGCCTGTGACAGAATCCTGGCATCCGCTATCATTGGACTAAATTGTGGGATCAGTTTTATTAGTACCTATAATTTCTGTATCCAAAATCAATGTATGATCACTGTTCCTTCCATATTTTCTGTTTATTTGTCAGCTTATGGGTCTGGAAATGTTACATCTTAAACTTTGCCTGTATTTACCTAGTGGGTTTACAGTTCACTGACTATTAGAATTAGGAGTGATTAGATCCAAATTCCCCTTACTGAACATGATATCAAAACTATCTGCTCTCACCCTGCTGGTTGACATTCATAAATCTTCCATTTGTTATGTTGATTTTATACCTCATTTCTAGGATTTTATAATGGCTCTTAAAATTTTTTCATTTGGTTTCAAATATTTTGACAATTCTAATTGTCATTTAAAATTAAATGAAATTGTCAATTAATTAAATTAAATTAAATTGTCAATTAAAATTCAATGAAAGCTTTTGTAAAGGAAAAGTGCTGTGCAGGAAACTTCTTTAAAGTACCCAAGGAAGCTCAAAGCATCCCACAGAAGATAACTCATTTGCAATATCTCTTAGGTGATTAAGGCAATCAGGATATATGTGTTTCTGGATGCCAGCATGATCTGTTCACTGGCTTTATCAGTAGGGTGGGTAAGGTCACTGATAATTACATACTCTATTCATGGCTCATTTTTATTGAGCCTTATAACCATATCTGGTAACTATTATTCCCCTATCAGGAATCCTTATTCTCTTAACTTTTCCTGGAGTTATCACATCTGCTACAAATATTAATGTGCCTAAAGGATAACTGGCAATGAGTGCCATGATGCATTTGATGTTTGAGAAATAATGAAATGTCACTTCCATTATAGAACAATGTGGCATTTAATGGAGCTATGCAGAGTTATTTGCATTACTATTCCACTGTAATGATGTTGCTTGCAGTCACAGCTGACAAAAATATCACTGAATGTTAATTCAGATGAACTTTAAAGTCAGCCACATGGGGATTGACCTGAAATGAAAGTTTCTGGTCTTTGTCTTGAAAAGAGACGCCCTTATGTGTATCATTAAAGGTTCATCCTAAGCTCTCAGGCTTACAAATGTATGTAAGGAGAGGGAGAGACTGAGAAATAGCATGGGGCACACACATGCGCATGCCTATACAGCTATTGGTTTGCTCCAAATTGAAGAAATGACCATGACCCTTATTAGCTGGTAGAGTCTAAGCAACTACAGTGCTGATTGAGACGTTAATTGGAATAATGTGTAGAATGTATTCACAGGAGTGTAGGCCTTGCTTGCAAAAATACAAGTTAATTTCAAATAAAAGCTTCTCAAAATCTCCTCAAGCACACGTGCTGGGAGGTACCTTTAAACATAAAAGGAGCAAAGCTTTCCTATATTTTTTATAGGTTCATAGTGATTGATTAGAAATATTTCCTCTATTGCCCATCTTCAAATTCAGAAATATTTATTCAAACAAGAAAGCACCTTAATATAGGTGCTTTTCAGTCCAATAATATATAATAAACACTGAAGAGTAACCCCCCCCCCCCAAAAAAATGCTTACTTTTGTTGTTACTCTACAAGGAATTAAAGTTTTTTAAAACATTTGTGTTTAAGACACTGCTTAACTCAAATGTAGCTGACACCTACTCCAATTATCCTCCTCTAGGCAACTTTGACCATGTTCATTGCTCTTTTTAATTCCCAAAATTAGATTCATAATGTTAATCCTATAATCCCATTATAAATATCTCATTAAATTTCTATTTCAAAGTTCTCCACCCCCAAAGAGATATGTAATAATAAAATAAAAAAGATAATCTGTAAAAAACACTTGCAAATATTTAACAATTTACTTTCAAATATCAAAGAATTCATGAAAAAAATAAGATCAGATGGTCAGGCAGATGCTCTAGCTTAACCATCTGCTCCCTTGGCCTTTCCATTTCTGTGCATCTTTAATGCCAATGACCTTTGTTTCTAGTCTACCTCAGCCCCTGCTCTGTGACCACATCCTAGATATTCTCATTATGAGAAACTATGATACAATTAAAATTCTGCATTAAAATATGTCATTTTCTGTCCCAAATCTCCAGCCTCTCCGAAGTACTTGATCATACCCCTGTGTTACAGCTGATTTTTCTCCATTGGTGATGTTCAATCCATTGCTCCCACTATGCATCAATTACCATTTTGACTGTACTTCTCTTTTGCTGGTTTAGACTTTATGGTTTATCATTAAAACCAGTCTCTTGGAAACAACCTTCACTCCCTTGCATATCTCTACCTTTGCCATAAATATCAGACCATAGTAAAATCCTGAAGGAACCCAACAACCTGCCTTCCCTTGTCTACATCTGAATGGCTAAATGATACTGGGGAGAAAAAGAAATAACACAACCAAGCAGACTGGTTTCACAATAAATTCATTATCACCATCTGTAAATGCCTACCACATTGCAGAAATAAGCCAGATGTTCCAAAAACCTGCATGTTCCTTTCTTCTAAAACCTAGTGTTTTCTCTGTCTTCCTCTCAGCTGACTTTGCCTTATATTTTAATAGATTTTATTTTTTAAAAAGCAAATTAAATGCATTTATTTATATCTTCCTCCTTTTGAAACCATTAAAAGGTAACTACAAATAATTGAAACTTATAAACTGTCAAAGAACATCAAAGATGATTACAGTTTTGGAAGATAAATAATGGATAATGGAGCAATAAGTCACTTAGTATAGAGAGTTCTCTGCAACAGAAAACATTTAGAGGAAGATGACAAGAAGAAAGCACATTTCAGCCCAAGAAAGTCTCATAAATTGGAGGCAGAAATTACATGAAAGTAGAGAAACAGGGTGGTCAGATAGCAGGAGAATTGGTTGAATTTCAAAAAATTCAGTGAAGAAGCATTAGGATTCACTGACACCACAAAACATTATACAAAAAGAGATGGCCATCCATCTCTCTTTGTAGGAAACACGAGGTTTAAATTAGCAAGATTGTAAAATTAGAACGGTAGACAAAAATTAATGTACCATGATAAAAGAGGAGGATCTCATGAAAATCCAAAAACTGAATGGTGAAACTGTCAGCTCCATTCTTGTTCAGTTTCCAGAACAAGTTTCCCACTAAGTTTTAACCCCCAGGCAGAAAACTTGGAAAATCTCTGAAAGTAAAGTGGTCTTAGCAAAAAGAACTTTAGATGTACTCTTTGAAAGTCCACTAATGAATGTAATCTCTGTCATACTGAAAAACTGCCAGTTGACTAGGTAACTCACAAAGCTAAATCTCTCAAGTAGCTTTTCATTGCCACATTTTCAACTTTGTTTTGAGAGCTACATATCACCAGACTTTGAAAAACACGAGTGTCAAAGATTAAAACACTCCCAGTAAAAACAAGGTGAGCAAACACAGAATAAAATAAATGGAGAAAAAAAAGCAGATGCATAAATGATAAAAATTTAAAATATATAATTAGTATCATGATAGAAGTAAAAGGTATATTGCATCCATGACATAAGCAAGATGCTTTTTTCAAAGAGCTGAGGGAATGAAGATAAAAGGCACAGAATCAGGAATGTAATCAATGATATTATAATAGTGTTGTGTGATAACAGATGGCAGCTACCTTGTGGTGAGCATAGCATAATGTATAAACTTGTTGAGTCACTGGGTTGTATGCCTGGAACGAATTAATGTTGTATGTCAACTATACTCAAATAAAGGGGAAATTTTTTTAAAAAGAGCTGAGGGAAATTAGAGATGCTATA
This sequence comes from Mustela nigripes, assembly GCF_022355385.1. Lineage (NCBI taxonomy): Eukaryota > Metazoa > Chordata > Mammalia > Carnivora > Mustelidae > Mustela > Mustela nigripes. The sequence continues at coordinate 74,388,406 of NC_081562.1, forward strand.
AACAAATAAAAATATTTCAGAAGTACTGAAAGATACTGGAAGAAATATCTTTGAAAATAGAATAAAGAGTGAAAATAGAAAGAGAGGAGAAGTACATGTGAGGAATAACTGGAAAACTAAAATATATTATTGTGAATGCAGGTCCATAAAAAAATAACAGAATTGAAAGAAGGAAATTAACCAAAAAACTCAAGGATATTTCCTATAACTAAAGAACATGATATTCGGGCACCTAGGTGGCTCAGTGGGTTAAGCCATTGCCTTCGGCTCAGGTCATGATCTCGGGATCCTGAGATCGAGTCCCGCATGGGGCTCTCTGCTCAGCAGGGAGCCTGCTTCCCTCTCTCTCTCTCTCTCTCTCTGCCTGCCTCTCTGTCTACTGTGAACTTTCTCTGTCAAATAAATAAATAAAATCTTTAAAAAAAAAAAAAAAAGAACATGATATTCTAGGTTCATAGAGCCGACAGTGGACCTTGCCTCATGGCTAAAAAATATTCTTGAAAAAAGCACATCATCATTACATTTCAAATCCTGTAGATGTACAAAACATTCTAAAAGTTTATATGTGGAGAAAAGAATAACAATTTATAAAGAAGGATCATAAGTCAGAATGAAATTAGAATTCTCAGTAGAAAATTCAGGTAATAGATGACAATGAAGGAAAAGTATATTCCAGCATAGAATTTGAAATACAGGCATTGAAAAAAAATTATTGAAGAAAGGCAATTTCTTATGAGTATTGTAGATCTGTTTTATAATAATAATTTAAATTTAGTAATGAAAAAGGAAAGGAAATAGAATCCATACACCAAAACTCTCTCAATTCCTCACTAAATCTTCAGAAAATTTTAACTTCTATTTTTTCTCCTTTATCCTAGTTACAGTTGATGACATGTTTTTTTCTACCAAAGGCCAAACTATCAAGCTACAAAATTAACTATTATCTTTCTTCTGTATTACTTGTCCCTTCATCTTTATTGGGTCATTTCAATAAGCCCAGAAACATTGTAAGAAGTGATACCCTGACTTCCATGGGTGAACCATTTTAAATCTTACTGAATTCCTTATTCTCTAGTTTCTTTCTTGTATCTGCTTATATAAAACCAAATTTTTGAAGGACATACTCATCCATTCTACCTCTATTTTCCCTCAATTTGTAAACTTAAGTTATTTTTTTTTAATTTATTTTGTCTTACTTTAAATTCCAGTTAGTTAACATAGTGTAATATTAGTTTCAGGTGCACAATATAGTGATTCAACACTTCCATACAATACCTGGTGCTCATCACAACTAGTGCACTCCCTAATCCCCATCACTTATTTTACCCATCCCCCTGCCCACTTTCACTTTGCTTACTGTCAGTTTGTTCTCTATTGTTAAGAATCTGTTTCTTGGTTTGCCTCTCTCTCTTTTTGTCCCCTTTCTTATTTGTTTCTTAAATTCCAATATGAATGAAATCATATGGCATTTGTCTTTCTCTGACCAACTTATTTCACTTAGCATAATACTCTCTAGTTCCATCCATGTTGTTAGAAATGGCAAAATTTTGTATTTTCTTTATGGCTGAGTACGATTCTACTTTGTGTGTGTGTGATGTATACATGTATGTGTGTGTATACCATCTCTTCTTTATCCATTCATCAGTTGATGGACACGGGCTGTTTCTATAATTTACCTATTGTAGATAATGCTGCTATCAACATCTGGGTGCATGTATCCCTTTAAGTTAGTATGTTGGTATCCTTTGGGTAGAGCAATTGCTGGATTATAGGGTATATAACCTACTTTGTTGAGGGTTTTTACCATGAGTGGATATTATACTTTGTCAAATGCTATTTCTGCATCTATTGAAATGATCATATGGTTCTTACCCTTCATTTTTTAAATGTGCTGTGTCGTGTTGATTGATTTGTGAATATTGAATGATGCATGCAATCCAGGAATAAATCCCATTGATCATGGTGAATGATTTTTTTAACAGATTGTTGGATTCAGTTTGCTACTATTTTATTTAGAATTTTTGCATCCATATTAATCAGCAAAATTGGACTGTAATTCTGTTTTTCAGTGGAGTCTTTATCTGGTTTTGGTATCAGGGTAATGCTGGATTCATAGAATGAATTTGGAAGTTTTCCTTCCTTTTTTATTTTTTGGAATATTTTGAGATGAATGGGTATGAACTTTTCTTTAATTGTTTAGTAGAATTCCCCTGGAAAGCCATCTGGCCCGGTACATTTTTTGTGGGGATTTTTTTTTTTTTTAAGATACTATTTATTTATTTGAGAGAGAGATAGAGAGAGCATTTGCAAGCAATGGGAAGAGCAGAGGGAGAGGAACAAGCAGACTCCATTCTGAGCACTGAGCCCCACATGGAGCTCCATCCCATGACTCTGAGATCATGACCTGAACTGAAATCAAGTCAGTCACTCAACCAATTGAGCCATCCAGGCACCTCTGTGGGGAGATTGATTATTGATTCCATGTCTTTGCTGTTACCAGTCTGTTTAAATTTTCTATTTCTTCTGATTTCAGTTTTGGTAGTTGATTATATGTTTCTAAGAATTTATCCATTTCTTTCAGGTTGTCCAATTTGTTCACATATAGTTTTTCATAATATTCTCTTGTAATTTGTGTTTCTATGGTGTTGGTTTTTCTCCTCTCTCATCTGTGGTTTCATTTTATTTGGGTACTTTCTCTTCTCTTTTTGGTAAGTCTGGCTAGGCAGTTATCAATTTTTATTAATTTTTTCAAAGAACCGGTTCCTGGTTTCATTGATCTGTCCTATTTTGTTTTGTTTTGCTTTCTGTATCATTTATTTATGCTCTAATATTTTTTTATTTATTTCATTTTATTTACTTTTTTGTCAGAGAGAGAGAGAGAGCACAAGCAGGGGAAGCAGCAGGCAGAAGGAGAAGCAGGCTCCCGGCTGAGCAGGGAGCCCAGTGCAGGGCTTGATCCCAGGACCCGGGGATCATGGCCCAAGCCGAAGGCAGACACTTAACCATATGAGCCATCCAGGCATCCCTATTTATGCTCTAATCTTTATTATTTCCTTCATTCTGCTGGCTATAGGCTTCATTTTTTTGTTCTTTTTCTGGCTCCTTTAGGTGTAAGGTTAGATTTCTTATTGAGATTTTTCTTGCTTCTTGAGATGAGACTGTATTAGTATATACTTCACTCTCACTACCACTTTGCTGCATCCCAAACATTTTAGACCACTGTGTTTTCACTTTCATTTGTCTCCATGTATTGCTTTAATTTCTTTTTTGATTTCCTGCTTGACCCATCATTGTTTAGTAGCATATTGTATAACCTCCATGTATTTTTGGTCTTTCCCAACTTTTTCTTATGATCGACTTCTGGTTTCATAACGTTGTGGGCAGAAAAGGTGCATGGAACATTTCCAGTATTTTTGTATTTGTTGAGACCTAATATGTGATCTATTCTGGAGAATGTTCCATGTGTAATTGAAAAGAATGTGTATTAGGCTGGCTTAGGATGGAGTGTTCTAAATATATCTTTTAAGGCCATCTGATCCAGTGTGTCATTCAAAGCTGTTGTTTCCTTGTTGATTTTCTGTTTAGATGATCTGCCCATTGATGTAAGTGAGTATTAAAGTCCCCAACTATTAATGTATTATTATCAATGAGTTCTTTATATTTTATATTAATTGCTTTATGTATTTGGGTGCTCCTATGCTGGGGTCAGAAATATTTATAGTTGTTAGATCTTCTTATTGGATCATCCCTTTTATGAATATATAATGACCTTCTTCATCTCTTGTTATAGTCTTTGGTTTAAAATCTAGTTCATCTGATTAAAGTATGGCTACTCCAGCTTTCTTTTGACATCCATTTATGTGATAAATGTTTCTCTGTCTCCTCATTTTCTTTTTTTTTTTTCTAAGATTTTATTTATTTATTTTGGCAGAGAGAGATCACAAGTAGGCAAAGAGGCAGGCAGAGAGAGAAGGGGAAGCAGGGTCCCTGCTGAGCAGAGCCCAATGTGGGCCTGATCCCAGGACCCTGAGACCATGACCTGAGCTTAAGGCAGAGGCTTTATTTAATGCATTGGGCCACCCAGGCACCCCTGTCTCCTCATTTTCAATCTGCAGGTGACTTTAGATCTAAAATGAGTATCTTTTAGGCAGTATATAGATGGGTCTTGTTTTTCTTTACCCATTATGACACCCTATGTCTTTTGACTAGAGCGTTTAGTCCATTTACATTCAAAGTCATTATTAATTGATATGCATTTAGTGCCATTTTATTATTTGTATTGTTCTTTCTAGAGATTTCTCTGATACTTTTTTGTCTCTGTCACTTTTAGTCTCTCCTTTGCATTTAACAAGTCCCCTTTAATATTTTTTTCAGGGCTGGGTTAGTGGTCACAAACTCTTTTAGTTTTTGTCTGTGAAACTCTTTATCTTCCTTCTATTCTGAATGAGAGCCTTGCTGAGTAGAGTATTCTTGGCTACGGATCTTTCCCTATCAGCATTTTGAATATATCATGCCACTCCCTCTGGCTTGCCAACTTTCTATTGAGAAATTTGTAGTTTGCCTTATGGGTCTTCCTTTTAAGTTAAAGACTTCTTTTGTCTTGCTGCTTTTGAAATTTTTTCTTTAGCACTGTATTTTGCAAATTTAATTACAATATGTCTTGGTGTTAGCCTGCTCTGGTTCATTTTGATGGGAGTTCTCTTGCATTCTGGATCTGGATGGATGATTCCTTCTCCAGATTAGGGAAGTTTTCATCTGTGATTTCCTCAAATAAATTTTCTGCCCCCTTCTCTCTCTCTACTTCTTCTGGGACTCTATAATACAAATGTTATTATGTTTGATAGAGTCACTGAGTTTCCTGTTTATTCTTAGGTTCCATAATTCTTTCTGTCTTTTGTTCAGGTTCATTATTTTCCATTATTTTGTCTTCTATATCACTTATTCATTGCTCTGCTTTTTCCATCCTTGTGTCCATTGCATCAAGCCAGTTTTCAATTTCAGTTATTGCATTTTGCATTTTGAACTGATTCTTTTTAACTCTTTTATCTCAATGGTAAGTATGTCCATAAAGTTTTCCATTCTTTTCTCAAGCTCAGTGAATGTCCTTATGATGGTTGCTTTAAATTCTCCATCAAGCATGTTACTTGTATCTGCTTTGCTTACATCTCTGATCATAGCCTTATCTTGTTCTTTCATTTGGGATAAATTTCTTTGTCTTGGCATTTTATCTAAGTCTCTGTCTTCTTTTGTATGTTAGAAAAGCCAGCTATGTCTCCTGCTCCTGAAAGTAATGGCCTTAAGAAAAAGAGGTCATGTAGTGCCAAAGTCCTGGTGCTTCAGGATGTGTCTCTGTTGTGTGCTGCATGCTCTCTGGTGTTGTGTCTTGACTTCTCTATCCTTTGGGCCAGTTATCTGCAGAGGTTCTCCTTGCCTGCTTCAGTAATGTTTGGTCCCTGGCCTGAAGGATGAGTTTTAACTAGGTGTGCTCTCTTATACTTGTAAATGAGATCTATCATTATCTCCACCAGAACTGAGGCCCAACAGATTCCTCTGGGCAGGAGACATGGTGTAGACAGGGGTTTGTGCTGGTCTTCTGGGGGAGTGGCCCACCACACTGGTGGGCAAGCTTGACTGAGAGGGCAGTTCTGCCAGAGTACAGGAGGGTGGGCTCAATATAAGCAAACTAGGCAGCCAGTGTTAGTGCTCAGCTGCTTCCTGCAGGTGTCTCTGTGTTTATACTAGGGGGTAGTAGAGGGAAATGGCACCACCCAACTCCTTTGTTTCCAGAGTAGCGTCTCCATAAATTTTGCCTCTCAGGGGTGCTCCAAGATGAGTGAATCATCTCCCCACTGTGTGCCCCAGGCATTCTTCAGATCACTGTTTCCATCCTGCCTGCCCCTGGTTTGTTTGCCTGTCTTCTATCTAGGACCAGTGCAGTGCCGTCAGGGGGAAAAGGAACATGTGGGTCATAACCAGGGGAAATATCAATTAATAGAAATAGAACTAACAGAGATGAAAAGGTCATCAGGTAAGTTCATTAAAACAACTATTGTGAACATGGTCTGTAAGCTCAAGCAAGTAAAGGAAAACAAAAGTATAATAAGAAAAATGGAAGATATAAAAAAGATAAAAAAACAAAACCAAATAAAATTATTCAAGATAAACAATAATATCTCTGAAATGAAAAGGGGATTAAAACTATTCAGTTATTATAGAAGAAAAGATCAGAGAACTTCAAGACATTACAATGGAATCTATCCAAAATAGAGTATACAGAGGGAAAAATCACTAATCTAACATACATGCAGTTGGAGTTCCAGAAGTGGGGGATAAAGATTTTTAAATTTTTAAAAATTACTGAAATATTTTCAAATATGGTGAAAACCATAACCTCCAAGATACACACACACACACACACACACACACATACACATACAACTACACCAAGGATTACAGTAGTAAAATTTCTGAAAACCAACAAAGAAGAGAAAATTCTAAAAGGCAGCCAGAGGTAAATGACATATAGCACACACTGAAACAGACCAAGATATGGTCGACTTTAGGTTGGAAACAATGCAAGTCAAAGACTGTGTAACTTCATTTTAATACGTCAAAAGAAAAAAAAAGGTCAACTTAGAACTATTTATTCTATTAAAATGTATTTTAAAATTGAGGAGAGAACTTCAGATTTCTGCTTGAGAATTTTGAATACTGAAATAGCACTGTTCCCACACTTACAAGAATAAAGTAAAAATAAGCTTCAAGTTCATGACTTTTCCTGAAGACCTGACAGCTAAGGTAGCAGGGCAAGCAATAAGTTCAAACTCTAAGGAGAGATAGCTGCCTGCAGGGAGATACAGAATGCAAACACTTGTTTAAATGGGGCCACGTTGGTAAGAATTCCTCTGGACTGATGAATGAAATGGTGGGGGTGAACTGTGGGCTAATGAGAGCATAAGGAGACCTTAGAGGTCACAGATGTAGGAGACATTTGCTCCTATTTGCCATCTTTTTCTATATAAATTCTACCAGATACTCACATAAAAAAATGTTGAGATCCCAAGAAAGGCCTTGGGAGAGGAAGAACACTACTGCAGGAGGCCATGAAATTCAACCCAGGACATTCTCTCTTTTCTTTCTTATAAAACAAAACTTCTGTAAGAAACAAGGGCAATAATACTACCCTGTAGGAAACAAGGGTACTGGTGAATACCTCCTCCATAGAGGAAGAGAACAGAAAAATACTCTCCATCTGGGAGAAGGACAGGTAATAAGGGTCCAAAACCACAGCAGAAGGAAGGCTTAGAGCATTTTTGTTCACAATAGCAGAGATGTATTGACCATTATGTTGAATCAGTATTGACAGTAATTTTAAGGGCATCCTTGAGGATATTCCTAATTCATGTCTTAACCTGTCAGCAACATAATCTTAATAGGAATAAAGATAGGGAATAGAAAGCAACCAAAGCATGAGGATCCTTTAAAAATCTGCAGCTGTGTTATTGAGTATGTTCTGGTTATTGCTTTTTTCTCAGGATAGCAGAGGAATTTCCTTGTTATGACTATATGGTGGAAAAATAATTTGATTTTATATTCTCAACTTTGGAATCTCAAATTCTTTTTCCAGTAATAAGAGTATATATCTCACTAATACTGTAATTAAAAGAAATCTCTAAACCTCTACCATTTATCCAGGAAAGGCAGTATCCTTATCATCCATAAGCTTCAGAGGGAAAAAGTCAACAGAAAAAAAAATTCTATAAATTGTATCTCTCCTGTTCATTCATCTTTGCTTATTTCCAAGTTTATTTCTCTTAGGCTTACCCATTTAGTCATGTTAGCACTCTAGGTTTCTAAATGCAATATCTCTCCCTTTGGTTATATATTATTTTTGTGTTAGAGCTATGTCATCAAGCAATATGATAAAGTACTCAATAAGTTAAGCATTTGTTTCTCTCGTTCTCTTTCTCTCACACACACACACACACTCTACAACCAGAATTAGCAAAGCTCTCAGAAACCCTCCAACTCCCATGCCCTAAAGTATTGCCATTTTCCCCAGTTTGAATAAGAAGATCTGGCCCTCTGGAATCCACAAGTTATTTCCCTGTGAGTTAATAACAGACTGTGCTCTGTGTTTGGAAATGTCATTTTCATGCTTAGATTCTTCTCTATTACAAGTGGCTAAAGCAAATTGCCTCAGGGGACTTATAGTGATACCAAAAGGTACAAGCTGATATTTTTAAAGCACACACCAACCAGCTCTAGCATGATGAGAAGGCTGGAGTTTTGATATGCTGGAAAAGATATTATATAAATACTACCTTTTAGACACAATAGAAAATAACATATTATTAACAATAAAAAGCAGTAAAATTTTAAAGTGATGATCCTTAGATTAATTTTTCCCAAATAAATAGAAATACATCATGTTCTCCTGACTATTAGATGCTCATTCCATTGACAGACCTCGAACAAAGATTCTTGAAAATTCTCTAGGAACTGATAATTGTATAAGTAGGCAGCTTCCACACAAGATGACAGAGCAAAAGTGATACTTTCAGCACAAAATCCTAGAGAATCCTATAGATATACTTTAAAACCTCTTTTTTCCTCTTTTCTTTATCATTAATTTACTTATGATCATACATTGATGCCTTTTATAACTGACTTGCCTCCATCTGGTTACTCTTAATACATTTCATCACTTATTTCTCAACTAAAAACACTTGTCTAATCTTAAGAAATTGAAATTCCTTATTATGCCTTATCTTCTGCTTGGTTTATCTGACCTTGGTTCACTTTCTCCTTCACCCATCAAACTTCAATCAAGCTGACCGCTTTTTGGTCCCTCATTCTTAGAAACTTTTGCTTACCTGAGGATCTTTATATATAATCTTGCTGAAATGTTACCCTGCTTACTGATATGATAATAATAACCAAGAGACTAATGATAGCCTCTTGTTGAAATGCTACCCTGCTCTCTCTATGCACAGGCTTAAACAAGCACTTTCATTCTAGGAGTGTCAACTTGTATTAGTCAGGGTTCCCCAGAGAAGCAGAGCCAATAGTATATCAGAATATCCCGATACTATAATGGTGGTTCACAAGTCAATTTCAATTCCATTGTAAAAATTAAAAGACAAAAGTTTTATTTTTAGCCATAACTATAATGGATACACAATATAAAAATAAGTAAATTGTGAATCAGTAGCATAGAGCATGTGTAAGTAAAGAGAACTAAAAGTATAGATTTTGAATATCATCAAAGTTCAGATGCTAGTTAAAAATAAAATGTTACAGCTACAAAATATTTTGTGTGATATTCATGCTAAACACACATTAAAAGCTTATAGCAGATACATAAAATATAAAGAAGAAGAAATCCTGGCATACCACTGTAGAAATATCATCAAATCACACACACAGAAACACACACACACAAAACAAGAAAGGAAAAAAGAACTAAAGAAACTGGGAAACAGTGAGAAAACAGTTAACAAAATGACAGTAATAAGTCTTCACCTATCAACAATTACTTTAATCATAAATGGATTAATCAAAAGATAAACAGTGCCATATGGATTAAAAACAAAAACAAGAACCAACTATATGCTGACTATAAGAAACTCACCTCAGCTTTCAGGACATAGGTTGAAAGTGAAGATTTGGAAAAAATATTCCTTGTGAGTGATAACCAAAAATGAAGCAGCTATTCTTGTATTAGACAAAAGAAACTAAGTAAAAAATTATCACAAGAGTTAAAGGAGTCAATTCAACAGACGATTATAATAATTATAAGTATATGCTCACCCAAAACTGGAGCCCCTAAATATATAAAGCAAATACTAATCGATCTGAAGAAAGAAATAGAGAGAAATATAATAATAATAGGTGACTATTTCCCCACTTTCAACATTGAATAGATCATCTAGACAGAAAATCAACAAGGAAGTAGCAGATTTAAAGAACACTATAGTCTAAATGGACTTAACAGCCATACACAGACAATTCCATCCAACAGCAGCAAAATGTACATTTTTCTCAGGAGGACATAGGGCATTCAACAGGATAGACCATATGCTGGGCTACAAAAAAGACTTAATTAAGACAACTGAAATATCAAGTATTTTTCTAACCAAAATGTTTTGAAACTAAAAGTTAATAGTAGAAGGACAATTGGGCAACTTACAAATACATGGAAATTAAAATATTCCTGGACAACTAACTGATAAACCAAAAGAGAAATCAAAAATATATCTTGAGTTGAACAAAAAAGTGAAACTATAACATAAAATATAGGATATAGCAAAGACAGTTCTAAGAGGAAAGTTCATAGCAATAAAGCAAGTTCTACATTAAGAAAAAAAGAAAGGTCTCAAATAAACAATTTAACTTTACACCTTGAGAAACTAGAAGTAGGACAAACTAAGTCCAAATTTAGCAGAAGGTAGGAAATAAAAATTATAGTAGAAATAAATGAAATTAAGACTGCAAAAAAAAAATAGAAAAAAGCAACAAAACTAAGAGTTGTTTTGAAAAGATAAAACTCTGTGACTATAGCAATAGCAAGATGCTAATTTGAATATATATCCTCATGTAAAAATAAGGCTTTAATCCTAGAATTCCTAGATGAATAACATGAAATAGGGAAACCACCAAGAGAAGTTTTTAGCTGAGGAAGATATTAGGTTGGGTGTAATACCAATCAGGCACAAGATTATGGTGTTTTGAGATGTTAGTTCTTCATTATGTACAAAGAATTTAAACTTTCATCTGATATGTGATCACATGTTCAGGTTTCCCAGTATACACAGAAATAGTTGACCTGCATAGTGCCTGCAACACCTTTCTGCTCTTTCTAGAAAATAAATGCCTGGTGGAGTGCCTGGGTGGCTCAGTTGGTTGGGCTACTGCTTTTGGCTCAGGTTATGATCCCAGAGTCCCAGGATCAAATTCCACATCCGGCTCCTAGCTCCATGGAGAGTCTGCTTCTCCCTCTGACTTTCTCCCCTCTCATGTTCTCTCTCATTCTGTCTCCCAAATAAATAAAATCTTTAATAAAGAAAAGACAAGAAAAGAAATGCCTGGAAATAGAGGACAAATTAAACCCCCCTTTACAATCTTCCCTTTAGGCCGAAGGATAGCTAAACTTACCCAATCAGAGCCTAATTTCACACTTTCTTGGATTTCACCTCAAGATGAAGGCAAAGCTTGGTTCATCTCACCAATTTGGTAAGAAAGAAGGAAGGCAGTACTGATTGAAATGAATAATGTTTGGTATTTTTCCTTCTTGTGCATTTCTCAAAGATTATTTTTTCCACAGTGGCGTAGGTGTCTTATGTTCATTTTATTATTCATCCATTTTTTTGGTAAATATATTTTTATGTGCCCAGCATATGCCAGGCATTGGTACTAGGTACTGGCGATTCAGTGGTGACCAAAATCATTGTCTCTGTCCGTCTAGAGCACAGAGACAGAGAAGAAAGACATAGTCAAATAATAATACAGGTCTACATAGCAATCACAATTTTTAGAGTATAGGAAGGTCTTCTCAGACTTCATCTACTTCTGAGCACAAACTTCCATCCTTTTCTGAAATGAAGACTTCGTTAGGAATTTAGGAATAATAGAGGGTGACAATGGGGTAGATTAAGGGACTGCGTGTGGATATATGTTGGAACAAAGAAAGCAGAACAGATGATAACAGAGAAATATGCCTTTGAGATAAGAGGTCTGGTGGTTTATTAAAGATTGGATGAATTTGTATTTTCAATGTAATTGATAAGTTAGTGGGTTAATTTTCAAAAATCAATTTGGCAAGCAATATCATTGCCAAATGAATCGGTATCCAGAAGGTTCAGACCTGTGGCATGTGGAGCTTTGAAGAGCTGCGAAATGGTAAATGAATTTTTGGAGTCAGATCTGCTTTTTGTGATTTGAGACACCCTGTGTTTCCAAAGGAGACAATTCAACCTTCTGTGTGAGAATTAATGACGTCTCTAGCCAACCCCAACAAGGGGTTCTCTAGTGAACATCATGGAGAGAACAGATTGTTTAGAAAAGAGACTCTAGCCAAGGAGAATTTATTTCATCAAGAGGAGCCTTTGGGTAAAATTGTGCCAACAGTTTAATAAAAATGAAACTATTTGATGGCAGGTAGGGGAGAGGGAAGAATGGACTCAGTTGTTCTCACTTGTAATTCATCTTTTTACTTTAAATTAACCAGTTGAAAAACCTATTAAAATTTTATGAACTTGTACTCCTTTTAAAATCCTTGGACTAATTTATTTCATTGTACTAATTTTTTTTCATTGTACTGTTTTCGGTGAAAGAACATAGTAAGATCTCAGTAAGCATTTGTTGATAGATGCAAATATTATATTTGTGCTTCAAATTATTACTGCTATTCTTAATTTGGCACTTTGTTTAATAAACTGGAGGATGTAGCAGAATCATTTTGTAAAATACAAAATTTATGCCCTAAGAAGATAGGATGAAGAGGATTGCAGAACATAAAAGATGAAAGACTAAGAAGAAAAATTGAATATATATTTGGATTCAGTAATGAATGACTTATGTTTGGTATTTGAAATGTATTTTTCTTTTCCAAAAAATAAAAATACAAATATTTATCCACACTTTGGCAAAAAACATTCAGATTTAGGTTTCACATGTATTTACTAAGCTGTTACTGGAAAGTTCTCACTATATAAGCTATAAATGTCAACTGAAGTGACAGTGTTCTTCATTACCATAAATAAAATTCACAATCCCCATCTCACATCTCTTGAGAAGTCCCATATCCTCTATGGCATTTCAGTGAATCCCAAGGCTTTCCCTTTTCCTGGCCACCTCTTGTGTTTTCCCTCCCATAAAATTTTTAGTCTCATTTCAACTTCCAGTGCTGCCACTGTCCTGCCTTGTCCACATTAACCCAGATGTGGAACATGTAGCCATTCCAGAACTCAAAGAATACGTGAAATTTTGTGTGTGGAAATCCCAACTCCATTTTTCAGGTTGCTCGTCTTAATTCCTTTTTTTCTTTCACACCCCACATTTGATCCATTAGCAAATCCCATGAGCTCTATTTTCTGAATATATTCAAACTTTGTCCATTTCCAAACACTGCCTCTGCCACTCTGGTGCCAGCCCTCTTCTAGCCTTTGCTTTCAGTCTGTTCTCAACCAGCAGCCAGATGGATCCTGTCTAACCATAACCTATCACTTGTCTTCTCGGAATCCTCCAATGGACTTCAGCTCACTAAGCATAGAAGCCAGCAGCCTCTAAGCCTCTACGTGATCTGATTCCCAGTTACCTCTGTGACAACCTCCTCATCCTCATCCTCATCCCATCATTTGTGAACTCTAGGTTCACTGACCTACATGTTTCTTGAAGACCCCAAGCACCTCCCCACCTCAGGCTTTCCATTTGCTGTTTTCTCTACCCAAAACGTTCTTCCCTCCAGTTCTTTGATGGCTAGTTTCCCCATTCCTTGAAATAAAGGTTATCTCAGCAGTTAGGCCTTTGCTCCTGACATTAAATAAAATGTGGCCCCCTCAACAGACATTTGGTGCCAGAACATTCTGTGTCTAGTGTGTCTCTTTGTCTTTCTTCTTCATCCACCTTTTCCATTCTCATCCCCCATTTTTTTAGAATAGCAGAATATCTCTGACTTACCCTCTCTTTTCAAATCGTGCTTTAATATCTGAACTTTCTTATAATATGCAGCCTGTCAAGCAATTTAGCTAAAAAAAGAGATTATTCAATTAGGAGAAGTCAAAACTTTAATTTGAAATCAACTGTGATTTTAAGCTCCCTCTCCCTTCCATTTTCCCTCACTTTCTGCCTTCTGCAGCTGCACTAGGAAGCTGGAGTTTAAGATAGTCTACTATTGAGGCAAGGAGGAAAAGAGATGTGAAAGTATTTTTCCCTCTGGCCCTTCTTGCTGTTGTGTGATTTAAAGTGACTACCTCCCTTAGTGACTATTATTTTTTCTAAGGATTTTCCTCTTCTAGCTGTGAGCTCATCTATGACAAAAACCTTTCCTCCCCAAACCCCTTCAGACCCAGGGGTGGGATGATGCCTAGCTGTGCTGAATGAGTGCCCTAACATCTCTCTTTGGTTCCCTTAACTTTGCCCACAACTTTCTGCATAGCCTCTTCATTAAAGTCTTTTCAAAGATCCTTGTTACATTGATCACCTCTTTCTTTTAGAGACCCTGACTAATACAGTAGTATTTTTTTAAGGAAATGAAGTAAAATTTAGTAATTAAATAAATTAATATAGTTTAATAAATCAATGATAATAAATAACATAAAATAATAGTACCTTAGTTATTAATAAATTAAATACATTTTATTTTTATTTTATTATTAAATATATATATTTTATTCTAATATATTAAGTATATTAAAATAATAGTAAAATTAAATTATAATACATATACATAGACTTTATAACTTTAACCAGTTAACTGATGTGAAATTTTCAGATTGGATATAAAAAAATATATATCTTATTTGCAAAAGATACGGTTAAAAATAAACTTTGGAAAGATTGAAGGAATAGAAAATGAGATACATGGTAAAAGAAGTCTATATTAGTCCTAAGACAAGATAGGCATCAAAAAGATAACTACATAATGATACAAGATTCAAGTCACTGAGGAGTTGTAGGTCTACAATAGTTTTATGTAAAATTCTTGAGGCAAATATGTTTCAAAATTTAGAAGTTGCAGTTTTATGGGCAGTTCAAATTTCAAACTTGGTAATTAATTGAACCAGCTGCGCTTACTAGATGGTTTTAATAGAACTGATAAATGAGTGAAAGAAAGGACAGAGGCAAAGGAATTAGTTTAGAATAACATGGATTAACAGAAAAGCTTGGAAGATTTCTCCCCATCTCAGAAAGAAAAAGGAATGGTGAAAACAGACCACGTAAATGCAACATAGGAACCTCAAAGCAGGTCTCTAAATTTGTAGGTTCTATGAATGTCCTGGAAATAGCTTAGTAATACATGTAAGTCATACCTCCACTTCCTTGTTTTTCTCCTTTGGTTCATTAGCTTATTTGGACATCAGATGAAGAATTGAGTTCATTATGCTCCTCAGTTTATGGTACATATTAATCTTTAGGTGGGGAAAGTTCCCTCTCTTGCTTGACTGATTTTTTCTATCTCCATTTTTTCATGCTTAATGTTCTCATGACTATAGACAATCATCTTAATTTTCAAAAAATACCCATTTTTTTACATTTTAATTTTTTAATTGTTGGAGCTTCATTCTATTTGACAGAGATCACAAGTAGGCAGAGGGGCAGGTGGAGAGAGAGGAAAGGAAGTAGGCTCCCCGCTGAGCAGAGAGCCTGATGTGGGGCTCGACCCCAGAACCCTGAGACCATGACCCGAGCCGAAGGCAGAGGCTTTAACCCACTGAGCTACCCAGGTGCCCCTCAAAATACCCATATTTTTATGTGATTATGTTCTTGGAAAATTACTGCTGCTACTTTATGTTCATGTGTCTTTAATTTACCTAAATAATACAATTATATATCTCATTCTGTTTCTTAGAAACAGAAACAGATATTTAGCAGAGAAGAGATAATAAGTAGCCCCCGAGGAAGGAAAAAACACTGAAGGGAATTGTCATCCAGTTAATTTACTTCCCCTGATGTCTCATTAAACTTCTTACAGTTGAGTCCTTTGTATATCTGTGTCCAATAAAAAGAAAATTTTACTCTTATTTAAGTTTACTTAATAAGTTTCTCTTTCTTGCTGAAAAAAATCGATCCCAAATAGGGAAAGGAAGTATGATTAATTTTGTTATCTTTTATTCTGAGTACATATGCACTGTGGCTATTACAATGATAGGTGAAAATTGGTTCCCTGTTTGTACAGTGAATACATAAGAGATAATTAATAGAAGGCAAACTAAGACAATAACACAATGTTAACTTCAAGCTTCTTGGTTTGGTAGACCCTGAGATGCTTTGATAAACAAACATTTCTCTGGAGTAAGGGTGTAATTGAATCTTCAATATACCATATACCGAAGGACTAAACAGGTTAGTCTTATCTAGGGAAACCTCAGATGGGTGAAATAATGGTTAACTCCCCATCTACATTCAAAAAGTATTTCCTTATGAAAACTATATATTTGCTGGCATGAAAAACCTTGAAAATACCGCATGCCCATATATCCCTTTTTAGGATAGTTCTATAACGATAGAGTAATGATATGTATTCATTGTGGATACACTAGAAAGGCAGTATGTTGGAATTAGGGAACTGCAGAGAATGGTGAATATCTGAAACATTTTTCTAAGAAGTGGCAGAAGCAGCTTCTTAGGGAGACATAAATGTGCTGTAAACCAATACTAACAGCAAAGCTGAGCTTAAAGGGCAAAACAGATCATTTGTAGCATTTCCAGTCTTGATCTTCCTCCAGTATTGTTTGAAAGCCTGGGTAGAGGTGGATGGAAGCAGACTTGAAGACTGGGATTTAGCTAAGGAAAAAGGGCCCTTAGGGCACTGACCCTAGACTAGTTGGAGTGGTGAGCTGTGTGGTCCAGGCTAGAGAGAATAAGGGACAGGGACCTAAGTGTTGAGAAGGCATTAGAAGAGTTAAGATCACGGGACTCACTGGAGTCAAACTGAAATAAGGAAATGATATGACTATAAACAGAAGATTAGTTTTTCACTTTTCAGATATAAAATAGTTGTTAGTGATGACAAGAGCCAGTGTTTGTCTATGAACATAAGCTACTATAGTAAAGTGGAGGTGAATACTTTTGGAGTCACATTACTAGAACCTAGTATGCAGATGGATAATCAACTGCTCTACTACCGATAGAATTTGAGAACAGAAATGAACAATGTGGACCAAGGTGCTTGCAAAGTCATTGATAAACAGATGATAGTTTTGGTGGTGGGTTCATAAATGATAGCATGCTGAAGGATATAAGAAGTATAACTAAATGGCCTTAATGTAGAAAACATAGTATTTATGCTACAGCAGAGGAGCAATGGCTTCATGCCAGTATTTGGAATTGAGCATAGAGCCCTAGTAACCTCATGCATGCCTTTGGGTAAATCCTTTGGTCCTGCCGTCATATCTTGTACAGAAGTCTGGACAGAAAACTAGTTCTCTAAGGACTTTGGAAGCCAGTTTCTCTTTTTATAATCTTGATAATGGTCATATTAATGATTTTTTGCATGTCTGTTCCTTTTTAGATTACACCACCAGAACCCAGCTCACTGTAAGTCCTGAACACATACCAGCTTTGCCTATCACCAGTTTCCAAAGCAAAAACCATTGCCATACTTTACCAAAACTTCCATTATTCTCTCTTGCCTTAAGAGGCTACCCTAAGTATCAGATTCTCCCTACTCTCACAGGAAACCAAAAGGAAGAATTAAAGGACATTAAATAGTGCTCAGAGTCACAAAGCTCCATTGGTATGTGCTCTCACCAGTTTATATTCATACTGCAACAACCTGCTTTTGCTATCTATGAGTAGAAGTAAGAAACAACAACAAAAACATTGTTTTAAGACAGCTTAGAACTTTTGCAACTCTGTGTTAAACATGAAAATGCCAGAAAAAGCAAATATTTTCCTCTAACGTGTGATGATGCTAGATGTGGGCACTTATGTGATTTCTGGCCTCTTTCTGTCTCTTTCTCCATTTCTCTTTCTTTCTTTTTCCCCCAACCCTACACACATACACACACACACACACTCATTAGTATATCCGAGACTTTGACACTCACACATAATGTATACACATAATAGAGACCAGGGATCCCAAATTATGACTTCAAGGCCCAGAGTGGTAATATACATCATGGAGAATCCAAGCTGAAACTGGGGAGTAGATAAGCACATAGCAGAACAAGAGAATGTGAGCCTGTATAATGACATTGAAGTCTAAAACTTTTAAGTTCTGTTGTCTGAAGGTAAATAGCTGCACTGTATATTTGGTTGCCAGATGGCTGTCAGATGTCCTCTTACAACTTCAGTAAATATGGAAAACTGTAAAGAAATTGTCTCGTACCTCCCTTCCTTTATCAATACATGTTTGCTCTGTTTGCTTTTAAATGTCATAATTGCCACAAATATTTGATAATCATTCATTATTCAGGTATGAATAAAGTAAATCAACTACATAGTGGAAGTTCACAAATGGAACACAAAAATCATAGACCAGGGGTGCCTGGGTAGCTCAGTCAGTTGGGCATCTGACTCTTGATTTCAGCTCAGATCTTGATCTCAGGGTTGTGAGTTCAAGCCCCATGTTGGGTTCTATGTTGGGGGTGGCGCCTACTTAAAAAAAAAAAAAATCATAGACCAGTGTTTTTCAAAGTGTGGTCCTCAAATTATGCTAGTTCCTAACCATCAGTTAAGAGTTCGGCAGAGAGAAGCAGTTTTCAAAGGAAAAAATATTATTACAGATATTGTGTTCACAAACTTGAAATCTATAGCATTAATTAATGGAAACTCTCTATACGTGATTTTCATGAATAAAGATTATTCACCACAATAAAGCCAGTACAGTTGGAATCTTCACAGTGTCTTCATGAATATGAGTATATCCTTGTAAAAAACTACAAGCACCTATTTTTATCTCACTTGTCTCCTTTGTAGTATTTTGTTAAATTTGATTTTTTCTTTTAGTTAAGTATTGTGCTATATCCTCAATGGAGATAATAGATTAATGGCTTGAGAGTGGTTCACAGAAGTAAAAATGTTAAAATAATAACATAAGTAGACAAATTGTATATTAGGATATTGGCTCTGCTATTTTAATGAAAACAATAGCATTGATTTAAATAGGGTTAAAAGTGTTTTTTCTCTCTTCTATAAAATTTTAATTGGTAGGAGGTCCAAGGAGGTATGAAGGCTCTGCTGCATGAGGTTATCTAGGGACCCAGATTCTTCTCTGGAAAGCTTTAACATTTCCTAAGTTGTCATCCTTGTCTGCATAGTGAACACTAACATATCTGTTTCCCAAGTTGTGAAGGAGGAAGAGGACTGGGAAGGAAAGTAACCTCATTTAAAGGACATGACCTCCAAAATTACACATTATACTTGCTCATATGTCATTAGACAGAAACTGATTCTTTAAGGAAAAATTCAAATTAGTGATTTTTAGTATTAATTGGATGAAGTTTGAGTGAAACAATATAAACTAAAAAAATCACCAAATTATATTTTTATGCAAAAATGAGCCAATTATACTCATGGGGAGAAGCTTGAAAACTAGTCTAAAAAGTAAATAATAACAATAGCTAGAGGCAAAGCAAAACAAACTAGACACAAAATGTCTTTGTTAAATAATAAAATGGCACCTGAGTGTTATTGGTTATTCAACATAGATCATCAAAATATTTCATTATTTTCCAGCAGATATTTTAATTTGTAGAAGGCAAGTCCTTAATATGTAAGGTTTATTTAACATGTATGGTGACTACATTAGAGTTAAGTCCATGATATCTTTTCCTTTATTAGTAATATTCCTTCTAGAGAAGCTTTTTTTTCTTTTTCATTTAGTTAATGGTTACTTCAGGTGTCATAATATAAAGTGAATTTGAGATTACATATAATCACCATTATTTATTCAAGTGGAAGAAAAATGATGTTCATTAGGTTGGTCTTCAATGCCATACCACATTTGATTTATTCAAAGTGAACAAAAATGACTCAATATGCCTCTTAATATTGGTCCATGGGAAATTTTTGATGTCCTGAAATGAAGGTTGCTTCCTTCAGAGAATAGTTGATTTTTCTTCTAGCAAGACCACAGTCAAAGTAACTTTCAGCTTACTCTAAATTTTTAACCTGGGATTTCGAATCACATCAGTAAGAGAATTTGTGTTATAAATTAATGTGAAGGTTGATTTATGTTTTAGATTCATCTCTGCTAAGCATGAAGTGTAAGGTTCAAGAATGTTGATTTATCAAAAAAATTTTTTAACTTAAAAATTAAAAAATTTTGGGCACCTGGGTGGCTCAGTGGGTTAAGCATCTGCATTTGGCTCAGGTCATGATCTCAGGGTCCTGGGATGGAGCCCCACATCGGGCTCTCTGCTCTGCGGGGAGCCTGCTTCCTCCTCTTTCTCTGCCTGTCTCTCTGCCTACTTGTGATCTCTCTTTGTCAAATAAATAAATAAAATCTTAAAAAAAATTAAAAATTCTTTTTTGAAAAAGAGGGCTGATTTACCTAGCAGTTTCTTAGGAGTGGGGATATGGGTGGGGAATATTCATTATTGATATTCACTTACATAATGGGGTCTTTAAGATTCCAGATTTTTAATGAGATCATCTTATTTTGGACTCTAGATTTTTCACCTGTTTCTAGGAGGATATAAAAAGTAAAGTTCAACCTACAAGAGACTCATTTCAGACCTAAAAACACCTGTAGATTGAAATGAGGGGATGGAGAAACATGTATCACATAAATGGATGTCAAAAGAAAGCCGAAGTAGCAACACTTGTATCAAACAAACTGGATTTTAAACCAAAGATTGTAACAAGAGATGAAGAAGGACACTATATCATAATAAAGGGGACTATCCAACAAGAAAATCTAACAACCGTGAATATTTATGTCCCCAACTTGGGAACACCCAAATATATATAACAATTAATGACAAACATAAATAATAATATTTATTATTTTTTAGATAATAAATAAACTCATAGATAATAATACAATAATAGTCAGGGACTCTAACACCCCACTTACATCAATGGACAGATCATCTAAGTAGATAATCAACAAGGAAACAGTGGCTTTGAGTGAGATGCTGCATCAGACAGACTTAACAGATACTTTCAGATCATTCCATCCTAAAGCAGCAGAATACACATTTTTTTCAAGTGCACATGGGGCATTCTCTAGAATAGATCACATACTAAGTCACAAATTGGGCCTCAGCAAGTACAAAAAGATTGAAAGCATACCATGCAACTTTTCTGACCACAGTGCTATGAAACTTATAGTCAATCACAAGAAAAAATTGGAAAAGATCGAAAATACATGGAAGTTACACAATATGCTGCTAAACAGTGAATCAGTTAACCAGGAAATCAAAAAAGAATTTAAAAAGACATGGAAACAAGTGAAAATGAAGACATAGTCATCCAAAACCTTTGGGATGCAACAAAATTGGTAGTAATAGGAAAGTATATATACAGGCCTACCTCAAGAAGCAAGAAAAATGTCAAGTAAACAACCTAAATTTACACCTGAAGGAGCTAGAAAAAAAACAACAAATAAAGCATAAAGCCAGCAGAAAACGGAAAATACAAAAATTAGGTAAGGAATAAATGATATAGAAACTAAAAAAAAGAAAAAGAAAGAAAGAAAAAATAAAGAACAGATCAATGAAACCAGGAGCTGGTTCCTTGAAAAAATTAATAGAAATTGATAACCCCCTAGCCAGACTTATCAAAAAGAAAAGAGGTGATGGTTTGGTTTAGTCGGTGGAGCATACGACTCAAACTCAGTGTTGTAAGTTCGAGCCCCATGTTGAGTGGGGAGATTACTTAAAAATAAAAATAAAATATTTTTAAAAAAGAAAAGAGAAAGGACCCAAATAAATAAAATCACAAAGGAGAGAGGAGAGGTAACAATAAAAAATACAGAAATACAAACAATTGTAAGAAAATGTTATGAAAAATTATATGTCAAAAAATGGGACAACCTGGAAAAAACAGATAAATTCTTAGAAACTTATAAACAACCAAAACCGAAATAGGAAGAGATAGAAAACTTGAACAGACTGAAAATCTGCAAAGAAATTGAATCAGTAATGAAAAATCTCCCAACAAACAAATGTTCAGGGCCAGATGGCTTCACAGGTGAGTATGCCAAACATTTGAAGAATTGTTAATGCCTATTCTTCTCAAAATATTAAAAAAAATAGAAATGGAAGGAGAGCTTCCAAATTCATTCTATGAGGCCAGGATTACTTCAATACCAGAACCAAATGAAGGCTACACTAAAAAGAACCACAGGCTAATATTCCTGATGAACTTGGATGCAAAAATTCTCAACAAGATAATAGCAAATCTAATCCAACAGTACATTAAAAGAATTATTCACCATGACCAAGTGGGATTTATTCCTGGGCTGCAAGGGTGGCTCAATATTTGCAAATCAATTAACACAATACACCACACTAATAAAAGAAAGGATAAGAACCTTATGATCCTTTCAATAGACGCTGAAAAAGCATTTGACAAAGTACAACATCCATTCATGATGGAAAAAAACAAAACAAAACTCAAGTACATAGGGTTAGAGGGAACATACCTCAACATGATAAAGACCATATATGAAAAACTCACAGCTGATATCAACCTCAATAGGGAAAAATTGAGAGCTTTTCCCTGTGGTCAGGAATAAGTTGGAGATGTCCGCTCCTACCATTGTTATTTAGCACAGTACTGGAAGTCCTAGCCATAGCAATCAGACAACACAAAGAAATAAAAGGCATCCAAACTGGCAAGGAAGAAGTCAAACTTTCAGTATTTGCAGATAACATAATACTTAAAATAGAAAATCCAAAAGGCTGCAAAAAAAATTGCCAAAACTGATACACGAATTTAGCAAAGTCTCAGGATACAAAGTCAATGTACAGAAAGCTGTTGCATTTCTATACACCAAAAAGGAAGCAGTAGAAGAGAAATTAAGGAATTTATCCCACTTATGGTTGCACCAGAAGCAGTAAGATACCTAGGAATAAACCTAACCAAAGATGTAAAAGATTTATATTCTGAAAACTATAAAATGCTGATGAAGGAAATTGAAGATGACACAAACAAATGGAAAAAAAAAATTCCATGCTCATGGATTGGAAGAACAATTGTTGTTTAAAAGTCTATATTACCCAAAGCAATCTATGCATTAATGTGATCTCTATCAAAATGTCACCAGCATTTTTTGCAGAGCTAGAAAAAACAATCCTAAAATTTGTATGGAATCATAAATGACTCTGAATAGCCAAAGCAACCTTGGAAAAAAAAAAAAACCAAAAAGCAAGGGTGGAGGCATCACAATTACAGATTTCAAATTATATTGCAAAGCTCTGGTCATCAAGACAGTATGGTACTGGCACAAAAATAGACACATAGATCAATGGGACAGAAGAGAAAACCTAGAAATAAACCCAAATCTGTATGGTCAACTAATCTTTGACAAAGGAAGAAGGAATGTCCAATGGGAAAAAGACAGTCTCTTCAATAAATGGTGCTGGGAAAACTGGAAAGCAACATGCAGAAGAATAAAGCTGGGCCACTTTTTTACATCATACACACAAAAAAATTCAAAATGGGTTAACAACCTAAATGTGAATCCTGACACCATAAAAATCCTAGAGAAGAGAATAGGCAGTAACATCTTTGACATGGTCCATAGCAACTTCTTACTAGATATATCTCCTGAGGTGGGGGTAGGGGGGTGGGGGGGGTGGGCGGTAGGGTGGGGAGAAGCATAAATAAGCTATCGGGACTTCATCAAAATAAAAAGTTTCTTCACAATGAAGGAAACAATCAACAAAAATTAAAAGGCATCCTACAGAATGGGAGAAGATAATATATCTGATAAAAGGTTGATATCCAAGATCTACAAGGAACTTCCCCAAATCGACACTCAAAAAACAATCCTCAGTGGATTAAGCCTCTGCCTTCAGCTCAGGTCATGATCTCAGGGTCCTGGGATCGAGCCCTACATTGGGCTCTCCGCTAGGCAGGGAGCCTGCTTCCCCCTCTCTCTCTGCCTGCCTCTCTGCCTACTTCTGATCACTCTCTCTCTGTCAAATAAATAAATAAAACCTTTAAAACAAAACAAAACAAAACAAAACAAAAAAACAATCCAGTTAGAAATGGGCATGACATGAATCAAAATTTCTCCAAAGAAGATGTACAGATGACAATAAACACATGAAAAAATGCTCAATATCAGTCTCATTAAGGAAATACAAATCAAAACTACAATGAAATATCACCTCATACCTGTCAGAATAGTTAAAATTAACAACAAAGGAAAGAATAGATATTGGTGAGGATGCAGAGAAAGGGGAATGCTCTCACACTGTTGGTGGGAATGCAAACTGGTATAGCCACTCTGGAAAATAGGTGCCCCAAAAAGTTAAAAATAGAGCTACACCACAAGCCAACAATTACACTAAGTATTTACCCAAAGGATACAAAAATACTAATTCAGAGAGATATAGGCTCCCCAATGTTTATAGCAGCATTAGCAACAATAGACAAATTATGGAAAGAGCACACATGTCCATTGATTAATGAATGCATAAGAAGATGGAATATTACTCAGCCATAAAAAAGAATGAGCTCTTATCATTTGCAACAATGTGTGTGCATCTAGAGAGTATAATGCTGAGCAAAATAAGTTAGAGAAAGACAAACATGATATGAGTTCCCTCACATGTATAATTTAAGAAACAAAATAAACAAACATAGTAGGGGGGGTGGAAGAAACACAAACTAAGAAATAGAGAGAACATATAGAGATCAAAGTGAGGGTTGCTGGAGGGAGATGGGCCAGGGGATAGGTTAATTCATAACGGGGATTAAGGAGGGCACTTGTGATGAGCACCCGGTATTGTATGGAAGTGTTGAATCACTAAATTCAACACCTGAAACTAATATTACAATGTATGTTAACTATCTGAAATTTAAATAAACACTTAAAAATAAAAGTAAAGTTCAAATTAGCTTATTTCTTCAAAGACCTCCCAGTGTTAAACTGGTAGACAGCTCTCCTTTATGGTATACAGCTGAAGTAAATAAGTAAAAAGCAGCTCAAATCACAATATTAAATGATGAGATGGCAAAACCAAGTTACATAGCCTTTATTTATTTATTTATTTATTTGATAGAGAGAGAGATCACAAGTAGGCAGAAGGCAGGCAGAGAGAGAGGGGGAAGCAGGCTCCCCGCTGAGCAGAGTGCCCGATGTGGGGCTCCGTCCCAGGACCCTGAGATCATGACCTGAGCTGAAGGCAGAGGCTTAAACCACTAAGCCACCCAGGTGCCCCTACATAGCCTTTATTTACCAAGAACCAGAATAGCTGAAGTCCAGAAAAGGTAGTAAAGCTAAAACAACTATCAAAGCCTACATTCCTCTCAGTAAAGCATAAAATGATTTTTACCTGTGGTGTCAGAACCTTTATTATAATATGGTTTAAGCCTTTGAGGTCTTTGAAAATCTAGAAGGGTATTGAATCAATTATTTTCTAATTGTTCAGAATACCCACTACACATGTTTTTTTTTTAAAGATTTTATTTATTTTTTTGACAGACAGAGATCACAAGTAGGCAGAAAGGCAGGCAGAGAGAGAGGAGGAAGCAGGCTTCCCACAGAGCAAAGAGCCCAATGTGGGGCTCGATCCCAGGACCCTGAGATCATGACCTGAGTCGAAGGCAGAGGCTTTAACCCACGAAACCACCCAGGCGCCCCCCACTACACATGATTATAGAGCTTACCAGCATATATTGTAGATATGTCCCAAATGGAGAAAAAGAGTGGAAGAGTTTGGGCATAAGTGTTAAGCCCTGAATATATTTGCTTTTCAAAATCAGACAAGATAATGAAGTGAACCAAAACTTTAGTCTTTGGTAGAATTTCTCAGTGGGTGGTCTGAACACCAGATACATCAGAATTAATCTAAGTGCCAAACATGGATTTCCTGGTCCTTACTACCAGATCAACTAAATCAAAATCTCTGCAGGCTTACCTGATATACAGCAGTGTTTGAAACCCACTGCTGAATGAATGACAATCATTCATTAATTCATTTATGCATTCATCTGTGCCTTCAGTTAACAGAGAATTTTGGAATGCCTACTGTAGCAAGAAACTGCAGGGCACTGAAAAGGAAACAGAACGAAAGCACTGTAACTGGCTAGTCCAGTTTATATTTTAAGAGAGGAGATTAGAAATATATACAAATGATTATAATAAACTGTGAAAACCCTAAAACACATAGAAACCTATAAATTTTGTAGCGTGTCTTGACATGAGATATTTCATTTTAACCTTGTCATATCCTCATAACTACTTCCAATGTTGAACTTATTAGGCTGTATACTACTTCATCAATGTTTGCATACCCATGAGAACATTAATTCCCCATGAGTAGGGACCTGAATTTGTTCAGCTGGATCTCTTGGACAATAACAGTGGCTCACACACATCCAAATCTGAAGTTTGTTAAACTGACTAAAATTTGTTACTATGTCTTATAGCATAGGCAACTTTGATATGTTAAAAAAAAACTCCAGTTCTACCCCTTTCTAAAGATTCATTTTTATCTCCTAATCCAATCATGTCCTCATATGTCTTCTTAAAATTATTTTGGTATTGACTTCATCCAAATCCAATCATGTTTTGACCACTTAACATATTATATATATTGTGTTAAGTGCTTGGAATAGTTAAATAAATGGTGACGCTCTTCTTAGAAAGGTGTTGTATGCTAGCGAAAGAAATAGACACATAAGTATATTAATATTATTCAATGTAAAAATCCCTATAATAAATCATAGTAAACAAGACTTTAAAAACAGAAGCAGAGAATAATCTTTTAAACCTATGGGAGGGTATCAAGGTGTATTTCATTATTTTCTTTATTTTTCATGCTCATTTAATTTTTTTAACATTCCTTTCAGCATCTCTTTATGCATGTATATACAAGTTTATATAAAGAGGGCAATATTATATATGCTCTTTCATCAGAGACATGATTCTATAAATAGCTTTTTCATTATTTTCTATCATCCTCTTCCATTCATTCCAAGGTAACCAGTGTTAACTAAATTCCATGCTTTGGTTTTTAAGGAACAGATTGCCATCAATGGGATTGCCAAATTGAAGGGTACATGTGGGGTTAAAGCCAAAACTGCACTGGACAAAGTTAATCTGACACTGAAGACTTTATTCAAGGCTATTGCAATAGTGGAGAAAGAACACAACGATGTTAGCTCAATTCTGCTGAAACAAAAGGAGTGTTTAAGAGCTGAGATGGGACTACAGGAATCACTGGCCATCTGTGTTTGCGCATTAGTTTTACCCAAAGGAAAAGTACATAGTCCTTATATCTTGATGACAGGAGATAGCTTTACAACTTGAAGCATGGACTCATTGTAATTAGGCTCCTATAATCATACACAGATTAGGGGCTAGGGGTACTGTCTTCCTATATGAGTACATTTCAAAAGGATGGCTCCCACATCCTTGAGAAAAATAGTCCTGGGCTATTAAACTGACCAAAGACCTTTGAAAAGATTTATACCTCAAAGGTACAGAGACAGATTTGCAGTTATAAGTTTTCTAAAGTAAATGCTCTAAAAGAATAGGGACCTCAGTAATTAGGCCATCTGGATTCTGTAAGGGTCTCACAGTGAAAAAGAGGTCAGGAGCCAAGAGACAGGAAGAAACCTGTCTAAAGTTCAATCAAGCTGAACAAAATGTAAGGCCATCTTAGCACATAGATTTAATTTTAATGGCTATCACCAGATTGATTATTTTATCAAAGGTCTATAATAATTTACATTTTACCATTTCTCTCACCTTCTCAACATTATAAATACAACTGATTTTATGCCCTTACATTGTGATAGGTAAAAAGTAACCTTATATTTTTGTTTGGACTGGTAATTTCCTGACTACTAAGATGACTATCTTTGGGCCATTTAATTAGATGTTTCTTTTAAATTTCATATCTTTTAAATTTTCATATCATTTTGTCTTCTATTTGATTGGTCTCCCTTTTTATCTTTGTTGTTAATATTGTTTAATCTTTCATTGGTTTATTGACTTTTATTATCTTTGTTGTATAACTATTACTGGTTATTTTGGCTAAAACATTTTTTAAGGGATTGCCTGGGGTCAGGGTGAGGGCAAAGGAACAAGAGGAAACTTTTGGGATGATGGAATATTCTATATCCTAGTTTTGGTGAGGCTTAAGTGAGTTTGTATATTTGTCAAAACTCCTCAAACTATACACTTAAACTGGCTAAATTTTATATGTAATGATACCTCCATAAATGTGAGAGAGGGAAATTAGAAAAAAAAATCTTTAACAAATGGTACAATTAAGGCTTGTGTATTTTATTGTATGCAAATTTTATATATCAAAAGAAAACCCTAGCAAGTATTGAATTCTAATTAACAATTCACATGCTGAAATATTTAGGGGGTATGTTGCAACATGCCTTCAAATTTCCATTAAATGCACCGAAAATATAAAATAAATTAATGGATGAATAAAGGGATAGATAAAGATAGATATTAACAGATCAGATGTTTTATCATATGTAAATGAGAGATGTTGATATAACAATTGTTAATTGTAGGTCTAAGTAATGAGTATAAGACTACTTAGCAAAATCTTGTACCTTTGCTGTAGGATTAAGAACTTTCATAATATTTATAATAAAAATATATCCCAAACACCTAGGTTATAGGTGTTCCAACAAACCTAGGTTGCTATATAGTATACTACAATTTCCTCTAAGATTTTAATGCTTTCTATGGTAGGCAGAATTATAAGATCACCCTCAAGATTTCTAACCTCTCACATATACTCATCTTATTCATATATTCCATATATATATCCATATATTCAATCAAACAGGAATTTAGTTACTTTGTGAAGGGACTTTGTAGATGTAATTAGCATCCCAAATCTGTTAATTTTCAGATTGAGAGATTATCCCTGATGAAGCTAATCAGGTGCATCATTTTAAGGCTCTTTATTTAGCTCCAGTACTGGTCCAGTTGTTAGGCAGTGTTGCCAGGACTCATTGTTCTGCTTCACCATCTTTGATATATTGGCTTGATCTTGTAAGAGGATCAAAGTAGAAGACATAATAGAGCAAACTTGGTTTCCCTCACGTGTTTTGGTACCTAGCGCTTTTCCCCCTCTTTCTTTCACTCTTTATGTATGTAGTAAGTTAGTTAGTTAGTTCCTTTATTCTCTCTCCTGAAGGTTAACTAATAGAGAAGCCACAAAGCTTATAAAAACAGCTCTCAAAAGCACTCTTCTTGGATTTCACCAAAGGTCCCAAGCAAGAGGCATTAAAGAAGGAGAAGAAGAATGAGGAAGAGGAGGAGGAGAAAAAGAAGGTGGAGGACGTGGAGGAAAAGGGAAGGTGGGAGGATGGGGGGAGGGGGGAGAAGGAGGAGGAAGAAGAAGAAAAATTGTCTCCAATCAATCCAGTGAAAACAGCTACTTGACCCAAACCACCAGGACCCATGCCTTTTCTTCTCAGCCCATAAAACTACAGTCCCAGTTGATTTGAGGAGTCAGCCTCTCTTCAGATGCTCCCCAGGCTTATCAGATGAATGAAGTGTCTGAAATCTATTTGAGTCACTTAAACTTTTATTCATTGATAATCTTTAGGCTTATCACTTTATAGCTGCAAAATGGTTACTGTATTTTCTGGAAGGTCATGGAGAAACAATGTCCAAGGGCAGAGGAAGTTTTCCTCCTGTGTTTATTTTAAGGAAGAAATTATATCTCAGAGACTGAGTCAGACTTCTCCCTCAGATCCCAGTGGCCAGGACTGAGTCACATTCTGATGTCCTACTGCAATGGAAGCTAGCAAGGTGACTATTCTATATTTTTAACTACTCTGATGGGAGGTATGTCAGCAAGAAAGAAATCCTGAGGGTAGGAGGAATGGCTGCAGAGTATGTACCAGCAGTGCATAGCACCACGTTCCATTCAATGTTATTGAATATATCATATCATTTCAGGTTAGTACGTTCAATTTTTCAAGTGTACAAATACAATTTTATGACACTCTTTCCTAGTATTTTGATTGCAATTAGATGAGTTTTCAAGTAAAGCCAAACTATTTCAACATACTTTAAATAATAAATTATTTTCTTGTTTGAAAATCAGCTTGAAGAAAGCCACAGAGAGGTTCTTCATAAGAAATTTAGACGCTGGCATATAGCTGCTGAAGCAAAATAATCAGCCTCAATACAAACAAAATGAGTTAACAAATGTGAAACAAAATGGTTAACTTGTATGTTAATATCATTACGAGTCAGGGTCACGTGCTAGCCTTGAAACCAAATGAGGAAACCAGAACAAAGTCCCCCGCTTTGTGCCCTCTGTTGTTTGAGGATGTGTTTCTGTTCAGGTCACTATCCATCATAGGTACCTTGCTAGTGAAATAAGCAGTGTTGCTAAGCAACAGGGGGAGAAAATGATGTTGGAGAAAGCCATCTCTTTGAAGTAATAGCTGACAAAAGAGCGGTTGCTAAGTGTCATTTAACATGCATAAAAACTGAACCTTGTGATCATCTGCAGTTAAGTGTGTCATGCTGCTCTGCACTGCTAACGTTTTTAAAGTTGAATAAAAGGTAAGGAAGAGGATGAAATATGGACCCTTCCATCATGCTGCTGGTGGCTCCAAGAGGACAGCCAATTGGTGATTTCCACATGCGGTGTATTCAGAGGTGTAAATTGTCAGTTAGTAATCATATTGTTGGCTTTTTCCTCCAACGTGACTTCTTTCTATTTTTTCTTTTGGCCCATATTTGTAAAACATATATCTGATAAGGGACTGGAATTTGGAATATATAAAGAATTCACAAAACTGAAAAAGGAAACAAATACCCCAGTTAAAAAATAGGCAAAAGACTTTAATAAATATTTCACCAAAGAAGTTTAAAACTTCACATATAGATGGCAAATAAATACATGAAGAGAAGACCATCGTCACTAATTAGAGAAATCCAAACTAAAACCACAATGACATACCTCTTCACACCTATAATAATGGCTAAATAAACCAAAACAACAACCAAACCAAAACCAAAACAAAAACACCCAAATCTGAAAGTACCAAAAATTGCTGAAGGTGTAGAATAACTGGAACTTTTATACATTTTTGGTGAAATGTGAAATGGTACTATCACTATGGCAACATTTTAGGAATTTTCTTATAAAGGTAAACATACATTTAACAAACAACTTAGTAATTCTGCTCCTAGATATTATTCAAAAGAAATAAAATTGTATGTCTTCTCATGAACATGCATGTAAATATTTCTAACTGGTTTTATTTTTCATGGCAGTGTCAGTTTAGAAAAGTCAAAACCACAAGGGATGGAAAAACCAATCAATCATTGCCAGGGTCCAAGAGTGAAATGAAGTGATTGCTTAAATATGAAAGAGCTTTTTGTGGTGATAGAAATGTTCTATGTGTTGATTGTGATGGTAATTATGTGACTATGTACATTTTCAAAATCCATAAACACTACACTTCAAAAGAGTGAATTTACTTACTGCAACAATATTATACCTTAATAATGCTGACTCCATAAAGTGACAAGAACTCAAGGCTTCTGGGTCCTTTGTCTCCCTCTGCTCCTCCCCCTGCTTGGGCTCTCTCTCTCTCTCTCTCTCTCATTCTTTCTCTAATAAATAAAAAAATTTTTAAAACAAAACTCAGTTACTTACAGTCATTTACTCTCATAGATCTACCAATCATCCGGGACGTTTTGCCTCAGGTTGGTATTATTACTAAGAGGGTTCTGCCCCTTACTGCTTTCCCTTACCAATGGGCTATCTGGGGTGTGATTCTTCTCATGGGGCTGGCATTTTATTATTTTTTTAATTTATTTTTTTTTTATTTTTTAAAAATTTTATTTACTTGACAGATCACAAGTAGGCAGGGAGACAGGCAGAGAGCGAGGGGGAAACAGGCTCCTCGCTGAGCAGAGAGCCCAATGAGGGGCTTGATCCTAGGACTCTGGGGCTGGAATTTTAAAGCCTTTGCATTCATAAAGTGTCTTCCAATATCTAACTGATAAATCAAATGCTTGGAGAACCCACAATTAAGGAGAAGAGATCAAACTAGTGAAACTCCACTCTGCCCTGTATCTTCCTATCCCTGGAAGACTGGAGAATTGAAGCCAATACTGTTATCTAATTCACTACCGAAAATAAATTGGTCATGCACAATTTTAAGGAGCTTTTGGTGAATCAGGGTTATGGAAAAGTAGAGGAAAGTGACATTGTTACTTCCCACAAACAAATCTCAGAGCAAATTTTATCACATACGAACATTTATGGAATAAATATTCTTTAGAAGAAGGAAGAAAATAATTTACATAATCTGTTCTGTCAATTTGATAGATGCCCATCTGTCTCTCTGTCTCTGTCTCTCTTTTTTAGGCACTGACCTGATCTTGCATGGACAGTCGACTTGAGGCAAATATAATTATATTCTAGATGCAAAATTCTATACACTTAGAAGTGGCTTATAATTGTCATCAGCCACAACCAAAATTTTCCATGCTAATAGACGGAGAAAAGACTCTCAGAATAAAGGTCTTCAGCACCCCTCTCAAGCACATAGGCCACAGGGTGTGCTCAATGCATATATCCTGCTCATTAATGTGGAGACCGTGTCTAATCTTATCCTTGAGTAATCTTATCCTTACTTTCACTGATTTCAACAATGAGACCCCATTTCTAACATTCATTATGCAAACTGGCAAACTACTAATTTCCACAGTGACTTTCTGTATCAAAATTCAATTGTTCGATGCCTTAAATAATGTAGTACGTGTCCTTCAGAAGTAGGTGCTTCTAATATGAAGCCATTCTGATTAAAGGAGTGGTTATAATGCCAGAGACGTGAATCCCTGATCACAGCAATTGACAGCCCCTAACATACAGACTGCCTGACACCCCTTAGTACATACAAAATACCAGAATGTCTATGCCACAGTACTTAAAAACCAAAGGCCCAGGAGAAAGGTATAAATGTTTGTAGCAACACTATTTTTAAAAAATACCCTAAACGGCCAACAGGAGAGTGGGTGAATAAAATCATGCAAGATTCCAATAATGGAATACTAAAAAACAAGAAATACACATAAAACTATGGATGAATCCCACAAGTGTTATGTTGAGTGAAATAAACCAGGCACAAGAGAGTAAATACTACTTCTCTGGTTCCATTTCTCAGGAGTTCAAACATTGGCAAAGCTAATATATGGTCATAAGCCTCTTCCTGTGAGGTTGGGCTGGAGTGGTATTGATGCAAACAAGAATCAGAAAACCTTCTTGGTGATGGAGATTTCCTCTGTCTGAATGGGAGTGACTGTGTTAAGGGTGTATATATATGTCAAACATCATTAAGCAGGACACTAATTATCTATGCCCTATATGCATCTCGTTGTATACATTTTATACCTAAACTGAAACATGAGTAACAAAAAAATATTTTTTAAGTAAACTACAATCCTAATGTTGGTATAAAACCTAATACTGGTTTCAGTGGACCCAAATATGTATAGTAAATAATAAACTATCAATGGTAAAGGAGATTGAGAAGTATCTAATTATCACTTCAGAACTATACTCTGGGGACGCCTGGGTGGCTGGCTCAGTTGGTTAAGCCGCTGCCTTGGGCTCAGGTCATGATCCTTGGGTCCTGGGATCGAGTCCCACATCAGGCTCCTTGCTCGGCAGGGAGCCTGCTTCTCTCTCTCTCTCTCTCTCTCTCTCTCTCTGCTTGCCACTCTGTCTGCCTGTGCTCGCTCGCTCTCTCTCTGACAAATAAGTAAATAAAATCTTAAAAAAAAAAAAAAAAAGAACTACACTCTGGAACTCACAGGAATTCTGGAAAGTTGTTCTTAGCACCCACCTACCACCCACCAAGACTCCTGCTCACCTCTGCCTAATGTTTGGGTACATTTCTCTCAAATGACCTGTTATGTACCAATACCCATGTAGACCTCTTTGTAGCTGTACATCCATCCCCAAGCCTCTTCCCTATCAGTCTTATTATTTCCAACTCTGTGTTCCTGCAGTGATTTTTCCTTAACATAATTTTGACAGGCTAATTATTTTATGTGAGATATTTCTTTTTATAGTGCTTCCTCCCTCAAAAGTTCTTTGGAGGTCTAGAGTTGTGTCTGATGTGGCATTTTTATTACCAGAAACAAAGAATGCCTGCACATAATAGAACCAGATTGTTTGTATTTAAAGAAGGAATAATTTCTTCTCATACCTTTCAGAAGCTCACAGAAAGGGTCTTCAAGGGTATGAGTCTACCCTCTGGGATCTATGGTAAGGAAGAGCAGAGCTTTACTTCAGTTATCAATATTTTCATGGTACCACAGTTGGAGTCAATAACTATTTCTTTGTCTCTGGTGGATCTGTGCAATTTTTGGTTTTATTGTGACTGCCTAACATCAGACAATCTTCATTCATCAGCTGCCTACGTAGCAGCAATGACCTCCTACTTAGTCACTCTGTATCTAATTTACCCCCCAGCTCCTACTCCTCAAAAGCGCCTGTCTTAACTACCACAGACCACAGCATCTCTCCATAATGCCTGCTGAGCATGCTGGCCTGTGACCTTCTGTTTAGTCTCAGAGCAGCACTCATAATAACACATTATAATTTCTTGTTTGCATGTCTATCTTCAGCAACCCACCACAATTCAGGGCAGGGACTTTGTTTTCTTTAATATTCTTTACCTATCGTTTAGGACAAAGCTAATACAGAGTAGATGCTCATGAGTCAAATAAGTGAATCAATAAAAAGGCTTTATATTTTCCACATGCAATGAGTCCCACTAATCGAAGATCTTTACAGGGAAGTCTTCTGAACCACTTCTACATCATTTAGGCTCTTCAGTGTGTGTGTGTATGTGTGCCTGTGTGTCTGTGCATTTGTGTATGAGTATGTGTGTGTGTGTCTAAAATATTTTCCACATGTTAAAACATACATGTAATTGGATCTAAACTTTTCATTTGTTAGTACACAATTTTATCAATTATTTCTGTGTCATTTTGTATTCAGAGTTTGTTCTTTCAAGTATATTAAAAACTTTTTGAGGGAAAACAATTTATCTGCTATGCATTGTTACATATTCTTATATACATATCATACTTAGTAAAGTACTACATACAATAATCACATATTACTACAATAATTACTATAACTTAACAAAAGCTTACTTTTGTTCTAAATTTGGCCAATTGCTGTTTAAGTAAAGTTTAATTTACAAAATTAAATTTAAAATTCCATAAAACAGCAGAAGTTTACGCCTACTATGTGCAGCCCCTTCTAATCTACCAGGTGATTCTCCCCCCTCTCCCCCCCACACATCCAAAATAGGACACAAAATATCTTTTCCCACAGGATTTCATAATTTAAAGAAGAAAACAGCCAGCCACAAAGTGACTTAATATGGAGGAGTGTACATCTGGGTGACATGAGCTCATTTTCATGCTAGTGGATTGTTTGATGGTCGATTTAGCACAGAGGTTGAAACGACACTGGGGCTGTGAATGACTCTCCTAAACAAGAAAATAAAATGTAATATAATGTAGTTGATCTGTAGAAAGAAACAACTATTCTTACAATTAAAAATTTTTCCAAGGTACACCATTTATAATTCAATACCAAAACCCTGGGAGGAGTAATGAAATGTTTACAAAGCACACTGAGTTACTTGAAAATAAGCATTGTATAACCACAAGGCAGGATGAAGAACGTCACAAAAGGTATTTCTAAAATTTAATTTCAGGAAAAAAATACTGTTCTTTCATTATCTTATTGAAACTTGAGTAGCCCCTGCTGATCTGAGTGCCAAGTCAGATTTTGTCCAACAATGAAATGTTTCTTTGACTTAGCTGTATTCTTCAAAATGATTTAGAGGGGGCACGCTAATCAGAAACTTACTGCTACAGAGAAAGAAAGGACAAGCCATAGAATGTCATGACTGAAAGGAATGGATGATGTAGAAACTTTTTTTTCCCCACTCAATCATTTTATTTATTTTTTTATTGTGTTATGTTAGTCACCATACCGTACATTGTTAGTTTTTGATGTAGGGTTCCATGATTCATTGTTTGCGTATAACACCCAGTGCTCCATCTGATACCTACTCTCCTGGTTTCTACTTACAAAAGAAGCATTTCACAGCATCTGTCAAACAACAGATATAAGTCTGGCAACAAAAATAACATTCACTTCCTCAAAAATTGCCATAGGTCTTTGATCCAATCCTACAGCAGCCATTCCAGAGAATTTTCTTAGCATTGTACTTCATTTAGAATTGCACGTTTGCCATCATATATTTTCACACACCCAACACATACACATTTTAAAAGGAGAAAATTCACTCTGAGTAATGACTTCCTTCTCATCTTTTTGCTTTGGTAATTTCAATTTCTGGATGATTTCCAAAGTAAAAAAGGTCTCTTTGGCTCTGCCAAGAGATACAAATAGTTAAAGAATAAGAGCACCTGGCTACTTTTCAATAATAAGCAGGGCCCATTAGCAAGCACTGTCTTTCTGAACCTCTTTGGGCTTGGGCGTACATGTCTGCCAGTGACCCCAGGGCACCTCTTACCTTGCACCATCCTTAAATTCTCTGGTGCAACCAGGCAGTTGTCTAGTTATTCTGTCTCAAGGTAAGAAACATAGAGTCCAAACATACACCTAAAAATAAATCATTTCCCAATGTTATCTCATCCTTGTTATCCGCAAAGGCAAAAACAAAACCCCATTTAAACTGGTCTTTCCTCACAGAGGACACACTTTAAGAATGTGAAAGTACATTGTATTGAGACCACAGAAATAAGATCGGTGCCTCAAAGCCTTGGTGAGGATCCTCACTCAGTAACCTTCCTTTGGGTAAACCTACACAGAATATCTGTGAGCCTTCGCTTCTTTCTCTGCGTCACCATTTTATGAGCCTCTGGGAGTTTGCCTCCCCCACTGGCTATTCTGGGACTCAGAACCTCAAGATCTAAACCTACCAGAATTCAGAGGTTGAGTGGGAGCTGTTCGTTTCATTATTAGCTCCAGCATTTGGGCAAATTACTTAACTTCTCTGTGTTGCAGTTTCCTTATTGGCAAACTCGAGAATTGCACATTTAGGAGTATAAGCAGTGGTTAAGGGTGCAGGTGCTGAGCTAAACTGCTTGGGTTTGTATCCTGGCTCTGCTAATGACTAGCTCTGCTACCCTGAACAAGTTGCTTAACCTCTCAATGCTTCAGAAATGTTTCCCCATGTGCACAATGGATCATAGTAATCCTTATGAAATAGAAACATTATAAATATTTCATTAACCTGCACATTTTAAACATATAAGAAATATTTGATAAATATTAGTTGCTGTTATTGTCATTATTGTTATTATTGCTTGAATTTCTGAGGGGACTTCCAAAAAACAGAATTTCTTATCCATGGATTATTAAAAGGGTTTGAAATGAAACAAAGAATAAATATAGAGGGCAAAATATTCCCTTTTTTACTGGCTTTTGACTTGAATTGTGGAATTCAGCTGATTTGCATTCCCCACAGCCCCAGCAGCTTCCAAGTCAGGCAGCCCCTGAGCAAACATAAGGCCTGGGGGAGGATTTGTGCTCTCTGTAGCCAAAGCACTTTCAAGAGGAAGAAGAGAGTGCAGCTGAAGAAAGAGTGCCCAATTACTCTTCCCAAATTTAACTTTATGACAAGTCATTTGCTCTCCCCCAAGGTAGGATAAGGAAAGAGGGGAGGAGAAACCCTGAGTTGCAACACTACAGGTCCATTCACAGGAAGGAAACAAGAGGAGGAAGTTTTCCCAAATAAGATTCCCATCATCATCCACCTGCTTCTAGCATCAAGAATGTGCTCTTTTTATTTATTTTTTATTTTTTTAATTTAATTTTATTTTTTCAGTGTTCCAAGATTCATTGTTTATGCACCACACCCAGTGCTCCATGCAATACGTGCCCGCCTTAACATGATGTTAAGGAGGCTCAACTAACCCCCCAAACCCTCAGTTTGTTTCTCAGAGTCTATAGTCTCATGGTTTGTCTCCCCCTCCAATTTCCCCTAGTTCACTTTTCCTCTCCTTCTCCCGATGTCCTCCATGTTATTCCTTATGCTCCATAAGCAAGTGAAACCATAAGATAATTGATTCTCTCTGCTTGACTTATTTCACTTGGCAAAATCTCGAGGCATCCAGAACAGGGCACTTCCCCCTTCCTCTAAATAATTTTTACTTTTTTCAAACCCATGTGTATTAATGAAAAACTAGGGAATTTTGATGTTTCTGGTCCCTTAGCCATGTGTCAAGTCCCTTTTTAGCATGTATGCTTGCCAGTATAAACTGCATTGGGAGTTGTTTAGCATCATTTAAAAGTAATTATTTCACATATAGTTACTGTCTTTCTCATGTCAGGCAAACAATTTGCCTTCTGCTTTGCTGAAATAGGAATGTGGTCATAATCAGAAATTCAGGCCATTGGGAAAAAGGCTTTGCACCCACTGTGTTAACAAATGCATGCATGGAGTTCAATTTGAGAGAGAGAGAGAGGGAAATAGTAAAAACCAGTATGGAGCATCTGAAGCATGACAACGTAGATCAAAAGAAAAGGACATTCACTAGCAATGAAGATCTAAAAATAAATTCGAATAGCAATTCCATTTACAATGGCATCCAGAAGATCAAAACACTTAGGAAAAATTGAATAAAAGAAGTGCAAGTCATGCTCATTGAAAATTATAAAACATCAAAAGAAATTAAAGAAGAGCTAAATAAATGGAAAGATCTCCTATGACTGTGGATTGAAACACTAAATTTTTTAACGTAGCATTACTCACCAAATTGGTCTATAGGTTAAACACAATTATCAAAACCCCAGCTTTCTTTTCAATAGAAATTGAACAGCTAAAGCTAAAATTCAGATGGAAATCAAGGAACCCAGAATAACCCAAACAGTATTTTAAAAGGGGATCAAATTGGAAAGACTCATAATTCTAAATTTTGAAGCTTGTTATAAAGTTGCTATAATTAAGACAGTGTGTTCTGGCATAAGTGTAGACTTAAAGATCAGTAGAATAGAAGTGTAAGCCCAGAAGTAAGCCTCCCATTGTAGTCAATTACTTTTCAACAAAGTTATTAAGAAAACTCAACAGGAAAGAAATAGCCTTTCAGAGACTGGTTCTGGAACTATTTGCTACCCACATGTAAAAAGATGAATTTGGACAAGGCAAATAACCCAATTTAAAAATGGGCAAAATCTTTGAATAGCTATCTCTCCAAAGAAGATAAGCAAATGGCCAATAAAGATGCTCCATCATTAAGC
The DNA here is from genome assembly GCF_022355385.1 of Mustela nigripes. Classification (NCBI taxonomy): domain Eukaryota; kingdom Metazoa; phylum Chordata; class Mammalia; order Carnivora; family Mustelidae; genus Mustela; species Mustela nigripes. The sequence goes on from NC_081562.1 coordinate 74,427,561, forward strand.
AGGAAATGTAAATCAAAACCACAATAAAAGGTACCTGTGTGGCTCAGTCAGTGAAGGGTCTGACCTGGGTCACATTTTGATCTCAGAGTCCTGGAATGGAGCCCTGTGTCTGGCTCCCCACTCAGTGCGGAGTCTGCTTCCCCCTGCTCATGTGATCATTCTCTCTCTCTCTCAAATAAATAGATAAAATCTAAAAAAAAAAAAACAAAAAACCCCACAGTAAGATATCATTTCTCACCAACTAATATAGCTATAATAAAAAAGCCGGGTAATGAAAGTTGGTAAGAATATGGAAACATTGGAACTCTCATACATTACTGTGAGAACGTAAAGGGTGCTGCCACTTTGGAAAACGATTTAGTAGTTTCCTAAAATGTTAAGTATAGAGTTACTATATGACCCAGCAAAATGTAGGCCCAAGAAATAAATGTATGGGAATATTTGCAGCAGCATTATTTAAGAAAGCTAAAACTTGGAAACAACCCAAGTGTTCATCAACTGGATAAACAACATTGGCTATCTAAAGAATGAAATACTATTTCATAATAGAAAGGAACATATGGATGCTAAACATGAATAAGCCTCAAAAACATTATACTTAGTGAAAGAAGTTAGACATAAAATAACACAAATTATATGATTACATTTACATAAAATGTCCAGTAAAGGGCAAATATATATATAGAGAGAGAGAGACAGACAGACAGACAAACTAGATTAGTATTTTTCTAGGATTGTGAATGGGAATGGGGAATGACTATATATGAGTATGAGATCTCTTTGTAGGGTGATGAAAAGATTCCAGAACTAGAATATGATAATGTTTGTAAAACTCTTTATACTCATTAAAATTCATTGAATTGTATAGTTCAAATATATGAACTTTATGGTATATAAATTATCTTATTAATGCTGTTGCAAAAAAGTCTGAGAATGAAGCATTCTCTTGAAAATGATATCCTTCAAGTTTCACATTTCCTTAGTGATTATAAAGAAATGTCTTATTTATGATTTAATTTAATCTTTACAATTTTATGAAGTGGAAATTGTTATTTCTGTTTCACAGAAGAAACAGGCCCATTTATCCACCATGGTCTGACAGTAGGTGGGAACGCAAAATCCAAATGCACTGTTTGTTTTTTTAATTCTAAATCATCCCACATGTGGTTAGTGAAAGTTGTTGGTCTACATATTGTCCCAAGTTTGTTCAATGGTTCAAATGCAATAGAAGTTCATTTCTTTCCCATGAGAGACTTCAGAGCAAGCGTCCCTGGTCAGGAATTTGGAGATCCGAACTGCTTTCATTTTGTGGCTCAGCCATCCCCTAGGACTTCATCATTGTCTCATTTACTGGCAACGGAGAAAAGAGGGCATGGTGGGATTTTTAAAAAACCTTTGCCTGGGAAGACACGCTTTATCTACTAACATTCTGTTGGCTAGGATTTCAGTCATACTTAAATTCAAGTGTAGCTAAAAGTGTAGACTGACTGTGGGTTCTGAAAGAAGAGGAGAATGGATTTTGGTGAGCAATCTCTGCCACAGAAATGTAACCTTTAAGAAAATTTGCTACCTGTGATCTGAAATGGCACATTTAAAGTCAAATTTATCTAATGCATTCTTAGATTCTTATAGCATTAACTGAGGATATAATTTTCCTATGAAGAAGCAATCAGAAAAAGCCTAAACATTCATTCTGAGTTTCCAACTTTGCTTATCAAGAATATAATACAAATCATGTTCCTTTTTAATTGCCTGGGTAACCAGGAATTATATGGTTCTAAGTTGACAGTGTTCAAGCATTGACTGAATCACCACTTAATCAGTTCATACTTCAGCTCTGTCATTTATCGCTATGCAATTTGGACATGTTATTTAACACCTCTGAATTTCAGATTCTCCATCTGCGGAAACGAAATAGTACACCTCACTTGTCAAGGGTTCAGAAAAATTAAACATACCTAGAATATTAGCTGATGTAGCTGACATCTAATAAATATTATTTATCATCAGCTTTACCCTAGAAGGTCCTTTAAGACACCATTAGTCAATGGTTTGGGGATAAAAGACCCAGAACAATTACTTTCTTTTATTTCTTCAGTGTATACTTTTTCAGACACACTTAATTAAAATGCACAGCAATAATATATGCTTTCTGTCTTCCCATTCTTTCCCTTCTGAATAATTAATTCAATATGTGTTTCTTTCTGCACATCCCAAAAATGACGGGTTCAATCATATCAAGTCCAAAAAAAAAAATCACATATGAGTCTTGCTGAGAAGACTGACACATCATCACATGAACACAACTCTTCCATTAAGTTAGGTCTCTGGCTGGTGGAAATGTGGGCACTAATTCTGAGTTTCTCATGGTTTGCAGACAGATTCTCTCCTTTATTTTGGTGATGCAAGAAGAGAAGTCTATATTAGCTTTCTATATACAACTTTCACTTGCTTCAACTTTCTCCCAAGAAAAATGTCAGGAAGAAATCTTTGCTTTCTATTGAATAAGTTGACAGGAGCAGGGGTAATGAAATGCAGCTTCCTGTTAGACAGAAAAGGGAAGATGACAATAGATCCCTTTGGAAAAGTTTTCTTTTGTTTTAATTTGGTTTTCTAAAAATTCTTTATAGGCATATGACCTAGTGAGTAACCACACATTAATAATGGGAAATCAACCTGGAGCCAAAACAGTGACGTAGTTTAGTGGTCCCCAAACATAGAAGGGTTTATCAACCATCTGGGAAACTTCTTAAAATGCAGACTTTCGCTTACCATCCTGTACCTACTGAATCGGCATTTCTGAGGATTGGCCTCCCAGTAGAGACCCAAGAACTGGCATTTTCTTGTGTTCATCATAATGAACCATATGAAAATGTCAATCCTTGTCAGCTTTTTTAAAAACCTATAGGTGGCAATTTTTATATAGTTCAGCCTAATATTTAATTAGGTCAATTATTTTAATTTTTGGTCCCCCTGGGTGGCTTTCTGGAAAGTATCTATTCCCAGGTTTACCTCTAACCCACTAAATCAGAATTCTAGAACCAGAAAATTGTACAGCTCTGAAACCCACAGGAACTATCCTTAGAAAATAGAAGAGCCTTTCCATTTGCAAAGTTGTGGAGTCTGGAAAAGTCTGGAGAAAGGAACATCATGGTGGTGCCTCTACTTTTAAATAAGGAGGAGTAAGTTCTACCGCTTCCTGCATTTGGGATTAGACTACAACTACTTGCAAATTCAGTCCTTTTTCATAGATTTGAATTCCTGGAAAATGAAGCACTGAAGTGAAATTTTAAAATGCATTTTTTGTTATGTTTTGGATCTAGGCATAATTTTTGCTTTATTAAAAATGTTTATATCCCATAGGATTTTATGAATACAAGCCTAAAGAAGCATATTCCACATTAATTATTAAAGCTGCCTTGGAATTAGATGTATGAAAACATGTCTATTGTGTGTGGAACAGGATAAGAGTTATGGATAGAATCTGGTCTGACAGGAACCCCAATGCCCTCAATATTTATTTGACTCACTGTGTACCAAGTTTTGACCATTGGTTCTCTGCTTTTTGCACCTATGTGCACACACAGAGAAGGGAGAGACAGAGAGACAAAGTTAAGTTCAGTCTGACTCTGTATACCTAGATCTCTTTCTAGCCACTGGCTTATTTTTGTCCAAATGCTTTCAGAATATCTGCACTGGACATTCACAGGACTTGAAATTAGTTTGCTTAAGACTGAAATTATTTGTGCAATGAGCAAACACAACACTAAGGTATCCTTGACTGAAATATATTTTACTCATTTGGTATCCAGTGGTTTATTGTCTTCATTTCAATGCCCACCTCTCTGAAAGTGGTGTTTATAGAGTTAACTTCAGGTGCCCAGTGAACATGCTTGCACATGAGTTCAGTTCTACCCAAAATATTTTGAGTCTTATTTGGAATAAAGTGATCTCATTTCAGGTATATGTCCCATCACATTAAGTTGTTTTTATGCTCAGCCAGTATCCAGGTCAACACCCTGTTATAGGATCACAGGCAGAGCTTTTGTGAATGCCTACAGTAAGCTGAGACCTTGAGAGTGGACATGAGGGAAACTTCTCTTTATCCCATATTATCCATATCTCTTGAGCCTGCGCCTGCTTCTATCAAGGGGATAGATATAGGAGATTATCAATACAATTTCCAGTAAATCATTGTTGTTTGTGGCTTACCTCTTAAATTATGGCTGCCGGGGCATCTGGGTGGCTCAGTGGGTTAAAGTCTCTGCCTTCGGCTCAGGTCATGATCTCAGGGTCCTGAGATGGAGCCCCACATCAGGTTCTCTGCTCAGCGGGGAGCCTGCTTCCTCCTCCCTCTCTCTGCCTGCCTCTCTGCCTACTTATGATCTGTCAATAATAAATAAAATCTTTTAAAAATAGATAAATAAATAAATAAATAAATTATGGCTGAAAAAAAAAAAAAAACCCACAAATATATTCTGACCACCATTGTTCCTCTGTGATTCTGGTATTCAAATGCCTGGCTCTGCTGTGAGAGACACTTGCTGTTCCTTGGGTACCACATGGCGGGTTGGGAAGGGAAGTACAATCTCTTGCCCAAGCATAGCTCTACCCCACACTTACAACAGTGTGTCCTTCATCTTTCCACCTCCATTCTATTGTCTCTTTCTCTAGGCTCCTTATGTCCGAATAAGCATCCTTCTAAGAATATTTCAAGATGGCATAACTCTGACCACTTACTCTGATATATTCTCCAGTCTCTAGAGATCCACTGTCTTTGCAAAGTCTAAGTGACGGAAATGCAGGTTATTCTCACACACTGCTTTTCTTAATTTAACTAAAATCTCTACTATTGTCTCTACATTTCAGCAGCATCCAAAGTGCCTGCCAGTTCTGTGACCCCACAATTTCCTGACTGAAGCTGGACCTGGATTTCTCATTTAGCACAGGTAAGAGAGCCCTTATTTTTTAGAAGGGGAACGAAGTCAACTGCTGTTCTTTCTCATCCTGAGGAGAGCAGGAAAGCGATAGTTTCCATGTCCAAAAAACTCTCTCTCCAGGAAGACAAATATTTCCCCTGGCCCTTCTGGTGATCCAACTTTGGGAGAGCAAGATTGGTATGGTTAAAGAAAGGTGTTTTCATATAGGCTCTTTACAGCTTTGCAGTGAACATGCTAGCAATCCAGGGGACATTTTGAAATTCCACATAAGGTGAGTAGCACCTTTTTTCTTTTTTGCCTCCCTAGATTAATTATATTTACATAAGTATGTCATATGATGACTATATTGACCCATCTTTCATCCCTTTGATTTGTAAGATCTTTTAAAAAAATAAATAAATGATGGAATTTCTCTATTTGGTACATTTTTCTAGGAAAGATTGTTTTTGCCTACTATGGTTATCATTGGTTGGTTCCATTGTGCTTGCTAGGGATAAGGACTGGGAGGGGAGGAGCATGAGTTCATGTATATGTGTGTATTCATTTTGTGTGGTGTGAGGTGTGCATTCCTCTTTTATAAAGATAGTGTTGTTCATTTTAATGGGTCATGAACAAAATAAAACATTCTACAACTGCTTTTAAAACTTGAAGACTGCCCTTTTCATAAAGATTTATTTATATATATATATATATATTTTTTTTACTTATATATTTTTATCTTGTGGCAAAGTGAAATCACATAAACATACATTTTATTTTATAGAATTTGTCATTTACATTATCTCTACCTTCTAAGACAGGAGAGTAGTACATAGACAGAAAAGTAGCCTGGGTGTAGGGCCCTGGAGTATGATAACACAGAGATAATGCCATGAAGAACGTCAGAGAAATGGCCAGGAAGGGCAGTAAGGTAGCAGGAAAATCAGGAGAATATAATGTTCCTGAAACCAAGAAGAAATGCTCTCAGAAGGACGAAGTGGGGGTGCCTGGGTGGCTCAGTGGGTTAAGCCTCTACCTTTGGCTCAGGTCATGATCTCAGGGTCCTGGGATCCAGCCCCGCATCAGGCTCTCGGTCAGCAGGGAGCCTGCTTCCTCCTCTCTCTCTGCCTTCTGCTCTGCCTACTTGTGATCTCTCTCCCTCTGTCAAATAAATAAATAAAATCTTAAAAAAAAAAATGAGGATGCTGCTGAAAAGTAAAAATGAAATAGAGTGGTGACTACTACTTGCCAATGTGTCCTTGGTGATCCTGGGCGGGGGGTTCGGGGGGTGGGGGGCTGGGAGTCGCTGTGATTGGTAACTATGGTGAACTGACCTAATCAAAGAGGTGAAGTGGAGAACCTATGGGAAAAGTTTTCAAAAACTTTTGCTGTGAATGAGGAATGAAAAAAATGAAGCAGAAGAGAGAAATGGTCTGAGAGAGAATTTTCCCCTCAAAAAGAGGTTCAAAAACCTGTTGGTAAAGAAATGATAAGGTGGAGGAGAAAGAGGAGGATGGAAGAGGGAAGAGATAAGTGACATTTATTAACTATTTTCTTTGCCCTGGGCACTCTTCCGAGAATTTCACAGGAATTAATTAATGTCATCCTAATTATGTCCTAACATCCTAGGATGTACATACTATTACTATTCCATTTTATAGATGGTGAAACTGAAAGAGAAATTCAGGAAAAGCTCTACAGTACAGCCAGTACAGAAATAAGGGAAAACAATGCTCAGAAATAAGGGAAGCAATGCTCAGTAAAGGCGGGTTCTACCCAGAGCCCACTCCAGAGCCTATGTTATATCCTTTTGTAGAAAAGGGGAAAGTGGGTAATTCAACAGAGAGAAGAGAGAACGCCTACTCGTTGACCGGAAGTTTAATCAATTTCAAATCTTTGCGAATTGACAAAGTAAAAGAAGCATAGCGTCAGTTATGAGGTTGCCTTATTAGATGAGCAAGGTCTTCATATTTTACAGAAACCCAAGAGGTAGCAGAGAAAATATGCAGAAATGCAGGGAGGATGGTAGGTAGAATGAGAGCAAAATAAGAAGTTCTGATGTATCTTTCAATGAAATACAAATTCAGGTCATGAATGAAGATGGAGGGGGAGTGGGGAGTAATGTGTTTGGGAGGAGAGAGTAGAAGAAAATGGCATAGTATCATTGCCTTCTTAAAGACAACTTTACTACAAGGTACCACATCCTTAATAGAGAAGATATATAGATAATAAAAACAAGAATAAAAAGAATTATTTCTAATCCAGAAAATTTTCCAGAGAAAATTTTTCTTTTTTCTTTCTGTGTTTTACCTAATTGAATGGTTCAAAGGTTTTTTGCAACCTGCCTTCCTTGTGTAAAAATGTCAGTTTTTTTTTTTTAAAGATTTTATTTACTTGAGAGAGAGACAGTGAGAGAGAGCATGAGCGAGGAGAAGGTCAGAGAGAGAAGCAGACTCCCCATGGAGCTGGGAGCCCGATGCGGGACTCGATCCCGG